>NC_090923.1:1212535108-1212866622 GCF_040938575.1 Ambystoma mexicanum | reverse complement strand
CGATTTAATCGTTGTCAGGTCATGGGGTTTGAAGGGGTGTCAAATCAGATGTTGAGGTCTCCTAGCAGGGTACGTAAAGGGAGTGAGATCAGGATGGCCGGTAGGGTGTGACTAAGGGAGTATGCAAAGTTTCAACTATAGCCAGGAGGTCTATAAAGGAGTAGTAAACTGTGGGTAATGGTGGGGGAAACTTGGTATGTAACTAGCAGAGATTTGCAGTCAGCATTGCAGGGTTGACTCTCAGTGTTTAGGACTGTGAGATGTAGTTTGTGGGGAATGGCTATCCCCCTTGCTCTGCTGGATCTATTGTGTACTATCAGGGAGTATCCAGGTGGGAAGGCCTTGTGTGTGGTGGGAAGGAAGTTATCAGAGAATCAAGTTTCAGTAATGAGGAGGATGTCTGGGTTTTCTGAAGAGATAAAGTGGAATATAATGTGTGTGTTTTTGGTCGACGGATCTGGCATTGATAAGAATGTATAGACGGGGGTGCACAAGGAAGTGGAGGGGTGATCAGGGGTGGTAGGAGGGGATAGCGAGGAATTAGTGTTTTTTGGGTTGCGGGGGGGAGTAGATGCTAGGGTGGCCTGGGACTGGGGGGAAGAGTTTGCAAGATGGTAGTGTTGTACTAAGAGTTTGGAGGGGGGGCAGAGCTTGGAGAGCTGGAAGGGGAGGAGAAGAGTGGATGGATAGCGTTAGGAATAGGCGGGGGGTTCTGAGGGTATATGAAATTGAAGCAGCATGGTTTGTAGGTTTTGAGTGGTGTGATGGTGCCGGAGGTGTATGTGTGATTGTAGGCGGGGCTGCTGAAAGAGGAGCCTTTGCTAGGGCTGCGTGACAGGCACTTAGAGATGGGAAGGCTGGGTGAAGGAGAGGGAAGGGAGGTGGTGGGGAGTGAAAGGGGGAGCTGGGAGGAGAGGGGTAGTGAGAAAGCAGGGCATTAGTGATGAGGGGGCTTGAAGGGAAGGCAGGGGCAGGAGGGAGGAGTTGTAGGGACAGGGAGCGGGGAAAGCTGGTTTCTTGTGCCCCAAAGAGCACCTGTGTCCTAGGCATGAACACAGTAATAAATGCACGTAGACTTAATACAATTGCAGTATTGCAGCGCATTTAGATTCACACAATTGCAGTATTACGGAGCACCTAGATTCAACACAGTTGCAAATTGCAGTATTCCAGCGCACCCAGATTCAACACAACTGCAGTATTACAGTGTTACAGTATTACAGTGTACTTAGATTCAAATCAATTGCAGTATTACAGCGCACCTAGATTCAACGCAGTTGCAGTATTACGGCGCACCTAGATACAACACAATGGCAGTATTACAGCGCACTTAGATTCAACACAATTGCAGTATTACAGCGCACCTAGATTCAAAACAAGTGCAGTATTACAGCGCACCTAGATTCAACACAAGTGCAGTATTACAGGGCACCTAGATTCAACACTACTGAAGTATTACAGCGTATCTAGATTCAAATCAATTTCAGTATTACAGCACACCTAGATTCAACACAATTGCAGTATTACAGCACACCTAGATTCAAAACAAGTGCAGTATTACAGTGCACCTAGATTTAACTCAATTGCAATATTACAGCGCACCTAGAATCACAACAGTTGCAGTACTATAATGCACCTAGATTCAAATCAATTGCAGTATTAAAATGCACATACATTCACTAGTAGCATTACTAGAATGCACCTATATTCAAATCAATTTCAGTATTAAAATGCACCTAGATTCAAAACAATTGCAGTATTAGAATGCACCCAGATTCAAAATCAATTGCAGTATTAAAATGCACCCAGATTCAATAGTAGCAGTACTAGAATGCACATAGATTCAAATCAATTGCAGCATTAAAATGCACCTAGATTCAACCTAATTGCAATATTAAAATGCACCTAGGTTCAAAATATAAGCAGTACCTACACTCTGCTTGGTTTGAAAACTGTAAGCAGTTCTAGCAGTGCACCTGGATTAAAATGTAAGCAATAACTACTGAGGTATTCTGTCAGCTGTGAATTGGCAATGCAGTGCAGCAGAATGGCAGCTTAAGAGTACAGTGATCAACACAGTATTAGGAGTGGGTGATAGTGAAGTGGAAGTGGCAGGTGTGATCAAGCCTTGGATGTCCTCACTTCTCCCGGAGGGGGAGACCCTTCCCATGAGGCCAGGGATGTGAGGCTGCGACCTGATTGTCCCGCTGGAGGTGGTACTCAGAGGGAGACTCTCATGGGGAGAGATTCCCCCTCTAGGGACAAGGGTGATCATCTAAGTGAAACACAGTATTTCAACCCTATACCCACCTCCCATACATCTGCATATCCCTCACACCCCACCTCTTTGTTACCTAACCCCCTGCCATGTATAAGTGTAGGGCCATAGGGCTGACCTCTACTGAGATGAGGAAGAGGACAGATGACCCAAGCAAACCTATGGGACTCCACCTGAGACAAAGAAGAGCTGGAGAGCCATGAAGAATACCTAGTGGAATAGTAATCACCATTCAAGCTTTCTGCAGAGGCGGGACTGGGAGGTTAGGATACAAACCAACAAAGGACTTACAGAACGGTCTGAGAAGCCGGAGAAAATGCCTTGGGGAGAGCCGCAGCCACACCAGCAGCCGAACAAGAAGGACTACCCAGCCCGGGAGATTCAAAGGGGACACGGAGGAGAAGAATCCTCTCTGGTCTCGGGGGAACCAAGAACCCGGTGGCGTGGAGCAAACCTAGAGCTGCACTGGGAGCAGGAAACTGGTACCAGAAGCGAGAAGCACAGGACCAAAGGTAAATGGCTACATTCTGGTGCCAGCGGGGGTTTGGAAAGCAGGTTCTGGGACCCACATAAAAAAACAAGGTATCTTCCTTGTGACAGTACTTGGTGAGAGAGGGAGCAAAGTTGGTCAGAACGAAACGGAATAGAAAGCAAGGGGCCTCATTACGACCATGCCGGTTGGGTAACAACTGTCGGTTAGCCTACCGGCATTGTTGTTTCCGGACCGGCATAGTACGACTCTGCCGGCGGGTGCGTCCTGCCTGCCAGGGTCAGACCAAGCAAGCACCGTAAATGTCCTGCCTGCCAGGGTCAGACCAAGCAAGCACCGTAAATGGAAGAGAAAGCAGGGTCTGGGACGCACACACAGAAACAAGGTATCTTCCCCATGATAGTACTTGGTGAGAGTGGGAACCAAGTTGGTCAGAACGAAATGGAATAGAAAGCAGGGTTTGGGACCCACATACAAAAACAAGGTATCTTCCCCATGACAGTACTTGGTGAGATAGGGGGCCAAGTTGGTCAGAACGAATTGGAAGAGAATGCAGCACACACAAAAACAAGGTATCTTCCTTGTGACAGTACCTTGCAAAAGAATGAGCCTAGTTGGTCAAACCAAGGCGCAAGAGAGACCAGGGTTGGGGACCCCACAGAAATGAGATGCCTTCCTCACGGCTATGCTTGGCAGGGGAGTGAACTAAGTGGGCCAAGCCAAAGAGTGGGAGAAGAGGGTCTGAGATCCTTCTAGAAAGTTGTGAACTGTGTAAAACCAGCATGAGAAAAGGCCAGGGGAAGGGAGTCATTCCCCCTGACATTGAGAACTGCAATGTAAGCCTGAGAAAAGGCCAGGGGAAGGGAGACATTCCCCTAGTGTTGTGAAAATACTAAGAGCAAAATACCTGGAGAAGGGAGGCTATCTCCAGGAACCCAATAGTGAAGAAACATCTATGGGCATTCCCTCAGGTAAAGATGCCAACAAAGAATTGGATCTGTAGTCTGTTGTCTAGAAGAAGGGACCCATTCCTCTGCAGCAAGAAGATCCATTACTTCATTAGTTTTGTTATAACTGTAAGGGACCGAAGCAGGGTTTTTGACACAGGATGGTTGACTCTTGATTTATATGGAAATCCGGAACAGAACCCTTAGCATTTTAGTTGAGGTAGGGAAACCCCCTCTTTGAGTTAGGGAGTGGTAGATTTTCTCTGTTGTTTATGGTACAATTAAAGTTTCTGCCAACAACCATGCCACCTGTGTGTCAGCCTCCGCCTTCTGCACCCTTACACACAGTTTTACTAAAGTGCAGCAATGGCTGTGCTCCCCACCCGTACCACCTTACCTGAGTGCCGCTGTAGGATGTCCTGTCCTGTAACTAAATCTATTACCCCGAAAATTAGGAGTAAGTTCCATTTGATGAAAGATTTTATATCAAATGTTTTTGAAGGTGTATAAATCCCACTTAGTTCCAGGTATTTTATATGGAATGCAAGCATTTATTGAAAAGGAAATAAACTGGATTAGACAGTTGGGAGGTAGGTTGTGACGCTCTTGTTTGGGTCTATCTATTTCTGTACTCGTGGAAGCAGGTTGGTGTAAATTTCTATCCTTAGCTTGTGGAAATTTGCTGGCAGCACACTTTTCTAGAAATGATGGTGGAAAAGGATAATCCCACTTCCCTTTTTAGTCATTTTGCAAACATGATTGAGTGGAATTCATGTACATTTATGGAATTTGTTTATGAGGTGAACAGTTTTCATTTGGCTATTTATTTTAGGATTGTTCTTCCTTTTAATCTATCATTTTCACCCAGGCAACTAAAACAGAAGGCCTCTTGGAGGGATAGAACTTGTTTGCTAGGCTACTTGACATAGAAAAGTAAATACGTTAGGCAGGAGTTTCCTTTTCCCTGCCCTTCAGTTATATCATTAGGGCTAATTGTAGGTAGCTTCATTCTTTTATTTACACACTATTGTCAAGCAAGGGCCACCATCAAAGATCAATACCAAAGTACAGTATAACATATCCGAGTATAAGAACATTCCGACTTATCTATTAATGAAATTCAACATCTCAGAAGCACTGGAGACAAAGGGTGTGTGCGTGGCTGGGCATCAGCTATTACAGGCGCTATTGTCGGTTATGTGGGAATAATGTTATCGAATCTCTTCAGCACCTAATAATTGATTGCAATAGCTTGTCGTTGCTGCGTCACAAAACTTTAAAATCTTATAGTAATGCAAGCGATTTGAATGTGATTGTAGATTTATGGGGTGCATTTTTATTGGGCGATGATATCAATCTTATATATTTTATAGTGTCCTTTTCTCTGAATATTGTTGATATTTTAAAATGTCTTGAATAGGATGTATGTTTTATTTATTTTTAATTAAAATGATAATATGCTGTCTATGTTCTATTTTACATCGAATATGTATATGTCACGTGTTATACAAAGCCATTTTGGCTATAAGTATATCAATAAAAACCTCTTAAACATTCAGGCACTTCGTTTATTTCACTGCTTGCTGTCGGCATTGTTCCGACACTTGTTCCGACACTTCTGTTCTTGCTGCCTTGCGTCTGCTGGGCATGCTTTTCTCAGCGTTTAGCCGAAAGGAAGCCTGCTCGGCTTCAGGGCATGTGCAAGCCCATTACTGTGTTGCTGTGGGCCTCGGGCTGCTCAGGCTTTCTTCTCCTCATCCATGTGGCGTAACTGGGTCCTGCTAGGGCGAGGGGCAACCTCTGCTCGAGGTTTGGTGTGTGTTTTAAGCTGTTTCAGCAGTTTTGGCCTCTTGCTTCCTCTGGGTGCATTCTTTACAATAATTAGTGTTTCCCTGTTAATAGCTTTAAATAAAACCATGTCAGCCATTAGGGGTGAGGCGCTTTAAGGCACAAGGGGTGATGAAGGGGGCATTTTGATTAGCCAGGCTAGCTCCTCTGATGGGAATGGGGTCCCAGTCAGGTGGGGAGCTTCAGGTCATAGGTCTGAGATTGGTGGTCCAGGAGTCTGTTAATGAGGCTTTGTGGGATTTGAATAATACCCTGGCTTCAGCTTTTGACCACCTTGTTGCAGGGATCACTGATTTTCAGGGGAAAGGGTCTGCAGGTACTAGCGGGGCCCCTGTCCCAGACGGAGCTAGACCCGTAAATGTTTGGCTAAAACGAAGCATGTGGCAGAGGTTCCCCATCCTGAAAGGGGCATAGAAGTGAGGATAAAGGTCCCCCCCTTTCTTCTTCGAAATCCTCCTCTTCTTCTGTTGATTCGATTTTCCTCCTAAGAGGAAGAAGGTTAAGAAGGAGTCCCAGAAGGGGAAGAAGGTTCTCCGGGATATGTTGGGGGAGCGATTCTTTGACCCGGCTGATATTCGGCATCCATGAACTGCAGAGTGGCGACCGTCGGAGGCGGTGGCTTCCTTTAATGCAGATCTGGGCAGGCAGCCCATAGATAAAGAGGCCCATGTTAAGTTGAGGTCAGAGTGTTCTCGCCCCTCTCTTCCGGATAAGGTAGCGGCAACTCCTGAAATAGATCACTCTATTGTGGTGTTTCTATCTAAGAAGGGGAAAGATCCTAGAAAGGGAACTGACAAAGCTCTGAAAGCATGTCAGGACAAACTCTTAGATGTTCTTAGAGGATGGGTGCAGCATTGTGTTTGCCTTATCGGCACCGCTAATACAGCTCTGTCTTCAGAGTGGCAGAAGGCATTGTTAATGCGCCTCGATCCTAAACACGCACATATGGCCTCAGTGGAGGCCGGCCCTTAAGCACTAGGTGTAATGTTCGGGTAGAGGTTTGTTAAATAACTCCCCTTGTTTGCCCAGACCTTTACTGCCCTTGATAAGGCAGAGAGTAACATTGGGAAGGACCTGACCACTGGTTTTTTTGCCAAATCTGGAAGATGTAGAGTCTGCTCCTCTGGTTGTCTGTTTCAGGGTTCCTTGTGGCCAGTGCAGTTTTCACACAGAGGAGGGCGTTCAAGGTCCTTCCGCTCTAGAGGTGCATCAGACGCCTTCTTCCCAAAGCGAGGGAAGCAGTGGATAGGCTAATCATACAGAAGAGCAGGTCGTGGCCATGCCACATCAGGTGAGCATTTTTCATTTAAATGTTTCTCCCAAAGGAAAGCTGAGGGGAATGTTAGCTCATTTTGCTCCCAACTGGTCTCTTCTCTCGGCCAATGATTTGGTCCTTCAGACAGTGCAGGGTTTCCACATAGAGTTTTATCACACTCGCTATCAAGTGGTTCAGCCTCGTCCTTTGGTGTTCAGTCAGGAGAGGCAGGTTTAGGTGGATGCAGAGGTGTGCTATCTCCTTCTGAAGGACGGTGGTAGTTTCTGCCATGATGGCATCATCCCCCTTTCTTAGTTCCATTTTTTTAGGACTTGTAAGGGAGGCATGGTATCACAAGTATCACACTGACACAATTGGTACAATTTGTAAAACCTTTATTCAATTTTCGGGGTATGGAAAAACTCCTACTTTGCCCTATAGCTAGGATGGCAGTAGTCTTGACCATCAAATAATAAATAAAACAGTCCTAGTTGAGTCTGTCAAATCAAAATGGCCTACACTAACAAAAACCTAATGCCTGCCCCACCTCTTGTACAAAAAGTGTGTAAAGGAGAATATGTATGCCAAGAAAAATCAGTATTCAAATATAATGAATAAATGTGGCTGAGTCAGCTCTCCTCCCCACGTTAGACAGCACAGAGTAGGGCGGTCCCCGTAGACAGGATGACACACTCTGGCTCCGGTTCTCAAAACAAAGGCAGTTCAAAACGTGCTAGCGCAATACGCACAAACGTGCTGCTGAAGGGGTATGGCGCACACTGCACTAGGAGAAAGATATAAATATGTGTTTTAATGCAATATACAGCACACTTTCTGAGAAATATGTGCTAAAAAGACAGTGTTTGCTATTGTTTTGTAGGATAACACCAATCCAATACATGCAAGTCACCAACAGTGCACAGGAAAATTAATGCTTTGCTATTAAAAATGCCATGCCACAATTAAAACATGTCCAACTGGCTGCACAATGTAGACCAGTGTAGACACAATGGGCCTCATTACAACTCAGGCGGTAAGGGGTTTATAGCAGCGTTAACAGCGCCGACCCTTACCGCCTGATTACGAGGTCCCCTAGCGCCATGGTGCTTTTAACACCTGCTTTTAGCAGGTGTTAAAATCCATGGCGCTAAGGGACCATGGAGTTAATTACGCCACCGTAATTTACGGTGGCGTAATTAACGCCTTCCCCACTCCCATTATGCCCTATGGGGCAAAAATGGGAATGGGGAAGGGTAAATGGGGATTGGGGACTTACCGCCCCGCCTAGGTCGGAATGGGGCGGTAAGTCCGCCAACCACCATGGCGTAAACGTAGTTTACGCCATGGTGGTAAAGTCACGGCCCAGGCGGTAACTTACCGCCTGGGTCGTAATGAGGCCCATAGTAACATTACAGTAAAGCAGTCTAGGCCACATTTAGACATACCTAGACTGATTGCACTAAAATGCCAGTCGAAACAATAAGACTCATCACGAAGATAGCACACATTCAAACCTGCGTCTCTGCGGCCTCTAACAACATGGCCAAACTTTTTAAAATCTGAAAGGAACTGGCCAATCCTGTTGCGGTCTCTACCTCTCCTGTTCCCTCAACAGGTCCTCTGTACGGCTTTGGCCTCTCGCTTCTCCGCTAAAACATAGGACATCCTGTCCACTATCTCCTCTCCCTCTTCCTCTCTCAGCCCCCCTTTGGCCATCTCTCCCTCTCCTCCTCCCTTCTCCTCTTTCTCTCTAACACCTGATGAGGTTTCTAGACAAGTCCCATCTATGGAAGTGTTGTCGAAACAGGTGCTTCCCGGCTCCTCCAGAATAATGAAAGACCATATTGACACCCTTGCTCCAGCGTTGGCCGATTTTCTGTAATCATTATTTTGCCACTGGAACTTTCCCCTCTCCCAAACTCTTGGAAAAGCTGGACATCTCCCAGCTTACTCTCCACAGTGAATCTGTTGGTTGTCTCCATGACCATCAGTCTGGCTTAAGACCTGCAAGAGGCATGGAAACTGCTCTCCTGAACACCTTTGAAGATCTGATATCTAACCTTGATTCCAGCATTCCTTCTGTACTCATCCTCCTTGAACTTTCCTCTGCTTTAGACACGGTCAACCACGCCATCCTGATCAATCGACTCCGTGAAAACCTGGGCATCATGGATCAGGCTCTGGAGTGGCCCACCTCCTTCCTCTTGGGCCGCCCCTCCCAGGTCCAACTTGGTCCCTTTCTCTCTGCCACCTTTCTCTACCTGTGGCATTCCCCAGGGTTCTATCCTCTCACCCTGGGTTTTCAACCTTTACTTGGCCCCTTTGCCCTACCTGATCTCTACCTTCTCCTCTAACTTTCATTGTTATGCAGATGACACTCAGCTTTCCTTCAGGCTCCCCTCAGCCTCCTCGCCTCTCTCGCTCATTCCTGGTGTCATCTTCAACTCCACTCTCTTTCTCTCCTCACATCTCGGCCGTCGCCAAGAAGTCCCACTACCAACTGCACCTCCTCAAAAGGACTCTTCCCTTTCTCACTTTCCCCCAGAAGCTCACTGTCTCCAGAGCCCTGGTTCTCTCTAAGCTGGACTACTGCAACAGCCACAGCCACTTTCTCAATCTGCCTTCCTCTACTCTCCGCCCTCTGCAACTAATCCAGAACGGGACTGCAAGACTTATCCTTGGCATCAAGCCCAGGGACCGTATCTCTCCAGGCAAGAAATCTCTCCACTGACTCCCGGTGGCTGCAAGGATCAAGTTCAAGACTCTTTGCATTGTCCACAAGGCTTTCTGGGGCTTGGATCGGCACTACATCTAACACTCTCTTCCAAAATACCTTCCTTCTCGAGCCCTAAGGGTTAGATGCTTCTCCAGGCAGAGAGTTGGGGGGTAGATCTCTCTCCTCTACAGAATGCCGCCCTACCCCTCCCAAACTTGAGCCGGACCACCTGACGTTCCGGAAGCAGCTCAAAATGTTCCTCTTCTCCTCTGCTTTCTCTCTCTCCCTCCCCTGCTGACCTCCCTGGCCTACCTGTCTGCTGTACCAACTGTTTGCTTGGCTACCCTCAGTCTCACTGAGTCCTGGCTCTTTCTTGATCAGTCACCCTTGCACTGTCTGAGAGCCTACCAAGCAGTTAAGAGCTGTAACTGTAACTCTACAGTCCCTTGTTCTCCTTGCACTACCGAGAGCCGAGCTTCCCTGGCTGCCCTTACTCAGAGCATTGCTGGCCTGTTTTCCCCTCCCCCTTGAGCTTCCCCCCTCCCTTTCCCCTTGCACTTCTCTTTCTCACACTTGCACGATCTGAATGACACAAGGCCTAGTAAGATCATTTGTCTTGTCCTCCCTCTGTTTTCCTTCCCTTGTCTTGTTGCGCCTAAAAACACTTGTGTGTGTACAGGTGCGTTATATATGACTTACCATAGCATATAATTTTATCACAGATGCCCAGAAAAATATATAATGCTGCAGTAAGAAACTGCTAGACTGGCAGAACCAAATACCAGTCTAGCCAGGTAATTACACTTAGCAGGACCGCTTTATCAGAAATGCCCAGTTAAAAAAAGGCATACCAAACTGAGGAATGACTAGACTGGCTGCACCAAAATGCCTCTCTAGCCACTAATACCACATATCATTCCTGCTTAGCATGGACGGCCATTGTGATTTATTGGACAATCCCGCCCCCCACACTTCCCCTCTCCCTCCCATCCCTTACCCAACCTCCAAAATCAGCTCATTGGCCCAGAATTACCCCCACATCCCTCTTCCTTGTCCCAATGCTTACGTATGAGGCTCCATGCCTCATAGGTAAGTACTGGGATGAGGAAGAGTGGAACTAGGAGCAATGAAGATTACAGGTAGCTAAGTCAGGCATTACCTTCATGTACCTCTACCTCATCCCAGTACTTGTGTATGTGGCATAGTGCCTCATACACACGTACTGCCTCATGTATACATATCAAAAATAATCAGGATGAAAGATCCTAAAGGCTCACTGAGAGACCCCGGCCTTCAGGAAACCACGGCCCACTCTAAGTGCAACACGTACCCGCAATCCGACAACCATTTGAGGATTGCCCATAGCCTCGCTCTGCTACAGCAGCAGCAGATACTACAACCACACCACTACTGGTGTCCATCCTGACGAAGGCCAACCCACAGACAGGCTCCAATCAAGCCCTATTAGGCCAAAACACACCTGTGTCGTACCCACCTGGGTAAATCAGGACCCCGCCAGGTGCCCTTATTTTTTACTTCACGTACTGCCTCATACACAAGTACTGGGATGAGGAAGAATAGGGCTATGAGTAATGAAGATTACCAATAAGTAATCAAGGCATTAAACACAAGTAGTGGTGGTGCAACACCATTGAGCTGACTGGGCTTCAGCACTCCCCCCCTGAATTTGTGGGCTATGTTGACTTGACATGGCTGACCTACAGAGCAGTTTCCGGACAGAAAAGGACACAGATGTTAAACGGCACCTGGGTTTCGCTGCTAACAAGGTCCCGACCCAGCAATTACTAATGTATAGCATTTCACTGTTAGTACCTGCAGGCAAATGCAAAATCTTTTAGGCAATTGAAATTGTGATGTGGGTTTAGTACTTGCATGCCAGGGGAGTGATTGGAAGGGTTGAGAGGGAACAGGAGACCAGTCATTCTCACAGCAGTCTATAAGTGGGTGCTTTCAGACTTAAAGGAGAGAGTTAACTGCTTGTAACATTGATGCTGCACTAGAATAGTCTCGTTAAAATGCATAAACAGACCTTCCAGGATTTTGCAGCATGAAATGGCACATTTTGCGGCACAAACCTTTATTTATTGCGGCATTTTTGCGGGTCATTTTGTCTTAACTGGGGGGTGTAAGATTGCCACATTGCAGGAAATAGGCAGAGTGCAAGGCTAGAAGAGAGCCAGGGTATCATTATTATGTATCTTTTGTATTAATTTAATAGGAAGAGTCCCAGATGTCTCTGGCTTGGCAGAACAGTGTTTGATTTGGCTACATTTCTGGTTTAATGTTCATGCCTATTTAATAGTATTAACTAAATTGATCATTATCAATTGTAATGCTGAAAATATTCCCCTTCTATGTTCTCCAATCCCCCAAACACTCACACACATCTCACCAACTCTCCATCACAACTTACATTCCTTAACCTCTCACTCTGTCATACAAATACTCACGTGCTATGTCACACTGTCAAGTCACAATTTGCACTGCCCAGCCCCTGCCACACTCCAAATCATACTCCCAACTCACACCTTACACTCTACAATTCATCCCTCAATATACAGTCCTTCATTCTTTTGTGCTGCTTCTGCATCTTGCATCTTTTCTCCCATTCTATCACATTCTTCCCTCATCCTTTTTCCCAATCTGCAGCTCACTGCCTCTTTCTGGCCAACCGCTTCCTCTACTTTCTGCACCTCTGCTCGCTCTCAGATTTCTGGCCCACCGCATCACTGCTTCCTCTGCTCACTTGTGCAGCACTTCCTCCTCTGACCCAATGCTCTCCCTCTGCTTTCTTGCCCATCACTTCACATCTCACCCATCACTCTCCCTCTCTCATAGTGTAACCATTTTTTTATTTTTTTTTAAATGTAGATTTTGACCCAGTTCCTCAAATGATGGGGCATTTAAAAAAAGAATGTAGGATATGCTATTTTTAGACAACCCATTTTTGTAAATGAGCAGGTCACCTTATTCTCAAAGGTGACCGGCGCATTTCCACAGGCTTGAGCTGTAGCGCAAATTGTGCGCTGGCAGCTGCCTTGAATGGTGTTCTGGGTTGTTTGACCGAAGTGTAATTATTTGCGGCGGAATTGATCGTAGTCAACTTTGCTGCAAATTGATTTGCACTTCAGCCAAACAACCCAAAATTTACCTTTCACCACCACCCGACCCCCTTCCCTACTTAACTGCTTGGTCGCTGCCGCTTCCCCTGCAACCCTGCGGTGCCAGATCCGTCCTTCTAACGCGGGTTGGATCCGTCCCTCTAACGCGGATTGGATTCAACTCCGCAGGGTCCTTTTTTCGTTATTTTCTTTTTTTTTCTGTCCCCGCCTCCAATTTTGAGGAAAAAGGGGAAAACACTTCTGCAACCACCCTAGACCAAAAATACTAAACAAGGGGAGCGGGTGACACCCCCGCAACACATGTTCAGTATTTATAAAAATCGATCGAATAGTACTGGACGAAATTGGTCAAATTGTAACATTCGATAGATGATTGTCATCAAAATGGGCAGTACTTTGAATAGAATCGCTCTCCCGACAGTGTTCTGCAAGCTCCCAGCGCCTTTCACAGGGACAGGCACTCTAGGTGCCTGCTGCTGTAAAATGTGACCCCAAAAATGCATTTTTATCCTGTTTGAGGAACAGAAATGCAAGCGACTCAGCAGCGGTTCATACCTTAAAAGAAATGCATGACAGGGTCAGGAAAGACCCTGTCATGCAGTGGCAGCCCCACATCCCGTGAGCGTAGGGTTTCCTACAATTTCTGCACATTTAAAAGTGCATCTTGCTTGGAAATGAGGGATGTGCTTTTAAATTGACAGAAACGCCACTTTATTTGATCAAGGAGGTGAAAAAGGCCATCTGGCGCAAGTGATTTCACTTCTTGTGTGAATAAAAAAAAAAAAAGTTGAGAACCTGGCACCCTGAGGATTCTTTTTTTCAAAACAGTAATTTTTTCAGATTACTTTAAAAAAAAAAAAAGTCAAATTTTTTTTTTTTAAAGATGGTGTTTTTGCACAAAACGGCAATTTTTGCAGCATTTTGCGCAAAACGGCCGTTTTCGCGGCATTTTGCGGGATCGCAAAATCGCAATAAGCTGGAAGGTCTGCATAAAGAAGTTTGATGCCCCCACACAAACAAGTTTGTTCCTCTCCCACCGCACATGAAGTTAGCGCCTCTCACAACATTTGAATGGTTAGCCCCCCTGAAATGTAGGTTTTGTTGCGCCCCTGAACACAAGCACACACACCATTCACCATATATACACACGCACACCCAGTCATTCATACATTTAAGTGTGCACTCTTTCACCATACAGGCACACCCAGGCAGCAACCCATACATTTAAGTGTGCACCCTTTCCTCATACAGGCACTCCACCCAGGCACTCATCCATACATTTAAGTGTGCACCCTTTCCTCATACAGGAACTCCACCTAGGCACTCATCCATACATTCAAGTGTGCACCCTTTCACCATAAAGGCACACCCAGGCAGCCACCCATACATTTAAGTGTGCATCCTTTCACCATACAAACACCCAGCCACCCATACACTTGTGTGCACCCATTCACTATACACTCACACAGGCAAGACAATCACCTATACATTTAAGTGTGCACCCTTTCACCATACAGGCATACCCAGGCAGCCATCCATACATTTAAGTGTGCATCCTTTCACCGTACACGCACACACGCATACGCAGCCACCCCTACGTTTGTCTTCACTCTTTCACCATATACTCACACACGCACACGGCATGGGGATGAGGGGAGCCATAATACTTCAAAAATAAATTATTTCTTTTTGAAGTCACTGACTTCATAAAGAAATTATTTCCGTTAAGGACGGAACCATAACAGAAATTATTTCTTTATGAAGGCAGAGTGACTTCAAAAATAAACTATTTATTTTTGAAGTCATAGCGGTCCACCCACCCCATGACATGGAGGACTCCAGCCTAGGGTCTTCATGTCATGGGGTGGGGGTAGCCCCTGGACTTCAAAAAGAAAGTTTCTTTTTGTATTCACTCTGCCTTCATAAAACAATTATTTATGTTACAGAAATGATTTATTTATAAATGCAGTGAATTCAAAAAGAAATATATAAAAAAAATGTGACAACTATTTTTTTTTCCATTTTTTTTTTACTTCAAGTGGGGCCCCCTCCCGGGTCATGTGGTCGCGGGGCCCCCCGCCCCACAGGGGCTGCGGGGTCCCCTGTTACGTCAGTGGTTGTGTGTATGAATTACTATTATGGTATAGGAAATTTGATGATAATAAAATGAATACAACTTTTTAGCTTTTCAAAAAAAGAAAGGGTTGTGTGGACAATATTATGCTGTATGTTAAACAGCTATGAAAGAGTATCACCGTTAACAGGTTTGCTAGTGAGGTAGGTGTAACCAGCTGCCCATTTGCGATATTGACCTTAGGTTCCTTCCCCACTCACAACTGGTACTCATAAAAAAAAAAAAATTGGGAAGTACCCATTTTGAATACAGGCATACATTCAGGCTATTCTTCTAGCCCCGCTCCATTACAGAGCTCTTCAGAGGTTAAAGATGCAACATCTTCAATCTGGGGCACCTTACTCTCAGGTGGTGCATCTGTCTCAAGATGCAACGGCCGAGTGACAATGTTGGCTTCAACACATTGAAGCTTGCAACGGGCGAGCTATCTTTGCCTTCGCTCCTATTATGGTGTTAGGGTCTGATGGCAGTCTGTCTGGTTGGGGAGCTCAAAAACAGGAGATTCCTATGGAAGGAAAGTGGCCCATTCAAGAACAATCTCTTCATATCAATTGTCTTGAATTTCTGGCGGGCTCTTTTGCAATGAAGTGTTTCGCCAAGGACAAGGTGAATTGTTGATTTCTCTTGAGAATGGGCAATTTGTTGACGGCCCAATACATCAACAAATTGGGGGGTACTCTATCCAAAGGGCAGGCGAACATAGCCTGAGAATTTTGGCACTTTTGCCTCAATCGTGGGCTAATGCTACAAGCGGAGTATCTCCCGCGTCTGAGCAATACAGTTGTGGATTGGAATTCCAGGTTTCTTTGAGAAGGAAGCAATTGGAAGCTGAACAGTGAGATGTTTGTTCTCCTGATGGAGATTTGGGGACCTTTCTTCACGGATCTCTGCCTTTCACCTCAACTGCAAGGTATTTTTTTTTTTTAGCTGCCGGCCGGATCCATATGCGGCGGTGGTGGATGCCTTTCTTCAGGACTGGGTTTATATCCGGGAGTATGTGTTCCCGCTGTTCTCTCTCATCCCGAGGGCCTTGCTCCTGGTGCACACACAGGTAGTGTCATTGGTCCTACTGACTCCATTCTGGCTAGCCCAGGTATGTTTCCCAGCCCTTCTAGAGCTTTCATTGGATATCCCCAGGCTCCTCTCGTCCTTCCCTCTTTTGATCACAGTCCGGGGGGTGGCTGGGGTGATTGTCACAAGTTGGTGTTACAAGGGCATAGGGTGGAGGATTTCAGCGTGTTCTGGCCATTGCCAGGCCTTTCGAAAGACGCATTTCAGGTTATTCAAGACTCATGGTCTAGAGCCATGCAGGTTTCTGACTCATCAGCGTGGTCGCGGTGGGTGGGCTGGTGCGTGAAAAGGGATTTCAATCCCATTTCTGCCACTCCTTAAGAAATAGGTAATTTCCTGGTCTCCCTGATCAAGGATGGGAAAGGGTATAGAACAAGTAACAACTTCCGTTCAGCCATTTCTGCAGGACATGTTTTGGTCAAAAGGGAGTCAGTGGGGCGTCACTTTCTGGAGTGGAGAGAATTACGGTCCATCAGGATTAAGATCCCTCCTGATGCTAAGTATTCCGTTTTTTGGGATGTTAATATAGTCTTCCATTTGTTTCAATCATGGCTGGTAAATGAGCATCTTTCGCTATAGCAGCTGTCTGCATAGTTGACTATGTTGTTATCTCTTTTTCTATTAAAACGGTTTCTGATGTTATGGCATTAGACATGGATAGTAAGGTTCATATCCTTATTTTCTGGATGATCAGAAATTGTGTGTGGTTCATTTCTCACAATGCTATGTCAGAGTCACTAGTGAACTACGAGCTCCGTCCAACTCTCAGTTGCTCATTTCCTGCAGAAAGCCTTTTGCAGCCTTTTCCTTGACCACTTTGGCTTGCTGGGTGTGTTAGGTTATGAATGAACACAAGAGGCTTGTTTGCAATCACACTGCGCACACAAACTACGGTTATGTACAATTGTTTGAGATTTTAATTGAAATGCACGGCAGCCTGACACGTGTTTCGAGCTAGAGAGCTCTTCTTCTGAGGCTGCGTATTGGTTAAACAATTACAGATGTGCATTGCATATGATATTAAAACATGCAATATGTACAAATCCCAAACACAAAGACAGGGCACATGTGGCAGTTATTTCAGACCAATTGAGCAAGCCAATCAAAAATACGTCGTCATATTTGTTCATAGAAAAACATATTGACAGAATATACAAATTAGAAAAAGGATATTAATTGGCCGGATGCTGTTAGCGTGTATCCAGTGCAAAGCAGGTGCAGTGACAGGAGAAAATAAGACAAAGGAAAGAAATAAGGGAATAGCTGAATTAGCATGTGTTCCATTGTTGGTCATACGATTAGGCTTGCGCCAGCCGGATCATCAAAGTCTGGTAAAATTAATATGCAGAGACCTCTCGGTAGATACCCTCAATCCATTTAAAAGACTGACATCAGAGTCAAAAGATCTTAGATCCAAGTTCATGAAATTGGAACGTGTCAGTGTCCGGGAGATCAATACATTTTGGGAAAAAACAACCCTGACTCACTACTTAAAAGAACAAAAAATACTGAGAGGTCTCTGCATATTAATTTTACCAGACTTTGATGATACGGCTGATAATGATCTTGCATCTGAATGGGAGGCTAATTTGTCAGCTAGTTCAAACAACATGCTCAAACTCCTTATAGAACATGCTAGAAGAGAACATGAACACATTGTTATTCAAATTGATGCATTGAAAGAGAAGATAGGGATTTTTGACGCCCCCAGTGCCACTATTGATAAAAACTATACTCGTCTACGTAGACATCAAGACGAAGTCAAACTGCGTAAATCCCGTAAATGTTCACGTGATGATAGAGATTATCGTGACAACAGGCTGTATACCTACCAACCCAAGTACGACGAAGTTTCTCGATCCAGAAACAGCAGCGCAGTATCCTCACGTGCACGTTATGAAGTAGATAGTGATGGTGAGAGACCCAGCACTAGCGAAGACCTTGATAGCGAACCGAGCACCAATGAGTTGAATCCCTCTGATGTTTCTGAGATCCAAACAGGCCAACGCAAAATAATCACACAACCCTCACCTTCTTTAGAACAGATACGCTGATACAAAATAGGAAATCGTCAAGCTGCCTTACCTGCCATGAAAAAAGTCAGGTTCCAAACACCTCTGGTAACCAATACTACAACCACCGACCCAAGCCTCGGGCTTATGCATTACTATACAATAAATGTATGTCTCTCTAGTGACTAGGGATGTAACGGTATAATGGTATACCGTTAAAGATACCGTGAACAACTTAATTGAACAATAATAACCGTCGAGTTGTTTATACCGGTATACCGTTTATACCGTTAAGTGTGCTTTTCAATCTGATTTGGAAAGGCTGCAGTAAGCAAGTGCTGCATAGTTTTGGTCTTGCACTGTTGGATGTGCCGTCTGCCAAGGGGGCCTTGTTTGGCAGACAAGAGCATTGGGAAAGTGAGGCCCCATTAGTAAATGCAGCTTTGCTGCTGTGACTGCTCTTTCTCTGTGATCAGTAGAGTCGGGTCAAAGATCAGCCAATTTTTCGCAAATTGCATTGAAAGCTGCCCTGCCTGAACCTTTGTGTTCCCCATGCATAGTTAGTAACAATGAGCTGACTGGCTCTATAAGCATACCGGAGACTCCAGTTCATAGACTCAGCCAGACCTGGATTTCATGGGCAAAATAGAACAAAGTTATTTTGTTTCAGGCATTATTTATTTGAAAGGCAGCACACAGATTTTAAACGTTTTCACACAGTCCTGGTGCTCCGTGCTACAGGTCAGATCTTCTATGGTGACTGTCCCGATTTTCAATTTGCAATTAGCAAGACCAAAGGGACATCACGAGGGTGAGCTGAGGGCCTGAACTGAAAGTGAGCATTTTATTTTTCCTTTTGTTCGTATATTAACAAATGTAATATTCGTATATTAACAAATGTTCAGTGACTTTCAAAACAGTGGAGCTAGCAGCACTTTGCTTAGCAACCACTCAGCCAGCAGGAGCAGAAATGTATCGATTCAGCCGGGCCCTGCATCATGTGCCATTAGTTCTGTAAGTTAAGGAACTACTGCACTGAGCAAACAGACATTGTAACAGCTCTTGCTCTGGCTCTGCAAATTATAAAAAAAAGACGGCCAGTAAAGTAATGCATATCGAATTACTCTCCCCAAGGTTTAGATTCAAGGAACTTAAGTTTCTCATGGTCATGGATCGGATAGCCATCCAGTTCTGTATTAGCTTAGAATTCTGGGATTTGTAGTTTACCCACTAATTTGATAGATGGGGAATACACATCCCAGAATTCAAAGGGGGGAAATGAACTGAATGCCCTTCTGGTGCATATCCACAAACAACTTTAGCCCTGTAGACCAGACATGGACTGGCCTTTAGGGCAATAGGGCCATGCCCGAACCAAAAACATGAAATGCTTGCGTGGGCCAGTTTTTTGGGTCAGAGTGGAGCACATTTTTGGCCAAAGTGGGCCAGTTTGATGAGTGACTTCACTATGCGGCTAATAGTTTTGACCACCTTTGCTGAATAAATATTCTTTTAAATGTACAATTTGCATCACATTTTATCAAAAATCTCCCCCTTTGGGTACTATTCAAACAGGGTTCCAAAAGGAATGAATTCCCATTTGCAACCGTGGGGCACTTTTATGTTGGTGCCCGAAACAACTTTATCCCCCGGTCCGACCCTGCGGCAGACTGTGTGAACACTGGGCCTATCAGTGCTTTCTGCTAGTAAATAAACTCCCCCCCACTCCCCTGCCCACTGTCCTCTGTGTAGATTTGTACATTGGCACTAGAGTTGTTGCTTTGCTTGATCCTTGACCTACCTGCCTTCTGCATATGGCACTGGACTCAACCAGGCAGGACAGATTCTACATTCAATTTGAAGTATCCAGAGCAATGGGGGTAAAATATTTCTTAGGTCTATTCTCAATTTGTGACACCAGCCATGAAAGCATTCCTCCCTCTGAACTCGCATCACAAGGGTTGTAATGCACTTAGACCTGGGGAAAACGGTAATGAAGGGGCTGTGGTGAGGTGGTGGTCTAGGCCATATTTCTGCCGATATGCATTTTTACTTTGTCATTTTCAAAGTTTTTTTTTTTTTGCCCCTCTCTTTAAGAAGGCAAATGAACATGTATTGCAAGAATCAAGAAAGAAATCAACAGCACCCACTGAGCGCTGTCCCTTTAGGATTACATGGTCAGTGGTGACTCCGACATCAGACCTTCATAATACACCAGGCAGATGGTAAACAAGCTATAGTATTAGATCAGTATGCAAACCTTTGGTGTGTCTGTGTTGGCTATGACATTTTGACAAAAGTAACACAATGACATGGGCTTTCAGACCGCACATGAGTGACTTTTCTCCCTTTAATGGGATAAATAGTTGTCAAAACAAACTTTTTGTCGCAGCGAGGGGTCATGATGCCCATGCCATGTGGTTAAAAAAAAATGCAAGTCGAGGCCAAATTTCAAAGCGATGACATGTGACTGAGCAGCAAGCTCATTGCTCAAAATGTGCATTATAACACTTCCACTAGTCACTCTTTCATTCAAGGCGATCAACGAGTGAGCGCCATGAAAAACCAATTCTGCAGCCACCTTAGATTCCTGCATGATAGGCTAAATATGTGCAGAGACAAGTTTCAAAATGCTACCTTGCTACAGCTGGAAAATCCTGCCTGTGTATTCGTAAGTTAACTAAAAAGCATTGATTTAATGGTAAGTTAAAGAAGTTCAAATGCAAAAAGGCAATGTAAAAAAAAAAAGTTCTTTTTTTTGGTACAAGTAGTTTCAGTTGGAGCAGTTTTTAATGCCATTCCGTAAACCACACATGCCTGACACAAAATCAGTATGTTACCAATAGGAAGAATAAATATAGTGCCAAGAAGGAAAAGGATTTACTTTGGGTTGGTGGCTTTGGGGTTTATACATTTATAATGGATAATGTTTTCTAAACATATGACAATGGGGGATTTCCCTGGTTCTATCATTGAATTTATACATAATAAGTCACAGCGCGAAATTAACTCATCTCTGCGGGTATTCCCTGCTGCCATACCAAAGGATAACATGTCTGTGATTACTGAACACCTTTTGGCCCGCAAGTAAACTAAAGGCTGTAACGTAAAGAGAGAGAGTGCGTGTGCAAGTGTGTGTATGCGCACAAGCACATACTACCATCAGACTCCATTGATCTGTGGCATGCAGATTATCAATATGGCAACATGTTCATCTTCACCAGTAGCCAGTGGGGGAGCTAAAAGCCAAAATGACCACTTAAGAAAAGCTATTAAGTTTGCATTGCCAGTCGCAGCAGGGCTCTCCCCCTAACCTCTCCTCTACACAAGTGTGTCTGTGTTATTTGGTGCAAGCGAGGGGTGGCATTTCAGTGGAAAGTATGTTGAAAAGCCCAATTCTGGCCCTGGGTGCCTGGTTTTGTTTGTGTTGATAAATCTGACAATTTATTACCTTTTTCCGAAAATATTTTTTAAGATTAGTTAACTCCACCTGCTATACCGCGACAACCATGATATACCGTCATTTGGCAAGAAGGTTATCGTACCACCATAAAACTAATACCGTGACACCCCTACTAGTGACCTGTACCCGGCTTTTCAAGATTTCAAGGTACACCACTAAACAATTTATTTTACTAACTCAGCAGAAGCCTAATTGTATGACCAACAATGGAACACATGCTAATTCAGCTATTCCCTTATTTCTTTACTACCATCACCTCCCGGTGTTATCACCTGCACTGTTCTACCACTTTGCGCCCCTTGTACTGCCACTTCCTCCTCTTTCCCCGGTGTTACCATGCCCTCCTGGCAACAATCTTCATCTCCTGGCATTGCACCTCCTCCTCCTTCCCTGTTGATGTTACCTCATCCGCCTCCACCCTTGACGCTACTACCTCCTCTTTCGCTCTTGATGTTGTCACCTACTCCCTCCCTCCTCTAGTTTCACTATAGCTGTTACCACCTCACCTTTTGCTCTAGAAGCTACCATCTCCTCCTCCCCTCTTAATGTCACCACATCCTCCTCCTTGCCACTTTTGCCACCTCTCCAACCTCCTACGCCTCCCCAGTCTGTACTTTCTCCAACTCAGTCTCCAGCCACTTCCAAACTCAAGCCTTCTGCTCCCACAACCCATAATAGCCGACTGGACTCTCTGCTTTACACGTGGCTCTGTTCCCTCCCCCTTGGCTGGGCCTCGTTGATTATCTGCACCTGTGCTTTGTAATTGTGCTCAGGACGGGATTGGCCAAAGTTTACTTTGTGCTGGGGGATAAACCAACCGTATATCAGGCCTGACGGCCATCTTGGTGTTGCCGCCTTGTTTTCTCCTCTGGGGAGGACCCCTGTCTTCTGTTCCACCACAATGAAGACTTACACCTGGAAACGCACTTGGTGAGCTTTTGAATTCCTCCAAATGTGCATGGAGAGAGTCCATTGTTTTCTCTTCCCAGGAATTTGGGTCTGACCAGAAATGGCGTTTGCCTCTTTCACTTGAGGAGGGTAATGCTGGTGCAGAGGATGAGGGGGCAACGTTTCCTTGACTATCTGTATTAATGGTGAACTGGGCAGCGTCTTTGGTGTGAGTGAAAGGCAGTCACTCAATAATACAAATTAAATGCGAACATTATTTTGCTGACGCCAGACGGGGTGGTTCCTGGGTGCCCCTGTTGACCCGCCGCCACTGACGATGGCACTGGCAGTAGACCACAGGATATCTGAGATAGCTGATTCTTTTGCATTTCCTGCAATTGCTTCTGTGCTCGTTTTGGTGCAGGTGTTCTTAAAAGAAGTGCATCAGTTGCCCTGAATTCACTCAGTAATTGTAAGTGATTGCGGAAAACAGTTTTTTTGTGGATCGCCTTTAATACATTGTTGATGATGGACATCCATTTTCTGTGGCCTTTCCACTTCAATCTGAACAGCAGACAGAAGAAATAAGACACTTGATCAATAAGTGTAATGCTTTATTAATGAACCTCAGGAAAATGTAACCTGGGCGTCTTCTTGCGCTGGTATGATGTACAGTGATGCTGTGCGCATGCGCAGTTCAGTGTCGCCCATCTCGAGCTCAGCATCCACTGGGTATATTTGAGACAATGCATGTCATTACTGCTTCGGCGCGGCTCGAGAGTCTTCCATCGAGGCTCGGATGCATCGGGTCAGGGATCGGGTGCCAGTCGCCAGATTTCTGTTTGGCGTGAGACGTTGCAACCTCGTTGGCATGTCCGTGTAGTATCGTTATTATTATAAATCTTACTGAAACCAGTGCTGGTCATTGGGCCGGCTCTCGGCGGATCCGAGATCCGGCACCAAATGTGTAGCCGGATCTCGGGATCCGGCCAGAGTCATCCGCCCAAGCCCATGAACCACACTGGAAAAAAGAAAGAAAAAAAAAAGCGTCCGCGACGGCAGCATTGCCGTTTACCGCTGCTTTGGCACTGATGTGTAATGCACAATGCTCACTACATGTACAACTGAAAGGAATCAGTTGTACATGTAGCGAGCATTGTGCTTTACACGCCAGAGCCGCGTAAAAGGCAATGCTGCCCTCGCGGGCGTTTTTTTTTTGGCACAACAAAATGAGCCAGGGCTCATCAAGGGGGCCTGGCCTAACTGCAGGCGTCCTGCTGTCTCATTAGGCCACGCCCCCTGAAGAGCCCCGGCTCAATGGTGTTGTGTACCTCGTACACGAGGTACACATGCGCGAGCCTCTAGGGAGCTCGCGCATGCGCGTTAGATTAATAAAGGCGGTGCCCGGCAGTTCGCGCCGGAGACCGGAGCCATCACATGTCTCCGGCGTGTATTCTTGGCATGCCTTAGTGCGTGTGTCTGCATGAATGCGTGACGGCCATCGGCCGACCCCGCAGCATACAAAATTGGCGACGAGGCGGGATCGGAGCTGTTCTTCACGTTTTTCCGACGACGTCGGTGAAACGGAACACGACTCGGCAATCGCGGACCCGCTCTAACAGCCGGTGGCCATTTTGAGTGCTCGTTCACTACGACATACGCAGTGGTTGCGGCCCGCTTCGGGTGCTCGTGCGCCATCTGCCCATTGCAAGCAGTTGCAGCAATTTTTGGACACTCCACAGCCCAGCTGGTGCAGGGCTGTGACACAAGAAGTGACAGAAGAGCCAACAGGAAGACTCTGTCACAGTTGGGAGTCGGATCACCAGTCAACCCGCAAAGACAATACTGTGAGTACCTATCGTGATGGGTGAAGAATCAGATGATGAGGGTGCCGTTGCCCCAATACCACGCAGAGTACGCACCACTCTGGCTCCCATGCCTGAATTTGACACCACGGGGCCTCCATCGAAACTTGGCCCAAAATGGCTCATATGGGTCAAAAGACTGGAAATGATGTTCAGAGCCTCTGGTGAGACAGAAGACGAGGCAAAGATCGCCATCATGATGTACTCCGCAGGCACTGAAGTCCAGAAAATATACGACTCCCTCGACATTCCAGTGGCAACATATGATGCTGTCAAACAAGCACTTCGGGATCACTTCCTACCCTTAGCGAATGTTGACTTCGACAGGTTTGTCATGGGGGCAGAAAAACAACGGAGCGAAGAGTCATTGGACCAGTTTTGTGCCCGTTTGAGACACCTAGCGAGCTCCTGCAGGTGGGTCAACGAAGAGGAAATGGTCCGCAACCAATTGCTGCAAAGATGCTGCTCAGGAAAACTTAGGAGGCAAGTCCTGAGGGAACCAGGGCTGACCCTCTGGCAGATCCTGGACATGGCAAGAGCGTATGAGCTGGCGGAGGCCAGAGGTTCGAAAATGGACACAGCCACGCATCCCAGGAACGAGGAGGAGGCACTTGCAGTCGGGCGTTTCACACCTGGGAAGGCCAGATGGACACCGAAGAGGGGAGAAGGACCAACGACATCAGGTACCCCTCAGTCGTGCTCCTATTGTGGATATGACCTCCCACACAGAGGTGAATGTTCAGCCAAATCACGAACATGCGGCAGGTGTGGGATACCTGGGCATTATGCCAGGATGTGTAGGGCCGCCATGCCCGTGGCAGCAAGCAGAGGACCTGAGAGGGCTGGTAGAGGTGGCACTCGCACGGTGAGAGGCATATCGTCCCTTGAACAGGATGTGCACGACCTACACATTGCCGAAAAAGATGAAGAGGAGGAAGACATTTTCTTCATTTCCAGCATCGCAAATGGCCCTGGAACTCGACGAAGACCCATATGTACTGTAGACATTGGAGAGATTCCCACTCCAGTCCTCATCGACACGGGAGCTTCAGTTTGCGTACTGACGGACAGACATTACAACGCACTGACAGGCCCACCAACCCTGTCGCCCTCCAAGGCTCAGATATACGCTTTTGGTGAGGACACTCCGCTACCCATCCAAGGGGTATTCGTGGCCCCAGTGACCCATGGCCAGAACAGCATCAAAGCGAGGTTTTTTGTAACAAGTGTAAGTCCGCACTCTCTTTTAAGCTGCGCAGCATCTGAAGCACTAGACCTGGTTCATTTCACGTTTGCTGTATATCATACGGATCTGGACAGCCTGCTGGCACGCTTTGAGGGACTCTTCACGGGCATAGGGAAACTGAAGGCTGAGCCAATAAGGCTCCACATTGATGAGTCAGTCAGACCAACGGTGCTGAAACATCGTCGCATACCGTTTCATCTGAGGGCTCAGGTGGAAAAGGAACTGCAAGACTTAGTGGAACGCGATATCATTGAAAAGGTGGAAGGGCCCACCCCGTGGGTCTCCCCAATTGTAGTGGCCCCAAAGCCCAAACAGCCTGGGGCTGTACGCATTTGCGTAGACATGAGACTTCCTAATATGGCCATAAAAAGAGAACGTCATCTCACTCCCACTCTGGACGACATTGTTGGAGAACTTCAGGGTGCGAAATTCTTTTCGAAACTAGACTTGAGAGCGGGTTACCACCAGTTGGAGCTACACCCGGAGTCTAGATATATTACGACTTTTACAACACACGAAGGACTGTATCGTTATAAAAGACTCAGTTTTGGAATATCCTCGGCGGCAGAAACCTTCCAAAATGCGATCAGGGGGGCTCTGTCCGGTCTAAAGGGAGTAATAAACATGTCAGACGATATCTTAGTCTTTGCCAAATCCGAGGCAGAACATATCAAGCGGCTGGAAAACACTTTTCACAGACTCCACAGCCTCGGCCTGACGCTGCACAAAGAAAAGTGCGAATTCTTAAAGGACAGCCTAGAGTTTTTTGGATTTGTCTTCCATGCGGGAGGCATATCCCCAGATCCTGAGAAGGTGAGAGACATTCGAGAGGCGTCCCCTCCCACGTCCCTGGCAGAGGTCCGCAGTTTTTTAGGGATGGTAAACTACTGTGGACGGTTTATTCGAGATTTGGCGTCCCTTTCTGAACCCCTGAGAGCACTCACTAGGAATGAGGTAGCATGGACGTGGGCTGGAAAGGAACAGAGAGCATTCATGGCCATCAAGGATGCTCTGTCTGAACAAGATACTATGGCATATTTCAACCCGTCCAGGGAGTCTGAAATCATAGTGGATGCCAGTCCAGTGGGACTCGGGGCGGTTCTCGTGCAGGCGGATCAACAGGGATCCATGCGACCAGTTGTATACGCCAGCAAGGCCCTTACAGACACGGAGAGAACATATTCTCAAATTGAACGCGAAGCCCTCGCAATACTATGGGGCTGCAAATATTTTAGACTATACATCCTAGGGAAGCCTGTTGTAGTGGTGACGGACCACAAGCCCCTTATTCCCATTCTGGCAGGCGCATCTTCCAAACCGCCACCTCGGATAGAGAGGTGGATGCTATCCCTCATGGAGTACGGGGTGAAGCTGGTGTACCGCCTGGGTACGCACAACCCTGCAGACTATTTGTCTCGTCACCCCGGTGCTGGACGACCCAGAGACACTACGGAGGTTTCAAATTGTGTGGACATCGTTCACATGGTCGTCGAGTCTGCGCTTCCCATTGCTTTGACAAGGCAAGAAATTGCCAACGGATCGAACTCGGATGAGGCATTTCTGAGAGTCAAGGGTGCGGTAGCGTCGGGAGCATGGCGGGAGCTCCTTCTGAACAATGCCAGGAGAAATGCAGGAATGCAAAGAGACTTGCAATTGCTCTGGGGTGCACGACATAAACTGTCAGTGTCTGCCGATGGTCTCCTTCTGAGAGGGCACCGAATTGTGATCCCCAGGTCACTTGTGCCGAAGGTCCTTCAGCTGGCACACAACGGACACCAGGGGATGACCAGAATGAAGGCACATCTCAGTCTCAAAGTCTGGTTCCCCGAATTGGAGAAGAGAGTGGAAGAGTTTGTGAGGGCATGCATCCCGTGCCAAGCCACGAGCCCGGCAGAGAAGGGACCACCGATTCAGACCATGGCAAGGAGTGAGTTACCCTGGGGGACAGTACATGCTGATTTTGGCTCTACCGGAAGAGGTCTACATTTCCTAGTGGTAACTGACCAATGGTCCCGATATCCAGAGGTGGAGCTGGTCGAGTCCCAAGCCACCGACCACACCACCCTGGCCATGGACAAGATATTTGCTACCCACGGCTTCCCCATCGAGTTATGTTCTGACAATGGGTCACCCTTTCAAGGACAATCGTTTGCTCGATACTGCGAGGAGAGAGGGATAAAACACCGAAAAGTCACCCCACTATGGCCAAGAGCCAATGGAGAAGTAGAGCGATTCATGCGCACACTAAACAAGGTGTTTCGCATATCCGAAAATGGAGGTGAAGATCTTCGACGGAACTTGTTCGACTTTCTCCGGGAGTATCGCACAAGACCTCATCGATCGACTGGAATAGCCCCTGCAGAGGCACTCTTCAAGAGGATCCCAAGAGGACTCATACCTGAATCAGAGGGGAGACAACCAGGAGTGATCGACAATGACCAAGTACTACTAGAAAGGTCATGGAGAAACGAGAATGAAACAGCGCGGAGAAGACTGCCGGAAAAACAGATTGCAGTTGGAGATACCGTGTTGGTGCGGAACAGAAGAGCTGAGGGAAAGCTGTCGACAACTTACGAGACCCAACCACTGGGTGTAACACATGTGAAAGGTACTATGGTCACCGCCGCAAATGCCAGATGAACGGTCACCAGAAATGTGTCGTTTTTCAAGCGCATCAGGGCCGCTGGAGATGAGACAACAACAGAAGAGGTCCCGGAACAAGGGGCAGAGACAGGAATGGAGGACGCTACCCCAACGGCAGATCACGAGACTTCGGAAGCTCCTGGTGACGCTGCACCACGATACCCGAGCAGAGCCGGACGACGACTTCCCCAGAGGTTCCGAAGTCTTTATTATGGACCCTGCACCATAGGCGGGGAGATGTGTCGGTGCATACACGAAGAATGAACCAGGTTGTATTTTTGCAGTGAATTGTTAACTGTCGTTGTTTCTGCAGTAAGTTGTTAATTGTTTGTTTCCGCAAAAAAGGAGGGATGTTGTGTACTGCGTACACGAGGTACGCATGCGCGAGCCTCTAGGGAGCTCGCGCATGCGCGTTAGATTAATAAAGGCGGTGCCCGGCAGTTCGCGCCGGAGACCGGAGCCATCACACGTCTCCGGCGTGTATTCTTGGCATGCCTGGGTGCGTGTGTCTGCATGAATGCGTGACGGCCATCGGCCGACCCCGCAGCATACAAAAAATGGGCTACTGGCACCCCTGCCAGGCAACCTTTTGTAGTGATCAACACCCTCTCCCCAAGGGAGAGGGTGTTGATCTCTGCATTTATTTTCTATTGGGTTGCCTGGCAGGGGCAGCGCCTCGCCTATTCAGCCTTAATGGTGGCGCTTCCCCTCGGCAGCTGGGGAGGGGCAGCGTCGCCATTAAGGCTTAAGGGGTGAGGCTGCTGGAAGCTGAGGCCGTTTTCCTGAAACTCACAGAGTTTCAGTCTTCAGGAAAACGGCCTCAGCTTCCAGCGGCCTCACGTTTCTCTCCACAATGGTGGCACCGGCCCACGGGCATCTCCTGCTTAAAGGTATGCCTCGCAGGTGCGGCGCCACCATTATGGCTGAAAGGCATTTTTTTCTGGAGCCTGAAGCTTTCGCACACGAGCGAGAGCTTCAGGCTTCTGAAAAAAATCCTTTTCTTGTAGTGGCTGGGGATGGCAGGGGAGATTAGTGGGCCCCACAGGGCCCCGCCTCAGATTGAAATTTCGGAGCCTGCCGGGGCAGAGCCCTGGCAGGCCCCGTCCCACTTAAAGCCCTGGCCAGTGGTAAAAGGCAATGTTGCCTTTGTGGGCACTTTTTTTTTTTTAAAGTATTTATCTGATCGGATGGCCACTACCAACCCCGCCCCCTCTAGACCACGCCCCCTCTTCCCCCAACTCCTCCCCCACCCGCACTTGTGGGATCCCCCACCACATTTTTTCCATTTCCACCACTGACTGAAACCCAGAGGCGTAGGCAAGGCCCAACCAAAATCTGTAAATGCCCACTCAGCAGCGCTGTGTGGGCATTTACAGATATTATTGTCCGTGCAGTGGGCCCAACTCTATTAGCTTCAGGCCCCATTTGTTAGACAACCTGGCTAGGGTCCAGATCTCTTTCCTGTATATCACCTCTATACTCCTACTTTAGTCCTGGCACTCCACAAATAAAAACAAATGAACATTTGTCATATACAGAGCGCTTTTATACAAAGCGTTTTACATAGAATATTTGCATGTATAATTATTACCCAATTGAAATTGACATCGACCTCGCTAGGATAAAAGGCTGAGTCGAACTTGCAAATTACACATTACACACAGATCACAGCAGCAAGCGCTTCACCTGCTGAGCTGTCTTACCAGCTAAAATGCCCCATCTCATAATTATTCCTCATCTCAGCATGGGTTCAGATCCTTTTGATCACGGTCTCCCTTCATACCTCGTACCTTGGGTGCTGATTGCCATTCGTTCCTTCCTGCCAGCTCTAGTGCTGGATTCGTCCTGCTTCCTAACCCCATCCTGCGGTTTCTATCCTACCAGCCCCAGATACCCCGACCCTGCCACCTTCTACTGTTCACCTCCTGCCACATCCTGTTACCCTCTCCACCTCCTGTTGCCCCCCCTCCGGATCTCTCCTCCTGCCACCTCCTGATACCCTCTTCCAGCTACCTCCTGATACTCTCCTCCTGCCACCTCCTGATACTCTCCTCCTGCCACCTCCTGATACTCTCTTCCTGCCACCTCCTGATACTCTCTTCCTGCCACCTCCTGATACTCTCCTCCTGCCACCTCCTGATACTCTCTTCCAGCCACCTCCTGATACTCTCTTCCAGCCATCGCTAGATCTTCACCCCTTCATGCTCTTCCCCCTGCAAACTTCTGATGTTCACCTCTTGCCACACCCTGTTACCCTCTCCACCTTCCACATCCTGATGTCTCCCCCGTGGATCTCTCTTCCTGCCACCTCCTGATACTCTCTTCCACCCACAGCTAGATATTGACCCCTTCATACTCTCCACCTTCCACCTCCTGATGTCTCCCCCCTGGATCTCTCTTCCTGCCACCTCCTGATACTCTCTTCCACCCACCGCTAGATATTGACCCCTTCATACTCTCCACCTTCCACCTCCTGATGTCTCCCCCCTGGATCTCTCTTCCTGCCACCTCCTGATACTCTCTTCCACCCACCGCTAGATATTGACCCCTTCATACTCTCCACCTTCCACCTCCTGATGTCTCCCCCCTGGATCTCTCTTCCTGCCACCTCCTGAAACTCTCCTCCTGCCACCTCCTGATACTCTCCTCCTGCCATCTCCTGATACTCTCCTCCTGCCACCTCCTGATACTCTCTTCCACCCACCGCTAGATATTGACCCCTTCATACTCTCCACCTTCCACCTCCTGATGTCTCCCCCCTGGATCTCTCTTCCTGCCACCTCCTGAAACTCTCCTCCTGCCACCTCCTGATACTCTCCTCCTGCCATCTCCTGATACTCTCCTCCTGCCACCTCCTGATACTCTCTTCCTGCCACCGCTACATATTGACCCCTTCATACGCTCCCCCTGCAACCTTCGGATGCTCTCTTCCTGCCACCTCCTGATACTCTCCCTCTAGCTCCTGATGTTTCTTCTCCCCCTCTTCTCTTCCTGAATTGCGACCTCAATCCAAACACTGCTCACGACTTTTTTTCAAACACAACATCACTCTTTTCTTGGCCGCGGATTGATTACATGGTCTGTAGTCCCCTGCCCCTGGTGTGGCCTTGCATCGAGCTCTGCCTCTGTGCTGTCTGATCGTGCAAGGCATTTGGACTGGCTCCCCTTAGTTACAGGCATTAGATCAGATATCGAGAAGTGTTCTTGTACAGGCAAGCGACCCCTAGTTTTAAAACATGCTCTTAGCATCTTGGTATAGAACTTGGCATGTTTCCATGAAGGGGCATGAGTGGCATAGCCATGTCTGCTTCTCTGTCTGTGGCGAGTGTTCGATGTTATCATGAAGCGCGTGTTTCTCCTCCTGCTGATGTTGCTTTGCATACCTTGTGTAGGTGTGTTTTCTCTGCCTGCAGATGTTGTTTCGTGGACCTTAGGTTGGTGGCATGGTGCGTTTTCTCTGCCTGCAGATGTTGCTTTGCGGACCTTAGGTAGGTGGTATGGTGTGTTTTCTCTGCCTGCAGATGTTGCTTTGCAGACCTTAGGTAGGTGGTATGGTGTGTTTTCTCTGCCTGCAGATGTTGCTTAGCGGACCTTGGGTTGGTGGCATGGTGTGTGTTCTCTGCCTGCAGATGTTGCTTCGCTGACCTTAGGTAGGTTGATTGGTGCGTTTTCTCTGCCTCCAGATGTTGCTTTGCGGACCTTAGGTAGGTGGTATGATGTGTTTTATCTGCCTTCAGATGTTGCTTAGCGGACCTTGGGTAGGTGGCATGGTGCGTTTCCTCTGCCTGCAGATGTTGCTTTGCGGACCTTAGGTAGGTGGCATAGTGTGTTTTCTCTGCCTGCAGATGTTGCTTAGCGGATCTTCGGTAGGTGGCAAGGTGCATTTTCTCTGCCGGCATATATTGCTTTGCAGACCTTTGGTAGGTGGCATGGTGTGTTTTCTCTGCTTGCAGATGTTGCTTTGCAGACCTTGGGTAGGTGGCATGGTGTGTGTTCTCTGCCTGCAGATGTTGCTTCGCTGACCTTAGGTAGGTGGCATAGTGTGTTTTTTCTTCCTGCAGATGTTGCTTAGCGGATCTTGGGTAGGTGGCATGGTGCATTTTCTCTGCCTGCATATGTTGCTTTGCAGACCTTTGGTAGGTGGCATGGTGTGTTTTCTCTGCTTGCAGATGTTGCTGTGCGTACCTTCGGTAGGTGTCATGGTGCGTTTTCCCTGCCTGCAGATGTTGTTTCGAGGAGCTGAGCTAGGTGGCATGGTGTGAGTTCTCTGCCTGCACATGTTGCTTTGCGGACCTTGGGTAGGTGGCATGGTGCGTTTTCTCTGCCTGCAGATGTTGCTTTGCAGACCTTGGGTAGGTGGCATGGTGTGTTTTCTCTGCCTGCAGATGTTGCTTTGCAGACCTTAGGTAGGTGGTATGGTGTGTTTTCTCTGCCTGCAGGTGTTGCTTAGTGGACCTTGGGTAGCTAGCATGGTGTGTGTTCTCTGCCTGCAGATGTTGCTTCGCGGACCTTAGGTAGGTTGCATAGTGTGTTTTCTCTGCCTGCAGATGTTGCTTAGCAGATCTTGGGTAGGTGGCATGGTGCGTTTTCTCTGCCTGCAAATGTTGCTTTGCGGACCTTGCTTAGGTGGCATGGTGTGGTTTCTCTGCCTGCAGATGTTGCTTTGAAGACTTTCGGTAGGTGGCATGGTGTGTTTTCTCTGCCTGAAGATGTTGCTTCGTGGACCTTGGGTAGGTGGCATGGTGGGTTTTCTCTGGCTTCAGATGTTGTTTCGAGGACCTTAGCTAGGTATCATGGTGTGAGTTCTCTGCCTGCGGATGTTGCTTTGCGAACGTTCAGTAGGTGGCATGGTGTACTTTCTCTGCCTGCATATGTTGCTTCGTGGACCTTGGTTAGGTGGCATGGTGCGTTTTCTCTGCCTGCAGATGTTGTTACATTGACTGCATTGTGGATGCTTTGGCCCACCCTAAACAAATGTATATTTCTTAAAGGGCCAGATGTGGCCGACCAAAGCCCACTGGTGGTGAGTAAGTGTGGGGGTGACCAAGAGATCCACCCCTTTTGTTAACCCCCTAGATGCCCCCCCAAATAAGGTAGGGACTTTGTCAGGACTTCTACCGAGTGATGTTTTAGGCTCATACACTGCTCCCAGGTAGCCATGGCTGGTGCATGGCATTCTGTGTTAACCATGTACACTACTCCAGCAGTCAAATGCATTGTGCAGCATAATGTGGCAGACGAAGCTCTTATTTAGCATTCTGCTATGCTGGTGTCGAGTGGCAGGCGGAGCACTCCGTAGGATCTGTGGCGTTCACAGCGCCTATCTGCCATTAGTCAGCGCACTTATGTGCAGCACTGTGGTTGTAAGAAGCTAGCATGCCATCTGTGCCAGTTGAAGCCACAAAGACTGAGATATCACCCTGGTATTGTTAAAGAACTCAGTTGCCCTCCCCTCCCCCCATAGCATTTGAATGCTTATGCATTTGTTGGTGGCAGTTAGAGGGGTTGTGTCCCATTTATTTGAAGTTGGAGCGCTTCTTAACACTTCTGCGGCAGCGAGGAGGGTGGGGGGGGGCATATGTGTACTGCTCCAGGGCAGCCACACCTATGTTAGGCATCAGGAGAAATTTGGCAGCAATGGGAGTCCCAGAGTAGCATTTCGAGTGAGTTGGATCTCTCCTATGTCATGCCATGCCAGCCACAGCAGTTGCGTACCCTTATGCCAGTCTGTGTGCAGGTGAACTCTTCCTGCACACGACAGAGTCTGAGTACCCATGACTGTCAGGATGTGGAGGGCTTGAATCTTGTTCTGTGATAGTCCGAATACTGGCACCAAATTCCATGACCATCTAAACGCTCATGTCCCATTGCCGGGAAGTCAAAGAACACTGGTGCCGAGGCAGTCAGATCACTTCTGTGCCAGTACATGGTAATAAGAACATTCCTGGATTATTCCATACCTGTAGAAGTGAGTGTGTATCTTTTTGCGGCGGCCATGCTGCTCTTGTACGGCATTTACCATTTTGTAGCATGCCTAGCACTCTTCTATCACTTTGCTTCGTTTTCAGTACTCATGTTCTCTTCTGTTTGTTGTGCTGCTCTATATCATGCTGTGGCAGCTGAACTGCGTATGTGTCCTTTTGTGGCAGTCAGGCATATTGTCAAATTGTCTTACTGCCAAATTGTCTAGAACAGTCAGTAGGCTTGTGTGTACTGTTCCCTGGCAGTATTTGGAATGTATTTTTAAAGCGAGCACGTTTTAAAATAAACAATTCTTCATACTGCCAGGAATTACGCTATCAAAATATAAAACCTACAGGGTGAAGGGATTGGTTAAGGGATAAACTACATATACATTTCTATACACTGTGGGCGCTGAGGTGAGGACATCCTAACATCTTGCTGGGCTAATTTTTAAATCTGCTTGCCTCGTTCATCCCTCGTTGTGTTTGCCTTCCTTTCTGTGTGCCGTGAGTGTTTCCTTGCTTTCCTTCTTTGTCCCAACCCCCAATGGCTACTGGTCCCTATTTATTTCTGGCATCTAGGGCAACCCCTGCCCGTTGCAGCCCCTGCGGCTAAGGGACCCAAGGCATAGGGCGGCCCCTGAAGAAGCTCCAGATGGTGTCTGCCAGTGTCAGTCGGGGAAGCAAGAAGCCTGCAACCGTCAACCCACTGAGACTGCTAAAGTAAGTGCGGTGGGTCAGTTGGGGGGCAGCAATCACTGCACCCCACTGAACTGACCCACCCCTCTAATTACTCTATTGTTCTTTCTGTATCACCCATGAACATCTCAGTGAACTGTATTGCTTGGCTATCTCTTCCATCTCTAAAGTTTTCTTTTCCTTTTTCCATTGCTGTTTGTGCTGAAACTAGGCCTTTTTCCCTCATTTAAGAAAGTCAAATCTGGGTGTTTATGCATTACTGTTTGCTCTCTTCTCAAACTGCTACTCCATCTCCTATCCTACCCCTCACTAAGTCAGGAAGGAATAAGTTCAAGAGGGATATCTTGGTCTCCAAACCAGGCCTCCCTATAGCTGATACCTACATCAGCGCTTGCGCTTCCTCCAGAAATACTCTTACCAACATCCTCTTTGTCATTCCCTCGCCAGACCTGTGGACCCCTCATATGGTCTCTGTTCTCTCTCCTTTCTCCCCCTCTCCCATTAATGGTGGCAACCGGTGGGAGGTCCTCGTGGCCCCCCTCCATTCCTCCAAGACCATCATCAACGTCTATCTCAATGGTACCGTCAGGGTCCAGGGCTCTCCGCCCAATCTCATCCTTCTTGATAGGCGTCTCCCACGACTCATCAATTTCCTCTCTTCTCCAGCCACACCTTCTAATACCTCTCTTGCCCCTATGCCAACTCTGTCTACTGCCTCTGCCCAATCTCGGGCCCTTCTACCGGCTCCGCTGGGTTTACCTCACTCCTGTACCCCAATCCAAAAGTCTTTCAAATGTGGCAACCTGCTCCACGTAGCTACTCTCAACTCTCGCTTTGCTGTCAAACATTCCTCTGACATCTGCCACCTCCTCGAAGACCTGTACCTGGATGTCCTCGCTCTCACCAAGACATGGTTGACGAACAGCTCTGTGACAGGTTTTGACACTCTCCTCCCTGAAGGCTATAAGATCCTCTCGGAGCCCAGAACCAACCGGCCTGGAGGTGGAGTGGCCCTGATCTTTACGTAATGGGTTCCTGCTTCTGTCATACCCATGTAGGCCTACTCCTTTGAATGCCTAGTCTGCAGGCTCTCTATCTCTCTTGGCCTCTCTCTGATGTTGGCCATCATCTACAGGCCACTTGGCCAGGTCATCCTCTTCCTCTAAGAATGGGCTGACCTCTTCTCTTCCTTCCTTACCTCAACCTCCCAACGTCTCCTCCTCGCAGAACTAAACATCCACCTGGATGCTTCTAACCCCATGTCTGGGCTTTTCCGCAACCTATGCGTCTCACTCTCCCTTTCCATTCTATCCTCTTGTCCGACACACTCTGCTGGACACACCTTGGATGTTCTCATCTCCTCAGACATCCCCCTCTCTAACCCTCTCACCACCCCTCTCTCTTGGACTGACCACTTTCTGCTCTCCTTTTACCTGAAACTTCTCTCCCCTCAAGCAAAGCCTACCCTGCACTGCCACCTTCCTTCTCAGTCATTTGGCCCATGAAGCGAGTGTCAGTTGACACCTTTGCATCTAGTTTCAGTGATCCTCCTACTCCGGTGGCTGAATTGCACTGTGACACAGCCCTCCTTAACCTGCATCTTTCTATCTCCAACACTCTCGACATCCTTGCCCCTGTCATGAGACTCCACCTGAAACCTACCTCCAAGTGCAACTCTTGGTACGACTCCGACCTCACCGCCCTGAAGCACAAGTGCAGGGTGGCTGAAAGGAAGTGGAGGGCATGGGTGCATCCTCAGACAAACTGGCCTGCCACCTGCTCCAAAGGCAATACATATTCTCTGTCCTCTCCATGAAGAGGGTCCATATTCAAGCCTGCATCTCTGAAGCCTCTAACAATATGGCCAAACTCTTAAAAATTAGAAAGGAGCTGGCCAATCCTACTGCAGTCTCCACCGCTCCTGTTCCGCCCAAGGCCCTCTGTACGACTCTGGCCTCTCATTTCACCACTAAAGCCTAGGACATCCTGCCCTCTTTTTACTCTTCCTCTCTTACGCCTCTACCTCTCTTAAACGCCCCTTGGCCCGCTCTTCCTCCTTCACTCTGACAACACCTGATGATGTCTCTAGACAAATCTGATCTATGAAAGTGTCGGCCAAACAGGAAGGGATGTAATTTCACCAAAATACCAGGGGTAGCAGAAGTGACATCACATGACCCTTTGTGGAATCAGAAAAATACAATATTAAGGTTTTTACACCATGCAAAGAGAAATACACCGACACGGGCTTGTAAAGATTCCCAGAATCTTTATTACAAAACTGAACAGTTACAAAACAAAGTACACAAATAGCTATTTGGCCGTCAATACATCACAGAGACCACCAGCAGGGTTCAATGTGAGCAGTGAGCAGGATTTGCTAGCTGGACATCAGTGTATTTATACATTTTCGTTATAACGATGTCCAGCCTCTTTCAAGTAAATCATGTACTGGGCTAGGGTCACGCCAGGTTCGTTCCTAATTTACATATCTCGTGCATGCGGTTTACTTTTTTAATACATTTACTAACAAACTTTATTATTCTCTAAGTTTCACTTTACACTTTTTACACATTGTTTTAATACAGGTCAAACAAATGTCTCGCATGTCGTATTTGGATAGCGTTATTGTTCTTGTATACTTGTAGGTTAACATCGCCAATTCAAGTAATCCCCTGATCTCGAGGTCAACAAAGGACAAGGTCTACATGACCCTAACATGTAGCCTGAAGGAAGGTTGGACATTAACTCTCCTTCGGAGGTTGAAGAGGTTAAAGCAAGAACAAGAGAACACAAGACGGCCATTTTAGGCCACAAGGTGACTTTGTAAAATTAACTAAAATGGCAGCTTTAACCTAAAATGGAGGCTTGATTCACTTAAGGTCACGACCTTGTAATACGGATTTCCTCGCAAAGCGACTGGGCATAGGCCAACATATACAATGAGGACGAAACAATATTATATCAGTTCTAACAAACCCTCCTTTTGGCCTATGCCAAGCGCTAAACTACCTTCAATCATTTTGCGATTAACTCCACATTTCAACGTCTATACACCCCGAATCATTGTCAGACATATCTATTGCCATTAGATCAGACACTAGAGTTTCTTTCAACACATACTCTTTGGAAACCTTATCTGAGGCGTATATTTTATGCCCCAATACACTTGTTGCTTGCGCGCAACACCCCCCTAATACTGAACATATACCAGGGAGACACTGTATACAACAACAAAGGAATAGAAAACTTCCCAAGATAATCAGCAGGGCCAAAAACAACTTCCATCCCCACGACGTTTGGAGGTCCCAAAACCATGCACTAAGTTCCCAGTTTCCCTCAGGAACATGCACTTCTGAACTAAGAACATGTAGATTTTGGATAGCCCTAAAGATCGTTGGAGAGGAGTTTAGTACGTAAACACAGCAAGCGGACCCCACTAATTTACATACTCCTCCATGCTCAGCCAGAATGACATCTAATGCCATCCGGTTCTGAAGAGCCACTAATCTTATTGCTTTCTGTTCTAACGTCATATTATAGAGTATGTCAGTGGTCCGGTTGATGGTTCTTGCCAATACTCTCGCTAGTCCCCTGATATCTTCTGAATTCGTAATTTGCCCAAAAAATGGCACAAAGGATTTCATGCTGTCTCCTAGAGTTTGCGCTCGAGTGTCCCCTTTCACACCTCGTCGTGGACGAGTTTTTGAAATTTCTGCAGTACTGGCAATAAATACCCCAGGTAATAGAATCTCTAAATAGCAGGTTCATTGCCAATCCCTGGGCAACCATGGAAATGCCACATTACCGCAAACAAAATAGACAGGTTCGCCTACGTACAGAGGTCTGTTCTCACTAGTCAAATTTGCAACGTTGGCGCATTTTCTAAAATTACCCATTGACCGTGTACCATTCCTCTGTATGCAGAAGGATACTGAATCGGGGCTAAGATTAACAGAATAAGATGGAGGCGTGGCATCCTTATTGCCTATAGGAGCCATTTTGAAAGAGATTAAAGACTGAAAAGGACGAGACAATCTATCAGAGGGCCTAACAGAAGCAACGTTTGGTTTACTCCTATTTGCAAAAGTGAGCATCTCAGGGGCATTAAAACACGGTTTTCAAAACTATTCAGATTTGTACCATCAAATTTCCCTGAGATGCTGTCATTCCATCGGCCAAAGAATAGTGCTCTAAGAGAAGCATAACAAGCAGTTGTCAAAGGTAAAGGATGAATATACCAACCTAGCCCCTTATCCCCATGTTGCGGTAGATGTGAACAGATCCAGAAATTGGTTCTATTTAAAATTTCATGAGTGGCATTCATGATTAACAAAAGGGTATTATTCTGATAGTTCTGTCTATGCAAAGAATCTCTAGGCGATTAAAGTATGCAATTGCACGGAAGGAGTGGGGATAACAGATACATTTTCAATAGGTAAAAAGTCCTCTAGCGGATATGCTTCCTCCAGATACCATAACCCAAAACCAACAGTTACTAAAAATCCAGTTATTATTACAAAAAGGCAACAATACACTTTGGGGGTCTCATTGCATGCTTGATCATTGTCTCTGCTAGTCACACATTTATCTAAAAGTTCGGTACGAGCGGTAGCGGGTGCAGGCATTGTAGTCTTCAATCAAAAAAACACCAATTGTTTGTTTGCTGGCGACTCCAGTTCGGTGTCTTCTTAATGTCTTTCCCACAACCCTTAGCCAACAGAATCCTTCCGTACAGTCGGGCCAAAAAGGCAAGCCCTCAAATGATTTCCGCAATCGCACAGTCAAACCGTGCTGTATGTCTATTTCCTTGGACGTAAATTATATTTCACAATTTCTGGTGCTGAAGGATCAGAAAACAAAGTGTCGTCACTTCCTACTGGAGGTGGCGAGTAAATGGAAATGGAATCAGGAAAGGATTGATCCGGAAGTTCCACTGTTGGAGAGTGCGGAGACAAGATGGCCGTTTTGTCTGGCCTTGCGAATTCTGGAATGGTCTCCGTTACTCTCTTGTCGGTTGTTGCTGTTTCTGGCACGTTGGTTGCAGCAGTGGGAATGGATTCTGTGTCTTCTGTATCGTATGGCACGGGCTGCGGGATCCGTTTGGTGTGTGTCGCATGGATCCAGTTCTTACGACCCGCTACCCGCACAATAGTCTGGGTGACTAGCAGGACTTGGTAGGGACCCCTCCACCGAGGTGCAAGGCAAGACGACCTCTCAAACACTTTCGTGAGGATCCAGTACCCCGGTTGTTGACTGTGACCAGGACCCTCGTATCGTACAGGTAATGCCTCTCGCATCTGGTGATAAATTGAAAACAGATTTTTAGTCAACTGGTTACAGTAATCTGAAAGAAGCACATTCTCTATATCCCGCAACAAGCTACTTTTTGGCATACCCCAAATATTAGCAGGTCTCCCCATTACCACCTCAAAAGGAGAGAGCCCAGTCTTAGTTTGAGGGGTTGTTCTCATCGAAAGCAACACGATCGGTAAGGCGTCCGGCCATTTTAACTTGGTGCCAGCACACGTTTTAGCGAGCTTGTTCTTTATAATGCTGTTATGCCTTTCCACTAATCCGGCACTTTGGGCATGTCTGGCCGAATGGAACCGTTTATCAATCTGTAATCCTTTGCATATTTGTAAGATTACAGCAGCGATAAAGTGTGGGCCATTATCCGACCAGATGACTCTCGGCAGCCCGAACCTAGGAAAAAACTCTTTCAACAGAGTTTTTACCATGGTTATGGCTGTTGCATCTCTAACAGGGTAGGCCTCAACCCACTTACTAAAAGCACAAATAAAAACCAACACATATTTAAGATTATTACAACGTTCCATTTCAATGAAATCAAAATGAATAACCTCAAACGGAACAGAAGGTGGAGCAAAACTTCCTCTAGGAGTCGAGGTACCTTTTCCTACATTATGCTGCAAGCAGACCATGCACCCTTGGACAAAGCGCTGCGCAGTTTTGAAAATCTTATCATTGGCCCATACACTGTGTAGCATTTTAGTCAATGTACGCGCACAAACATGTGTCAGACCATGAGCCATAATAACCATCATTGTAATGCAGGCGTCAGGGAGTAATCATTTTCCTTCAACATTGTCCACCCAACACCCATCCTCATCCAACCTTCCTGCAACCTCGACCCATCTCTTAGTTTCCTCTATAGTAGCATGGGCTTGAATGTCTTTTACAGAATCAATACTTTCACCAAAAGTGCAAATATTTACAGTTTCTCTTACAGCATACATTTCTGAACTAAAATCAGTGGCAGTTTGCTTAGCTATCTGATCAGCGAAAGCATTCCCTTTTCCTATATCATCTGTAACTTTTTGATGTGCTGCACATTTTATGATAGCTAGCTGAACAGGGAGTGCGAGTGCTGAAAGTAATCGCACTATTAAAGTGCCATGCTGAATTTTCGTGCCATGCAAGGTCAAGAAACCTCGTTCTTTCCAAAGTCTACCGAAGTTGTGAACCACCCCAAAAGCATACTGACTATCGGTATATATATTTACTGTAAGCCCTTCAGAAAGTTCACAAACTTGAGTTAACGCTATCATTTCTGCGGCCTGCGTGGAATTATGCATAATTCTTTTGGTTTCCATAATCGTGCTTAAAGTAGTAACGGCATAAGCAGCCGTGGATGTACCATTCAGAAGTTTAAAACAAGAGTCCTCACAAAATAGCTCTCCTTGTGGGCTATTCAAAGGCGTGTCTTTCAGATCAATTCTACCTTTAGCCTCTTGTTCTGTCGCATAAAGGCAATTGTGTGACGTTTCGTCACCATCAACAGTGTCTTGCGGGACAGGTAAAAGTTCAGCCGGATTTATTACACAACACCTCTGAATTTGAATGTGGGGGGAAAACGAGATCAGTTCATATCTTGTCAATCGTGCAGAAGTGAGGTGTTGCGTTTGAGTTCTATTCAATAAAATATCTACAGAGTGAGGTACCATTAGGTTTAACGCATGACCCAGGAACATTCCCTCACTCTGTTTTACAGATGCAGCAGCAGCAGCAACAGCTCTCAAACATCTCGGCAAAGTGCATGCAACAGGATCAAGGGCGGATGAGAAATAGCCGCACGGCCTATCCTTCCGTCCATGTTCCTGCGTTAACACAGCCAAAGCACATCCATCACGTTCATGCACATACAACACAAAGGCCTTGTCATAATTCGGAGTTCCTAAAACCGGCGTTGAACACAGCGTGGATTTGAGCAAATCAAATGCTGTTTGGTGTTCCAAAGTCCATGGCAATGGCGAAGAAATGCCCTTCTTTGTCAAAGCCAGCATTGGTTTAATCGTTAACGAAAAGTTAGGGATCCACAATCTACAGTAAGAAGCCATACCTATCAGGGCTCTAACTTCCTTCTGCGTATTTGGGACAGACATGCCAGAAATAGTCTTTATTCGTTCAGGTGTCAACGGTCTTCCCTCATTTGACATGAGATAGCCTAAATAGGCGACCTCCTGACAACAATATTGGAATTTTTTGAGTGAAGCTTTGTGGCCATGTTTCGCTAGATGACAAAGCAACAAGACAGTGCCTTCTTTACAGGCACTCTCAGAATCAGCAGCCAAGAGGAGATCATCTACATACTGTAGTAACATGCAAGTAGTAGGCAACTCGAGAGTATTGAGCTGCTCTTTTAATGCCCTTCTATAAATACTTGGACTCTCTGTGTACCCTTGTGGTGCATGAGTGAATGTGAACTAGCGTCCACCTAGGGTAAACGCGAACAAATACCTACTATCTTTGTGTATGGGAATACTGAAAAACACGTTTTTAAGGTCAACAACGCTAAAATGAGTGGCAGAAGCTGGAATCATGGTTAGTATTGTTGTAACATCAGGTACAATAGGAAATTGAGGAGCCACAATTTTGTTAATAGCACGTAAATCAATTATAAACCGAAAGGGAATCGCATTTTCACCTTTTTTGTATACTGGCAAAATGGGGCTGTTACATAGGCTACCTGTAATTTCCTCAATTACTCCACGATGTACATAATCAGAGACCATAAATTTCAAAGCCTGCTCGCCTTCAACTGAGATCTTATATTGCGGGATGTGAGGCAATTTTACTCCATGTTTCAGAATCATTTTAACAGGTTCAATTTGAAGAATGCCCACATCATTATCATCAATTGCCCATAAGCATTCCGGAACATTACTGAATTCTGACGGTAAAGGTCGAGTCAAAAACTGAGAGGCGAGTGATTGCTGAGGTGAAATTGTTAACCGAACTCCGTCCGGAGAACAGTGAATTACTGCATGCAATTCCTTCAACAAATTTAACCCCAGCAAGTTCTCCCCACAGTTTGTGGTAAGTAGAAATGGACACTGCTCCGTGAAAGGACCCAGTGTTATCGGTACCGGCAAAGAGACTGGACAAACTACAGGTGTGCCTGAAAACCCTACAGAAACGTTGGACTGCCCTGACAGGGGAATATTTGGAACCTGTAAATGGTCAATGGAACATTTCTGTGCTCCCGTATCTACCAAAAATAGATGCTTCCTATTTCCCGCCGCCATCTCAACGTAGGGGCCTTTCTGATGAACGGGAATAGGCGTCGGTTCCAAATCCTGCTTCGGGCAATCCTAGCAAAACAGAATATTATCAAAAGGAAGCTCTTCAGAGAGGTACGCGGCAGAAGGGTGATCAAAAATCTTTCTATTATCCACATTCGAAAATTGCTTATCTTGTGAAGGAGGTTGCTGTGATCCTGATGCAAACTGACCTCTGCCAGGGCCCCCTGCACCTGGGCGACCTCTGGATCGTCTACCCATGTTCCCAAATGACCTTTGCTGCAAGGTCAGACATTGTGAGCGCCAGTGGCCTTCCTGTCGACAATAGGCACACTGTTTAATGGTTACCGGAGCCAGGGGCGTACTTCCCTGTGGAATGTACTGACCTCTAAATTGATTACCCCCTCTAGGGTTTCTAACAATCTGTTGTAATAGGACTTTTGTTTTCAGGTCACCCTTTTTTTTCTCACGTTTTTCCTTTTCATTATTCACACGATTTTCATAGTACTGAGCCATATGCAATACTTCTGATTGAGACTTCGCCTGCCAAGCGCTTTCGGAAGACATAATCTGTAACTGGATGTCAGGCAGCAATCCACGTACAAATTTGTCGACAAACAGCCTTTTCCCTGACTCTGTGCCTAAGTCTTGTCCACTGAAATCTGAAAATACCTGTTCAAACCGATTGAAGAAATCGGTAGCACCCTCAGACTTTCCTTGGACACAGGCCGTAAGCTTGTCCCAAATGATTCTTTTTTCAGGAACTATAGTTTTCAATTTTACAATAATCCTATCAGGCAAGGTTAATATCACTTGAGACGGTCGCTCGCCAGCTGGTCTTTCTCTATCTAGCCTAACCATGTTATCCCATGTATCTCCTAACCCAGGTAAATCATCTACAGTCCTAATCTGTTTCCACAAATCAACTGGCAGGAGTACGGGAAATAATAAATCAATATCACTTAAGGTGAATACCGATGACTGTAAGACCGACTCTATTATCTTATAGAACCCGGTCGGATCCTTTCTTACATCGGGAATAGATTGCTTTATGGTGTTTACTTCCTGTCTTGAAAACGGGATGTGAATGAACTGCGATACGTAATGTGCAGGGATGTCCACCGCGGGTATTCCTCGCGCAGCATCGGCTGCAATCTCAACTTTTGGGACAAATGTCGGAGGGACCTCTCTCATAGGCAACTGAGGAGTAGGCAGCTCCGAGCGCTTACTAAGCAACAGAGCCAAATCAAACGCTAAGGCAGTCGAAGAAGTATCAATCGAAAAGGCTCTCTTATAAACACTCAACAATTCTGCAGGACAACAAATCTTTCTTTTTACACACTCATTCTGCAGGTATTCTACCATAACCTGTATCGCTTTCTGTTGCATTTCTAACGTATACTGACTATATGTGTCATATACTTCATCTGGAGTTATCGACATATCCGAAATCCACCTTATCGCATCCTTTGTACAAATTCGTGCTTCCTCACCTTTTAATTCACGACGAGGAGAAAACCATTTCTGTAAGAACATAATACCTAAACTATCACCTTCTGCTTCCACACTCTGTAACTCTTCCAATTCCTTCCTATACACAAAAATCCTCTCAACATACTCATATACTTTCTCCGCAGTATCTCTGGACAACGCTAAGGCGTTCAAATCCCGTAACCCTTGTGGGACATCTACATCGTTTAATCTATTCCACATTATACTCAAATGAGTCCCTAATCCTTCAATAAAAACATTTTTCTCAGGAATACCGTTTAAATTTACGAGTGTGGAAAAAACATCAGCTTGTTCACCCTTCTCCATACAATGTTTAGCCCAAGCGATCAATTAATTCTTTTTTTCTGGGGACACAGTATTACGAGTCACAACCTTTGGTCTCGCTCCCTGGTCTACTACAAGCGATGCAGTATCACTTGGAAGAGGAAGAGTAGGCACATTCTGAATATCAACAGGTGGAGGCAAGGGGGCAGGCAAAGGAGCGACGGCTGGAAGAACAGGAAGAACAGCAGGGAGGACCGGAGGAACTATAGGAGGGGGAATAACAACGGGAAGGGGCAAAGCAACAGGGGGAGGGACGTACGGAAGTGGCGCGGAGGCACCGGGCCTCCGTTCATGCAAAAGTTTATTAATCAATTCATCTGACATATGAACATCTTTTGAAGGGTACATTTTCTGAATGCCTAATTGAAACGCCCTGTCCGTGTTCCTAATTGACTCCAATTGTTTATTTTGATCATATAACCGTGCCTTTTCGACACTTGTCATATGTCTACGCATATGTTTCGCTCTACTCTTTTGTTGCTGTAAAGCTTCTGTTTTCCAACTATGCAATGCGTCAAATGCTGCAGGTCTAGCCTTTTTCTTTACTAATACAGACTCTAGATATTCTATACGAGGGATTTCAAAGCTACCATTGGTTGGCCACCGAAGATTAGAATTATGTCTGGTCTGTCTGTGCCAAATGTCATTAAATGCTATACCACCAAAGCCTTTCTTACAGTACATAGTACATGCCGGCGACCCCTCCTGTGCTGCGGGACAGCTATCTTCCAAAGATTGTCTGTCACTGCAGAATAATGCCCTAAAGCAAGCAGACAATTTCCCAGGCATATCAAAGTTCTGGTGTTACCTGGTCAAGTAATTGCACCCGCGAGTACAATGCGCCAAATTCAAATTGTCAGGGTTAAATTAAGAATCGGGCCACGATTCACCTGACCAAAGGACTGGGAGGCCCGATCGGGTTACTAAGGACAATGCTAAGGACCCACGTGTCTGGCGATTTTGGCAAATTTACCCACCTCGATATATGGACCCTCGTCAAGACGTCGTCTCGGGCTACAGCTCACCGTTCAGGGATCGGATCGTGCAGTACTGTCGAGGAATTCACTTCTCCTCCAGAGGGGCCGCTTCTGTTGGCACCTTCCAATCCCGGTCCGGTAGCCGAGCCAACCTTCAATGAGACGAAGTCGATCTTGAGGGTCCCTATTTGGGCGCCATCTGTGGAATCAGAAAAATACAATATTAAGGTTTTTACACCATGCAAAGAGAAATACACCAACACGGGCTTGTAAAGATTCCCAGAATCTTTATTACAAAACTGAACAGTTACAAAACAAAGTACACAAATAGCTATTTGGCCGTCAATACATCACAGAGACCACCAGCAGGGTTCAATGTGAGCAGTGAGCAGGATTTCAAGTTAATCATGTACTGGGCTAGGGTCACGCCAGGTTCGTTCCTAATTTACATATCTCGTGCATGCGGTTTACTTTTTTAATACATTTACTAACAAACTTTATTATTCTCTAAGTTTCACTTTACACTTTTTACACATTGTTTTAATACAGGTCAAACAAATGTCTCGCATGTCGTATTTGGATAGCGTTATTGTTCTTGTATACTTGTAGGTTAACATCGCCAATTCAAGTAATCCCCTGATCCTGAGGTCAACAAAGGACAAGGTCTACATGACCCTAACATGTAGCCTGAAGGCAGGTTGGACATTAACTCTCTTCGGAGGTTGAAGAGGTTAAAGCAAGAACAAGAGAACACAAGACGGCCATTTTAGGCCACAGGGTGACTTTGTACAATTAACTAAAATGGCGGCTCTAACCTAAAATGGAGGCTTGATTCTCTTAAGGTCACGACCTTGTAATACGGATTTCCTCACAAAGCGACTGGGCATAGGCCAACATAGGACGAAACAATATTATATCAGTTCTAACACCTTGACCTCTGATGATACCACCGGAAATGATGTAATTTGTCCCCACCCTGAAGTGACACAACCTTTCACCCCTTGCAAACTGGAAGTGGTATCACATAGCATTGCTCCTAAGTACTCTACGAAAAATATGGTTACAATATCACTGTGATGTGATATACATTGCATGCAAGAATGGATCCCCATATGTATCTTTCATATCAGTGTGTATAGGTCCATATTACCAAATTACTGTGAATGCAAGCTGACGTCCAAGGCCAAATGATAATGATGTGTTATTATTTAGCAATTATGCCTAAGTGCTTTAGTTTATATAGAACAAATATACATAATATCACCCAGCCTGTTTTAGTACTCATTTATCAACCTCAGAAGGATGAAAGACTGAGTTGGCCTTGCTGGGATTAGAACCTGCAATCTGCAGATCACACACACACACATCGCAGTAGCGGCGTGCACTCAACTCACTGAGCTATCTTACCGGCTATCGTAAAATGAGCAATGACATGTCTGAATGGTTTCAACATCAGAAAGCAAATTACATTAAACTGGTAACTGAGATTAAACAGCAGGCCAGATGATCTGCAGGTCTGGTGCAAAGTTGCCCACATGTCAAGCCTGCGTGGATCTACTTTTCTGGCTTCAGAGTTTGGCAAAATACATACCATTGGGTGGGTTCATAACTGTGTATTAAAGAATTAAGCCTAGAGCAGCGAAAGCAGTGCACTCACACAGCATCCCATACTCTGGGCACTCCTTACCCCTTATATGCAAACAAACATCCTAAACAGCATGCCAGGATTTACAATAAAGCATTATTTATGGCACAATGAAATCAAGGGGCACTTTATGTGCTATGGTCAAACACTTCTACACTGTACACAAGCTTTTGGGCACAAGGACTTTGTCAAGTGACTGAGGACACCGAGATGGAATGCCTTGGGATGATCGTAATAGAGACAATGACAGAAGAAAACAGGCTATAATTGCAACTTGCGAAAAGCAAAATACATTGTTCCGAAATGGATGCTTATTCTACTCTAAATGCTTTTTGGAAGTTTTTATCTGCATTGTGAATTTGTAATGTTTAAGAACAGACTAAATCAGTGACTCACCCCCTGAAGTGTGCCTGAAATAAACCTTTAATGAGTCTAGGAATTATTGAATAGAATTCCAGAAAGACAAATTATTTGTTATTCCTATTCGTTCTTATTTAGGGTCGCTGCTCAGTGTTACCCTTGTGGAACATCCTGTTTTTTTCAAGAGGCCTGAACAAGAAAGCCAGTCACTCCAGGAACAAAGAGCCACATGGTGCTGGTCACATCCCAGGAAATTCAATAAAAAAAAAAGATATTCTTTAAAAAAATGTTTTTTAGGGGTAGCAAGGGAGACCACAGGGGTAGCAAGGGAGACTTCAGGGGTCATTGTTGCGATCCCCAAATGACGTCCCTGCAAACAGGTGCTCCGCTACTCCTCCAGAACCATCAAGGACCACATTGCCACCCTTGTTCCAGCCTTGGCTAATTTCTGCAATCACTCTTTCGCCAATGGATCTTTCCCTTCTATCCTCAAGCACTCCCTTATGCACCCCCTCCTGAAAAAGCCTTCTTCCAATCCTACCTGCCTGGCAAACTATTGCCTGATTTATATCACTCCTTTCCTGGGCAAACTCCTGGAAAAGCTGGACGTCTCCTAGCTTAGCCTCCATACTGAATCTGCTGGCTGCAACTAGGACCATCAGTCTGGCTTCAGAGCAGCCAGAGAAACGGAAACTGTTCTCCTGAGCGCCCGTGAAGATCTGCTCTCAAACCTCGACTCCAGCTCTCCCGCTGTCCTCATCTTCTTTGACCTCTCCTCTGCTTTCAACACAATCACACCACCCTGATCAACAGACTCTGTATGAACCTGGGCATCAAGAATCAGGCCCTGACGTGGCTGACCAGCTTCCTCCTGGACCGTCGCTCCCAGGTCCAACTTGGGTCCTTTCTATCCATTACCTCTCTCTTCATATGTAGTGTTCCCCAGGGCTCTATCCTCTCACCCTGGCTCTTTAATGTCTATCCGTCCCCTTTGGCCCACCCAATCTCCACCTTCTCTTCTAACTTTGAGTGTTATACGGATGACACTCAGATCTCTTTCAGGCTTCCCTCAGCCTCCTCTCCCCCCTCGGTCATTCCTGACTTTCTATCCGTGATTCAGGACTGGTGCACCTCTAACAATCATTGCCTTAATGCCAGTAAGACAGAGATCCTTCTCATTAGGACCCCTGCTTTCCCTCTCTCACTCTGGCCGACCTCCTTGGACCCTCTACCCTCGCCTTCCTGTGAGGCAAAGAACCTTGACATCATCTTCGACTTCTCCATTTCTTTCTCTCCTCATGTCACAGACCGTGCCAATAAGGCCCACTTCCAGCTGCACTTCCTCAGAGGTATTTTACCTTTCCTCACTTTCCCCCCAGACGCTCACTGTCTCCAGAGCCCTGGTTCTTTCCAGGCTGGACTACTGCAACAGCCTCTTTCTGAACCTGCCTACCTCTACTCTTCACCGCCTGCAACTAATCCAGAACAGGACTCCAAGACTTATCCTCGGCCTCAAGCCCAGGGACTGTATCTCTCCAGCCCTGACTTCTCACTGGGTACCAGGCTCCTCCACGACCAGTCTTCCTTACACTGCCTGCTGGCCTAGCGCACACTTAGGGGCTGTAACCCCTACCGTCCCCCTGCCTCCTGCACTTACCTAGAGCTGCGCCGCCCTGGTGTCACTTCCCCTTTTCCTTTCCCTTGCACTTCCCCCTCTCCTTCCCGTTACACTTCTATTGTCGCACTTGCACGATTCGAATGCCACAAGGCCTAGTAGGATCATTTGTTTTGTCCTCCCTATGTCTTCCCTCTCTTGTCTTGTGGCACCTAGAAACACTTGTGTACAAGTGCCATATAAAAGCATTATCATATCATAAGGATCAACCTTCTAATTGGGTAACACTTATCCACTGGCTCCTCCTGGGCAGCGGGCAGAAGACCGACGTTGTGCAAGACCGCCATTTGAAGGCTCTCCCTTCGTTAGGCTGAGTAGTAGCATATGGTAGCCAGTAACCACATGAAATCATTATATTGAGACAAAATCATGGAAAAATCACAGGCTGTAGGCTTTCATTATTTGCAAACAAAGATTATAAAACCAAGCACTCCAGATGTGTGCCTTTGGGCACTACGAGGTCAGGAGGAGATAAGCCCCTTTCTCGCCAACGCTTCCTGATTCCAGTCACCAAAAACCCAAGTCTGTGGAAATGGGACCTGTGGCCACTATGGCTGGTGGCTTCTCTTTTTCAGATGAGGGCAGCCTCCTCCCTGACCCGCGCCGCCACACCTGAGTGGGTCTACAGCTGCTCAGGTTCCCCCCAAAAGTACAATTTTTATTTTATTTTATTTTTTACATTTATAAAGCGCACCAAGTGACCCTCAGGCATCATGGCGCTGTTACAAGCAAGGCTTACTTAGTTACAGGAAACACAAGGAAAGACAGCCTGTCTGTGGGTCGTGGTTACAATGAACCTAATACCAGACAGGTGGAAGTTAGTTGTGACATTGTTACAGTGGGTGGGGGCTCTACAGTTCAAAGAATACAGGGGAACCAGAGACAATTCATATCTTCCTGGAACAGATGTATAGGTGAACCTAGGGGTGTAGCGTGGGCTAGTTAAAGAGTCTCGTTTTGAGTGTCTTGCGGAAGAACAAGTGGGAGGTCTCATTCTTTACATCCTCTCTCTGTTAATGTATTGAGGATACCTGTTGAAAAGAGTTCCGTTCCTTTTACTGGTAACTGTATGTAATCTTTGTGAAATAAATCAGGATTGCTCAATGTTATCCTCCCGTGTCTGATGAAATGTCCCCTGTTCTTGTAAAACCCTGCTATTTCCTTTTTTCGCTTTCTCCTTGCTATATCTATTGCTTTGTTAGAGTTGCCCCCCCTCCATTGCCTTCTGGGGAGTATCTCAGACATGATGATTTCTGTATCCCTCCAAGATTGGGATATGCCAGCTAAAGATGTGCTTATATCATATGTTAGCTACTTTGTCCCCAGTTTGACCAGTGCATTGCCCCTTAAGTGGATAACCAGGTATTTAGGAGGGTCCCTGAAACCAACCATGTCTTCCCATAACAAGCAGAAGTACCACACAAAGCGGTGATAGTTCTCTTGAAATATAGGCCTCGCCGTGTGTCCTCAAGCCACCTCCCTATTCCTGTGAAAAAAGGAGTGCCCTACAATCCATGCCGACCTGTAAGAATCCTCACCTGTCAAAAGAATATTATTAGTTAAATCAAGTCTTCCCTTATATATTTTTATAACATTCTGATGTTCAGCCCCCTACCTTTTTCACTCTCCGAGGGCCAAAACTACCCATCCATTCAGATGTTGCTGTCCCTAGGCAGAATGAGTGAGTGCTGAATTCAGCTGGGTCCCAGCCTGCCACTGCAATGCCTTTCTTCATTATTGATTGAAATTGGAACCTGCTAAGGGCTCTGCCATTTCTGTGGATCAAAAATTGCCCACCCAGCGAAGGTCAGAAATTCAGAAACGTCTGCGTGATGCATATGGGGCAGTATTTGCTACCATGTATGCAACATAAATTGATCAGTCGCCCTTTCCCTTGCTGGTCTGTTTTGGACTTCCTCAACCATATTGCCATGCTTTAATTCCCCATGTGTACATCCGCCATGGCTAAACCATCCTCTGCTGTTGTGCTTCTGGCAATATGTCGGCTCACTCTAAATACCCCAAAATAAGCCAATGCAAAAGCAGTTCTGAACAACGCTGCCTTGTATGTGCTTGTGCATATGTCATCAAGTGTGTCTATAAATACCAATAACTTGCTAAAATTCAAAGGGCATCTCATATCTTTCTTAGATCCCTCCAACTTGGCCCATCCTTTAAGGGTTTATTGGACCAATGCACTGTGAGCTGGGTTCACACCTCCTGCCAATTTGGCATGAATGCCCACTCAACAAATGTCATCACTTCTTTTTGTTGCGGGACACAATATGTCATCTATAGCTAATGTACCTCCCCTGGACCAATATTGCCCAGGTGATAAACTTCATTCACTGAGGCAACCGTCCCGCCTATATCTTAAGCAGGTGCAGCAAATGCTGAGCACGATGTGAGTTAAAGATGCCGAGAATGACCAGACAGATGATAGAACCATGCACACGTATCCACTAGACATGAAGTACACAGCACTCAACACGAAGAAAACACCCTAGGTCAAATATGCATTTATACATGAAGAATATTAATTGCAACCATAAAGACATGAAGAATATAACATAAGCAATAAATAAGCTGAATGCAACACGAACAACATGTGAGTATAGCTCACTAACATAGAAATGCAGCAGTAATGGGCAGCCATCTTTTCTAAAATGTAAGTTGCATTACGCTTCTGAAATGAATGAAAGGCACCAAGGTTTCACAAAGATTCAAACGCTCAATAACAAAATAAAGATCCATACGGAGCTCAGGCAGTAGCTCGAAGCCCTAGTCAAGGTTACAAAGAACTTAAGGCGGGTCTGAATGCTGTAGAGAAGACACCAGATAAGGATTCCCAGGATGCAAGAAGTATACTCCCGAAATCATTAAAGCCTGGAAAAGTACAACTGTCCATGGTGAGCCAGATGTAGGGTTTTTATAGGTTAAAGATTCTATGATGAGAAAGCTCAGACAAGTCCCTAGTGGTAGAGAGAACTATAACATTTGAATTAATAATAGGTAAAATACTCACAAATGTAGGATGAAATAATGCAAAACGCAGTCTTCTCACATGTGACCCATAATTCAAGAACACTGTCTATTCCTAGTACAGACAGAGATAAAACACATAAGACATGGGGTACCATACAAGGTAAACTAGAAAGCTGATCACTCTGGCTAATGGCCTAGGAGATGAGGGATGATAGTCTTCTTGAAACAAACACGCAGTTTGTGGACCTCGCTTCCCCTGCTCCCAGTTTGGCTCATGTTTTGATGACCTGTCAGTTGCTCAAGGTTGTTCAGCAAGATGCCAACCAATGAAAACTCCCAATGCCATGCCGCCGAGTAAGTATTAAACTTACCAATCCTTAGTTGTTAAGGTGATGTCTTATTTTTGTTATCAATTAAGAGGTGGTCCCAAGAGGAGCTAGTAGATAAGTGTTACCAAATTAGAAAGTTAACCCTTATAGAAAGGTATATGTAGCTTATCCCTTAACCAATCCCTTCACCCTATAGGTTTTGTATTTTGATATCGTCATTATGACATGTTTTTGGTTTAAAAAACAATGTTTTGCATAGAGAGCTCAGAGAGTCACAAGATTCAGTGCTTGTTTGCTGTCCCTGCTTTATGTTGGATTGTTAATAAAGCAGGTTTTTCCTTTCACTTTGACTATTTCCGTTATTAAGTACGGGATTTCCCAGCCTCTCCTTTCTGTTTCAACTGGGGTTTTCCAGACCACCGTTAAATGTTTCTCTTATGTCAATGTTATTATCAATTTTTCTTACTTTCTTAAATTTAGTAAATTGTTTACTGTACTGCCTTGACATTTTTGGGCCAAAGCGCTGTTTGCCAATTCCAACAGTAGAGGCCTGCATTCTTCAGGTGTTTCATACTTGGAACTGCCATTGATGGCGCCTGTTAATGCCACACGTTCTGCTGGCGTGTTGATCCCTATTATCCCAACCCTGCCATGCAGCATGCTATCTTCCTTTTCTTATCTTGCTCGTCCAAAATGTTCCATACCTCACTTGATACTGTGGTCATTTCCTGTTCTGAGTCCGGTCTTAGCTGTTTGAATGTGTACAACTAAAAGTGAGACAAAGCATCAGCAACATCATTTTCTTTGCCCGCAATATGCTTTGCCTTTATTTCAATGTTTTGTTTCAGTGCCGCTTTCGTTATTGACATTGGAATCTCCTGTAAGTTGGCATGTTGTGGCCTCTTTGTTTATTACCTCTACCACAGCCATATTGTCTGACCAAAATACCAGCACCTTGTTGCTTAAATCTTTGCCCCACAAATACATGGCAATCCAAATGGGAAAGATTTACGGCAACGTGATGTTCCTGCTCCAACCGTTGACCTGCCATACCTATGGTCAGAGCCCTGTACTCCATTTCCCCCCCATTATTGCCCCCAAAATGTTTGCTGCCAGCCGCATCTGTAAATAAAACTCTCCTGTTTTTTCTATTCAATGGCGTGCGACATATGACCACCCCATTATATTTCTGGAAGAATTCCTCCCATATTGATAGATCTTTCTTGACATTTTTCCCTTACGTTATGTGGTGGTGTACTTTTGTTGAACCCCCCTCTTAAGTTCATTGCTTGCAAAAATACGACCCTGTGTCAATATCCTGGCTACAAAAATAGAGTTTTCCTGCGGGTGACTGGAGCTCCTTCACTGTTGCCTTTTCCTTTTTTGCTAGTGACGCTATTGGTGCTAGTAAGTCCTCTGTTTTATCCCCAGGGATGTGGAACCCTCCTTTTCTCCTTCTTCTATGCCCAATAAAGGCATTCTTGGCATAGGCCAGCTGTTTTCTCTTGTGCCAGTGCGATACCCCACTCTTCTATGATTTCCTTATATTTTTCTAGTGTCTGTTCGCATAAGTCAGCCCCCTTCGGGCTTGAGAAAAATAAATCATCCAAATAGCGGACAATCAAATCGTTTGGCTTTAAAGTCTGAAGAACCATTGTGGGAAACAGCTCAGCTTTTCAAAAAAGGCGCATGAGATGGCACAGCCCATTGGTAAACATTTGTCTGCATGAAATGTATTGTCAACATGAAAACATAACCAGAGCTGTTCGCCCCTGTGCACGGGCAGTAGCCTGAATGCCGACTGTATGTCTGCTTTTGCTAATATTGCCCCCTTTCCTGCTTTCCTCACTACTTCCCCCACTTCCTGGAAACTAGCGTATGCTAATGCTGCTTCCATATATGAGATGGCATCTTTAACTAATCTGCCAGGAGGGACAGGATAAATGGTGTATCAGTCTGTATTACCCTTTCTCCCTTTTAAGGGACCAGCCCTAGTGGGGAATATATGTTCTCTGCAAAGGGTATCTTGTCCCAGGGGCCGCTCAACCTCCCCCGGTCAATTTCTTTCTATATCTTTTTCTTCACTATCTCCTGTTCCTCCCTTACAGATTCGAGATTATTTGAAATTTCCTGTGACCCTCTGCCCTGGAATGGGAGGGCGAAACCCTGTTTAAAACCATGTCAAATTAAAATGCTGCTCTCTTTGTAGGGGAATGCCTGTAACCATGTTAACATTGCCTGTAACTTGACTAGCGATCTACCCAGGCCCGGGTCAGTATCAGGGGTGTTTAACTTCCACTGCCCTTGGTGTGCTCTCTGTGCATTTGGCACTGCTGTGTCCTGCTCCTCATTGGCTACACTGAGGTTTGTACCTGCACTCTTTACCCCAATTGCTGCTACCTTTTTTCGCAATTCCAGCAAGTTGCTGAATTTCCATTCTCCAGCATGGGGTCTGGCATGGATTCACATGCTCATGAATATTCCCCGTCGTGAGGCTGGGAATCCTCGGTAAAGAAAAAATCAGTATCAGTTTCGTTTCTGATCTGTCTTTCTTAGTAGTAACCAATCACTGATCTCTGGGTCATACTGCCCCCAGCCAATGACTGCCCTCTCCCTAAGCCCCGCCCATTGTAGCCATCCTCAGATTTTTACTGCATGCTCAAGTGTTGGGAGTCCTCGTGTTTAGCTCTTGAGTTTTTTACTGCATTTTCACGCTTTTTCAGGAGATTCTCTCATTTTTTCGGTTAGGGCTGCCACCCTTTGTTTTGCTGATAGTAACTGTTGCTAGCTCTGTGTGCGTTGTGAACATAGGGTTGCCCTATTTGTTGGCCTGGCATGTAAGTGTGCCCCGGGTTTATCCTTGCCTTTAATACATTGGAGAAATACAGGTGTGCTTCTTCTTCATGCCACCCTAGGTCTGTGTAGCTATCCATTGACATCCTAAATTCCCTGTCTTAATTGCGCCAGGTGTCTCCCCCAAATGACCTGTGGACCTCGAGCACTGTGTGTTGGTATGCTAGTAACGTTGACCCTTCCTCTGGAAATGTCCAGTATTATGGTCCCGTAGATCTGAAAAGCTGACAGCCAGTTTTGGAAGTTATGTTCCACTGGTGCCTTCTTTAAAACATGTTGGTCCTCTTTCTTGTCCTCTTCATTAATGTCAAATCCTCCTTACTGGATTTCTAATAATGAAAATATTTCAATAAACTCCTTCCTCCATATTTATCTCTTAATTTCCTTCTCAATGTGCCATGCTAATGTTCTTCTAATCTTTCTCTGCACCATTTCATTTTCTCCACTGTATACCTCCCAAATTTAGTTTTAAATGTTGCCTCCTGGTTTTTATTGTCATTGGTGTTCTTTTTAATTACACTCTTCTTTTTCACCCATGCGCTCAGGTGTCCCCACTCATCATCATCAGTTTTGTCTGCCATCTGTATTTTTTCTATCCCCTTTCTTTCTTAACTTTCTTTCCCCTAATTTATTAAACATACTTTTAATCTTTTCCAATACTTTTTTATCATGTTCTGCTTTTTTGCAAAACACGTTTTCAATTGTTTGCTCCAGATCCCCTCCCTCTGTACCTGTGTTGTTTCTTTTCTCCTTGCACTTCCTCCCGGCGGTAGCACTGTTTGCTTCCCGCCTCTTGCTTGGAGGGATCTCTGCGATGTCAGAGCCAGTCACCACTGTATTGTCGCTTTGTTCAAAGAGTCTGGGAGATTGGCTTCCATCCGGTGGCCCAGCATCCTGGCATAACATATTCTGACCCAGTACAGTCCATGCCTCTCCTCAGCTACCTTTGCCCATGCCAGTAACTGGCGCTCTTTTTCTCCTTGTGTGGCCCTAATTATGTCTGCAGTAGCTCACTTGTTGAAATACAAAGCTTCCTGCTGTCTGGATACATTTGTAGAGGAGGTCCCAAATATGGCCTGCACTCCAGTCCCCCATTTTGAAGTACCAGGAACATACACACCGAGATATGTGAAGTACGATGAGCAAATAAACAGCAGAGAGCCGCACTAGGGCTCTGCCCAGTGCCAATCAGAAGAGCAACACCTATTGAAGCGCCAATAACCAGACAACCATGGTCAGTAAGGTATCCATTGAGACAACCATACCAGCAATGACAAGAGATGAAGATTGTTTAAACACTGTCCCAGAAGAAACTCAAAAGACCTTAATGGAAGACGAATGATGACGTCACAAGGGCCCAGACAGACGTACAGATTGTTGACGAGGAGAGGAAATTACTGACGGGCCCATTGGTCAGTACTCACCCTCGAAAACTAATAATGCATGATAGTTGCACCATGTGAGGACAGGGTGCAGGATTCACATACTCCAGCAAGCTTCAATAATCAGGACTCAGTAAATTGGCAAATGGAAGTCCGTTTAATGATACATACATCAGCAGATGGAAAACAGCAGCATCACAAACACCTGCCTCACCCCGACTTCCTCGAAGTTTAGTCAAACAGCCTCTTTTATGGGCAAAATCCGTCATCATTGACATCTTATTCTACAAAAAATCATCATGCAATATAATTGGTTGGGAAAGGTAACTTAAGTATAGGTGCTATATCTGTATACGGATATAATGCAAGTGGATTGGATATCTCTTATCGGGTGGGCGTCTACGCCCTTCCCTCTACAACACATGTGATTGACGTCACTACAAGTACGACGTCTCATTGGTTACAGTGTCTATAGGACCCTAGATTACATGGGCCCTTGTGATTGGGCAAGTTACACCCCTAAACATAAATCTCCATTTTAATTAGCAGCATACAGAGTAGACACCCAGGTGCCTAGTGTCCCAAGATTCACCTTCCTCCCTTCCATCAATCAGTATTTTAGGGCTATGTGTCAATTAGTTGGCTGGGTACGGCCTCGGTTCTGTAGTCTCTTATCAGACAGGCAGTGGTACATCTTCGCGCCTTTCTGGTCACGTGCTGGTCCACCGTGAATCTGCTTCAGTTTCTAACCTTTTGTGCATTTAATTCTGTGTGCGCTTGGCCACCTGCATGGGCCTCTCTTATCTTGACCTTCACGGGCGGGCTGGTATTCTCAGTAGTTGGAGTCTCGTGAGCTCATGCTCACCTCCCCTTCTCTGGTTGACCTCGATCCCCCCGGCATAAGCCTCTCTTTGTTGAGTTTCGATTCCGCTCCTTCTCTGGTCTTTGCTGGGTTTCGAAACTCGGCCTGTCAGGCCTTTGGCCGCCTGGGTACATTTCTGCTTTCACAAAATGGAGTTGCACGTGTACATTGTGCAGTATTGAGGTAGATATATGGTTGGCGCTTGCCGCTCTATTCTTCTACTAAGCATTGTAGGCAGTATCGATTTCTTAGCATCTTGCGTTTCAAGCTTATTTACACACATTCAACAGGGTGGTTGCTTCCATCTCGTCTCATGGCACCATTCTCTTACGTTTTAACAGTGTCTCTCCCCTGCATCCATTATCATTATCCTTGCAGTTACTAGTACTGGCATACGTGCTTTTAGTAGCCAATTCCGTTTGTTCTCGGGACTGCTCGGGCCCTTGGTTTATTTCCATTGGCCTTCCATTAAGGCTTTAGGGGTCTCCTCGTGAACCGTGTGCAGGTATTCCTCACTTCGCATCAGCGGCTGGTAAGGCTGTCAGATAGGGCACCGTGCTGCCCAGGGTTGTCGCGTTATGGCTGCTTCAACCAGTATTGATCTCCTTATGTACACGGGGCAGAGTCCCAGTGCGGCTCTCTGTTGGTTCATTTGCTCCTCATACGTCACGTACCTTGGCGAGTACCTTACTGGCAACTTGCAATGGGGGGCAGGGGTGCAGGTCATATCTGGGACCTCCTCTACAAGATGAAGAACGACAACCAAAAGATGACACCCAAAAACGAAACACCATGGATAAGGATATCACAGACATAGAAGAAGAGACGATGGTGAAATATAAAGAAACGTAACTGTAAAGCAGTATGAAAGTATTCATTCAGCTAACGCCTGTACATAGGCTTGTAACACAAGAAGCTAAGAAAACAGCGCGGCTTGCTATGCTTAGTAGAAGAATAGAGCGGCAAGCGTCAACTATATATCTACCTCAACGAAGCACATTATATAAGTGCAGTCCACTTTATACAAAATCAGAATTAACCCAGCTTACTAAGGGTCAAACAGGCCAGGATTCTTATTCCAGCTAAAACAAGAAGAGAGACGGCGGAATCAAAACTCAGCAAGGAGCAGGCCGTGCCTGGGAAATCGAGGTCAACCCAAGAGAGGGAGGCAGACAGTAACTTCGGAGAATCGAAACTTAAGAGCAGAGCAGCCTGTCCAGTGAAGGTCAAAAAGGAGAATTAAATGCAAAAATCGAAGGAAAACTAAGCCGATTCATGATGTGCTAACACGTGACCAGCCAAGCGCGAAGAGTTACCAACGTCTGATGTCACCCAAAGCAGGAGATACCAGGAGCAGGAGATACCATAACTTTTCCTGACAAGAAGCTACAGTTTCAAGGCCAACCTCAGCCAACTAATTGACACATAGCCCTAAAGTACTGATTGATGGAAGAGTGCCAGGGTGAATCTTGGGGCATACTGCATCTGAGTGACCATTCTGCATGCTGCTAATTAAAGTGGAGATTTATGCTTAGGGTTGTAGCCAGCCCAATCACAGTGGGCCAAATAATCTAAGGTCCTATAGATAGTCGAACCAATGAGAAGTCATACTGTTAGTGACGTTTTGCATGAGTAATGTAGAGGGAAGGGCGCAGACGCCCACCCGATAAGAGTTATCCAATCCTCACACTCCGTTACCATATACAGATATAGCACCTATACTTAAGTTACCTTTTCCAACCAATAGAATTGCATGAAAAACTTTTGAGTGTTACACGTCAATGACGACGAATTATGACTATAACTATTGCTGTTTGAATGAAGATTGGCGGGAGTTGAGGCGAGACGGGCCATCGCATCATTGTTGATCTCCATGTTTCCTCGTTTTTTGTACTTGTCATTAAACCGACTCCCCTTTGCCAAACCATTGAAGTTGCCCTTATTGATTGGTGTTGGAGTAAGAGAATCCCGCACCCCATCCACCTCAAGCTGCAGCTATCTCGTCTTAAAGTACTCGAGGGTGAGCTCTGATTCTATGGGCCGGTCAGAGGTCACTCCTCCTCCTGTACACTTGGTAGCAGAGGATGGTTAGAAACCATTGATTACCGATTATTGATTATTGATAAGACACCTATTGACCGTCGACACGAAATAACTCTAGGTCTTCGGCAATATCACAAGTCCTTCGCCATTCGGCTGAGTAGACTGTGAAACTTCCCGTGGACAATGGTAGTGTAATTGATCCAAAACTGCAGTGGGGCCTGAAGGGACCCGTTTTAAAAAACCATAACCCTTCCCATTCCTACAGGCAGCGGATCAGGTGAAAGTCTGAAGGAGGCGGTAACGGAGGCGGTGATCCTGAGGGTCCAGAGAGGAACAATGCGAATGTTGAGTGAAATAAAAATGCACTGCTTTGGCAAATTTCATAGGCGTTAGAACAAGTAAGGGAAAAGGTAACAGAGGGAGGTGGAAAAACAAAGTAGTCAGAAGTAGAGAAGACTAAATATATATATAGGGATAATGACTCGAGAATGATTGAATAAATGAAGAATACCAGGGCGGACACCTGTGAAGAGATAGAATACCAGGGCGAACACCTGAGAAGACAGAGGGTACCAGGGCAGACACCTGAGAAGTGAGAGGATTCGCCTTATTCCTGCGCTTTAATATAGCGGTCAGAAGAAACGTGAACTCAGAGCCCCACATAATAGGGGATGACTAGGCTACCACCACGTTTAAAAACGTTGTGAACGGGGTTCATTTAAACTCCACGTAGGGGTAATAATTAGAGGCAGAGATATTTGTGTCCAGCTGGTGTCTGTCTAGTCTGTTAAGTGTCTATCTTACATGTTCTGTTGTGCCATCACATGTGAAAGAATTATTTTTGTGTGTTTTGTGTGAGACCTGATTAAGATTTGTGCGATTCGATAGTTGAGATGGAATCACACACAAATTGATGTTTTTGAGTAAATTGATGATATAAAAGACTTTGGCAGAAAAAATTGGATTGAAGCTTGCAGTGTTTGGTGCTCGCTCATATTGTTGGAAGTGTTAAAGTTGCGTGAAAGCATTGAAAAACATAATTTAAGAGGTATAGAAACAGATATAAGCATGGAAGACATTACTCCATTAGCACACTTATGTAAGGAACTGCCGAAACAGGCACCCACGCTTAAGAAATGTAGCACCGAGTGGGTTAAGGGTACCGCCCACAAGATGTTTATGCCGTGGCCACAAAATGGGTCTTTATCTAAAGCCGTTTTACAACATATGACGACGTACTTGCATGCCACATATACAGGCAAGAAGCTAGAGAAACGCCTTGCTGTTCTAGAACTCTGGAAAATGTTCGAACAGCCAAAGGAGGAAGAGCCACCTGCAGACTGGATATTAAATGTATGCACGGAGGGGGGTGAGATGCCTACCGCGCCAGCTGCCCCGCCTGAAACAGAACCCGAAAAGAGTAAGCCCGGCTTAAAGCAGCCAGAGGGTACAGCAACCACGCATATGAGTCACCTACTTACAGTAGTGACGAAAATCAAGGGAAGTATAAGGGCTCGGATCTCACCTCCATAGTCCTGAGGGACAAGGGGAGATGCGATGATGAAAGTAAGGATCAGGCACAGACAAGTGCTTCTCTCGATAAGGAGAGAGAGGGAAAGAAGTGGAAGGAAGTGAAGACAGAACTGATGAGATAGCATTTGCAAAAGATGAATGGATGGGAGGACAAATCTTATTGAAATTCGATGGCAAAGGAAGTGATGATGTGAGACCTAATGAGAGGTTAGATGAGGCACGGAGAAAGGAGAAAGAGAAGGAGTTAAGGGACAAAAGGATAAGGAGGAAAGATAGGCTGAGGCGAGAACAGCTATATCGCGAAGAGCAAGAAAAGCAGCTCGATCGCAAACAAAGGTTGGAAGAAGAGCAAAGGGTATGTGAAAAAAGGATAAGGAGACGTAGAGATGAGGAGATACAAAAGGCAGATGAACGTAGAAATGAAAAGAGAAGGGAAGAAGATAGAGTCAGAGAAGAGGCGAGGAAGCGCAAAGAATTTGATGATGATATTGAACGTAAGCATAGACAGACGGCACGCAATCTCGAATATTTGGAGAGGGAGGTTAAAAAAACCCGATCCAGTGGTAGACTGGGAAGATATTGAAGAATTCCTTCCTGCGTACGACTCAGTACTAGGCACAACTAGGTCAAATATTGAAGATGACTTCGACACCAGAAGCATCAGGGAAACGATCGATAAAATATATGATGAAATGGGGCTAGAACAATTACCCCAGGGGAGGGGGAGGACGAGAGTGCCTGGAGAGCACTCAGCTATATGACATGGAGGATGTCACCCGAAGTAGTGGGAGTACGAAACTGTCCCTGGATATATTGGAAATCAGTAGAAACGATGATGACACAAGGAGTTGCGTGAATTGGGAACAACCAATGTCCGACTCTGAAGAGGAGGAGCACGAGGCAAGTGAAGAAGGGAGATGGCGTGAAAGACGACTCCCAAAGGACAAAGGGGTACGATGGTCAGATGCTAGCGAGTCCGCACCAAGGGCATCAGAGTCAGCTACACAGTCTGACCGGCATGAAGGAACACCACATGGTCAGAGGGGGGTGTTGTCACGGATAGCAGCAAGGGGTGCAACCACAGAATATAGGGAATCTTCCACAAGGACAAACCCAACAGGCACCACCACAACTGCCACAGACCCAGAACCCTGGAAGGGGAAGCTACACTGGGAATGGGGAACATCTGCAAGTGCACAGTGGGACAAACTTATATATACACTAGGACAGCTCACTGAGAACCCTGATGTGCTCTATCCTATCAGTGACACCAGACCTCATAGGGAACCTAGGGTGAATGTCGTTATAGGAGGTTAAGAATATTCCTTCATAGTGGACACGGGTGCAACATGCTCGTGCATACGTGAAGGCAAATTTTCCTTGCCATAGATACTCAGAGTTTCACAGGAGCTCACAGTCGAGTTCCCTTTACGGACGCACTCCCGGTCTCAATAGGAGAGTGCGACATGACTGTACCTTTATTTTATTCATGCCAGACCTCTGTAAAAATGTTGGGTCGAGACTTAATGACAAAATTGAACATGACGATTTCGTTCACGGAGGAGGGCATAGTATGCTCTACTCCGAGAATGCGTTACTCGAATGTGTGCGAAATAATTAGAGCATACTCAGGACTCATAGCCATGAGAGCTATACCACTGGAACCAGAAGTTTTCACATATGGTATGCGGGTGCTTATGGCAGGATTGCCAGGCCTCGCAGACAGAACTATGAGAACCCCTGATGAGTTTTTATTCAGACCAAGAATACCTATGCATGAAGAAGAGGGACAAGTATTTCCCTTGATGATACATGCTGTAGCAGTGCAAGGGAAAGTAGCATTGGTCGACGGATACGATGATGAAGGCAGACAATGGTGCGCAATCATCGCCATTGAAGAAGGGTATCGAGTGACTGACGTCACCGATGACGATCTGTTTGAAGAACAATCAGACTCAGAAGAGACAAGGGTGGAAGTGAGTCTCATTTTTTGGGTAAAAATGATCAGAAGAGAAGTGCCTCAGAGAATGATGTTGGCACTGAATCGTCCGGAATATTTTGATGAGGATATAGCTAAAGTACCTGTCTCAGTATGGACTACAGGACCCTATGACGTAGGCCTCTTGAAGGGGGTGGGAGAAGTGAAAATTAAACTAAAGCCAGGAGCAATTTTGCTGAGAGTCTGACAATATCCCATGTCCAGAGAGGCAGACGAACGGATTTTTAAAACGTTCTCTGCCCTGATGGACCACGGCATCTTAGTGGCGTCAGAGTCACTGTGTAATACAGCGGTTTGTCCTGTCAAAAAATCAAAGGGAGGGTCTTGGTGTTTAATCCAGGATTTACGAGCATTAAATGATATTGTTGAAGCCGAGTTCCGTATAGCCCCTAATCCATCTACAATCCTATGTAATATACCCGTCGAGGCAAAATATTTCACGGTGATTGACTTGAAAAATGCTTTTTTCTCAATCCCGCTGCACCGTGACTCACAAGATCTGACGTCATTCACGTTCAGACAAATGCGCCTGAAAAGCACAAGGCTGCCACAGGGGTACTGTGAGTCCCCATCCATTTTCAATAGAGTCCTACAGGTGGACCTAAGCAATATTGCATTAGAAAGTGTCTTCTTGCAGTATGTGGATGACATTCTAATCTGCAGTACCACAGAAGAACAATGCAGGCATGATTCTGTTCAGCTACTGACTATACTGTCTGAGAAAGGAAATAAGGTTGACAAGGAAAAGCTACAATACTGTCAACAGGAAGTGCTGTACACAGGCCAACTGATCTCTCATGAAGGGAAGAAGGTGACCCCAGAAAGGGCTGAAGCAATATGGAATACAGCTAAGCCACACACGATAAAGCAAATGCAGAGCTTTCTAGGCCTGTGCAACTATGTTAGGGCATGTGTTTTCGATTACAGCTCATATACCAAGGCTTTACTCCAGGCCCTAAAGAAGGCCCAGGTGACAAAGGAAAAGATTGAATGGTCTGAAGCAATGGAAAAAGGGTTTGCTGAACTCAAGACAGCGATTTGTATGGCTCCAGTTCTCAGAATTCCTAACTATGCAGAAGAATTCTACATGTTTTTGCACACAAATGGCAGCGTCATGACGGCAGTGCTCGCTCAAAGAACCTTGTTGGGGTACAAGCCCCTGGCATATTACAGTGGGAACCTGGACCCAGTAATGAAGGGACAATTCCCATGCGAACAAAGTTTAGCTGCTGCAGCGTTCGCCATAGAGAAGGCAACAACCATTGTAATGGGATGTTGCATGACGTTATACGTCGAGCACTCATTATTTGCCATATTAGAGAAACTAAAAGGCACATTGACACCTCAGATAGCTTCTGCTTATGAAGTGATCATATCAAATCCATCGATCAAAATAATCTGATGTAAACTAGTAAACTACGTTCATAGCAGAGCCAGTCACTGAAGGAGAGCTGATTATGAAGAATTCTGTGATGAAATCCCCAGGGTAAAAGAAAATGCCTTGGCAGGAGGAGACATTGTCTTTATTGACGGGTCTTCGAGTATCGATCAAGCTGATGGACAAAGATATACAGGCGTTGCTGTGGTGAAGCACACAGCAAATGGAGAATTTCGAGTACTCGTCAGTGCACGAATACCATCTCGATACTCAGCACCGGCTGCAGAATTATTGGCGTTGATGCTCGCCATTGAGAATCACGCAGACTAGGAAGTAACAGTGTACAGTGACTCTGCCTATGTGATGTCCACAGTGCACGCAGGCCTAGCGCGCTGGAAAAGGAGGGGCTACCTCCGAGCGGACGGCTCGCCAGTGCAGCACGCAGCCCTATTGGACAGACTGATCAAGGAACTACAGCTCCCAGTGGGCATAACGGTCGTGAAAGGCACCGCCCACACGAAAGGGACAGATTTTGTGTCTCGCGCATAAATCACGCGGCAGACACGGAAGCCAAGCGTATGGCATCCAAAAGTGAGACAATTATGGAAGTATAAGTGGCGTGCACCCATGAAAGAATGATGGTAGCACGAACCACACCAGAAGCCTATAGCGATCTTGGGCAGACACAACTAATGGAGCTCCAGGGGGAGGCACCACAGGAGGAGAAACACCTATGGAAACGTCGAGGGTGCTTTTTGAACCCCTCTGACAGATTGTGGCGGCAAGACAGCACTGGTAAACCAGTGATGCCTGTAGCCCTACTAAAAATAGCATTGGAGCAATTGCATTACCCGATGCACCTGACAAAAGAGAATCTAGCAGCAACGCTCGCGGAAGACTGGTTTATACCGAATTTAGCTGGGCATGTTGCATTCTTTATGGTGAACTGCATAATCTGCCAGCAATTCACTGCTGGGCACACATTAAAATTCAAGAGAGGAGTCATCCCCGGCCAAATGGGCCTTTTCAGCATCTGCATGTTGATTACGTCAACATGATTCAAGTATGCAACGGGTACAGATACTTAATTGTCGTGGTGTGTCCATTCTCTAGATGGATAGAAGCAGGTCCATGTACACACCCAAACTCTACCTGTGCGGCCACATTCCTAGTGAAAGAAGTGTTCCCTAGGTGGGGGGTGTGTGAAGTAATGAGATCAGATAATGGGGCTCATTTTGTAAATGCAGTCTCTGAGCAGATCAGCTTGTTGCTTGGTATAATAAATAATAATAATAATTAGGCTTTTATATAGCGCTACAAACCCTCAGGTATCTGAGCGCTGCTTATTATTACCCACGGTGTGTGGTGCTCATTTATCGACCTCGGAAGGATGAAAGGCTGAGTTTGGCCCCGCCGGGATTCGAACCTGCGTTAACAGGCTCTGCACGGGTGTCAAAGCGGGCGCTCTACTCGCTGTGCCACTTGACCGGCTATGACAAAGCACAAGTTCTGGTCAGCGTATCATCCAGAAGGTAATAGGGTTTGTGAGAGGCTCAATGGCTTGTTAAAAGAAAGGATAGCCAAGTTGAAGCTTACTTTAAAGAAGGGATGGTTGCACTGCCTTCCATTGGCATTGTATTCTCTTCGGAACCAACCAGGCTCCTACCATTATCTTACGCCACACGAGATAATTACAGGAAGGAGAATGAGGACCCCCCTAACCCATCGAGGCAGAGCTAGATGTGATGCCCAGTCAACCGGAGAGGTCCTAGGATCTGACATGCAAAAGTACTTTAACTGCATGACATCCAGCCTTACTGTAATTTCAGACCAGCTGCAACGACAACGAAAAGGGTGCAGCGCAGCACAGAACACCGAAGGGAACACTGCAACAGACTCAGTTCAAGAACTACGTGTTCCACTCGTGTTCCCTGGAGATAGTGTGCTGGTGAGGAACCACACGAGGAAAAGGTGGGACGAGCCAAGATTCAATGGTCCTTTCATCGTGGAGGACTGCACTCGGTCAGTTGTGAAGTTAAAGGGCAGGAGAGCATGGATTTTTCTAAATGACAATAAGCCCTATATCAGAGAAAACCCCCTGCCTGCACCCCACCGTGAAGAAAATACAGACAATGGGGACGAACCACAGCACATGCAGATGAGATCCATGACGAGGAAGAAGGACACATGAGCAGTAAAGCAAGACAAAGAAACCTTTTGCCAAATTGTGGCTTAACTTGGAAATTCCCCTAAGCAAAGGAAAAAGGGGTAAGGACATAAAAAACGGACACTCTGTGCATCCTAGTTGCAGGGTGAAGAAGATAATTGCGTATATAAGCCACAGCACGTTTTGTTGACATGAACTTTTGAACCAAGTCACACTTAAGCCTTGTTGAGGAAAAGACTATAACAAACTTTGATCAAGGACTCTTACATTGAAAGCAGATACAGTATCCTGATCCATCCAGTACCGAGACTTTGTTTGGCAGCACGTATGGTGTCCCCCAGTAGAGACATCACAAAGGACGTGCTTACTTACTTCCACTTAGTATTAGTATCATATCCGTCACTGGTAGGGAGGGTCACCAGTGTTGCAGACTTTCTACAAGATCCTGAGAACAAAAAAGTAATCAGACACCTGCTTACTGTTATTGCGGGAGCCTTCATCGTACTCCCGGAGTACAGTGATAAGGACACAAATGCTTCCACCACAGGTGATACTAGATGAACTCATCAATACACTTTTTTTTCGCATAATCGAAGAACGCCCATCTATTGTCGGAAGAACCACAGACACGTTGACATTTATTTGAGATCCAGCAAACACTGAATATTTGAGCAATCTGTTAAACAAAATTAGCATATTGGTCGCACTCCATGAGTCTGGACAGTGCAAACATTGTTCACATCGAGGAAATAACTTATCCGGAACCCAGCAAGACAGGACAAATGTCCCTTTCACTAGAAGACAGCAGACTGGTGCACAGAGTCTTTTTCCGCATAGTGGCTGACTTTCCTGAATTAGTGGGAAGGCCTATCGAAATTGACGCTGCCACATTCATCCGAGATCCAGCAAATAACTGTCACACACCTGACTGGCTCTCCGTCCTGGCGCTTATGGTCGAGATGGCAGTTCCGCCGCCATTGACTGGTCCATGCTGTTTTCCTCTTTCCTGGATTAGCGGTCTAGCTTCTGCTCACCTATTGGTTTTTTTCCGGTCTTAAACCCCGCCTCCGTTTCCTTCAGCGCGTTGCAACCCCTTCGCTTCGTGCTCCGGGTGCCGGCGCTCTGTTGGATTATGAATTCTTTCCTCCTTCCTCTTTGCCTTTCCTCGCGGGTCTCGCCCCGTTTCCTTCCCTTTTGGTCCCCAGCTGGCTGCTTTTTTGGCTTGTTTCTCTCCGCTTCCCCTTTTTTTTTTCTTTACTGCCTGCTCTCTGCGCGGCTCGGTACCGCCGCTTACTTTCTGCTCGGTTCCTCTGCCCCTCTCCTCTTGCCTTTGTTTCCTCTTGCGCTCCTTTTTTTCCCTCTCCTTGCTTTCCCCTGCTCTTACCATTACCGTTACTGCTCTTCCTCCATGTTCTTCTGACCAGTGCATACCTCTTTAGAAGTCGCACTATCCAGCTTCCTGAATTCCTTTCTCTGTCCCCTGCTTTGGATTTCACTATCTGGCTCTCCTGGGTACTCCTGCCATCGAGTCAACGTTTTCCCAGCATATCTCCACTACAGCAGCATACCTTTTTGGACTTCACACATACCCATCAAGAGACCACCGATAAGAGAGGTTTTTTTAAGCCAACGCTTTTTTCCTCTCTCTGGCCATTCCGGGAGGGGGTCCCCTGCATCCCTGTCACTCTAGGGAGGCAGGGTGGCTTCCGTCCGGGATAGACCATATCTCTTCTCAAAAAGAAAGCCACAGAAGAAGAAGGGTAGTCGAAAGTAGTAATCTTCAGAAGAATCCGGTGAGGAGGAGCGGGGGTTAGTAGAGAGAAGAAGTTCAGAGATTGACAGATTGCAACGCCAAAATACCTCGGACATGGCCTCTGCCGAACAGGTCCAGGAGCTACTCACTGCCGTACAAGGACTTTCTCAAGAACTCCAGAGCCTAAAGGCAGAGAATGCAGTCCTTAGAAAGAGGGTGGATAATTATGAGAGGAGGCAGACTGAGTTACCTCCCCTACCACTTACTTCTGGGAAGTATGGTGGTTCGCCACATAAATGTAAAGAATTTATGGAAGCCTGCATAATCCACTTTACATTTAGGCCACAGACTTTCTCATCTGATCAGGCCCGAATAGGGTTCTTGATTTCAAACCTTACCGGCAATGCGTTAGCATGGGCCACACCTTTGGTTACCAGCGCAAGTCCCCTCCTACAGGATTACAGTGGTTTTATGGCCCAGTTTGAAGAAGCCTTTGAAAGAAAGGAGACTGTCCAGGTGGCCAGCGAGCAGCTGCTAGATATACGTCAGGGAAGCAGTGACTTGTTAACCTACATCTCAACCTTTAAGAGAATTTCAACAGAAACTGGCTGGCCAGAGGCCGCACAGTACACCATTTTCCGGCGAGGGCTACAAGAGGAGTTGAAGGACGAACTTGCTTGTTTGCCGCGACCGACTACGCTTGCCGATCTATGGTCCACGGTGTTACAATTGGATTTTCGCATAGCTGAAAGACGTTTCGAACGGCGCAAAGGGTCGCATTCCTCCCAGCCATCAAGACCTTCCTGCTCCTTATTCTTCCTCACCTATACATGTCAAAGAAGAACCCATGCAGATCGGTACCACAAGAGGTCCACTCACACGCGAAGAAAGAAAGAGAAGGAAGGACAACAACCTGCGTATGTACTGTGGTTCAGATCAACACCTATTAAGGGATTGTCCCGAGGTCCCACCAAGGAGGTCGGGAAACGCTCGTCCTCAGAACTACTAGGGATGAGTTGCCCCAGAGAACGACCTAGTCCCTATGTTTCGATGTCCATAGCGTCTGTCACCCCATCAGAAGACAACCGACTTATGGTGGTCGCTGTCCAACTGGCTTTCCATCAAGACCTTTTCGACGTTCTGGCCCTTATAGACTGCGGAGCTGCTGGCTGCTTTATGGACACTGTTTGTGCCAACAGATCCGGGATAGAACGCCAAGAGAAGGAAGTAGATCAAAGGGTTGAGGGGGTGTATGGAAAACCACTCAGTTCCGGTCTTATCACTCATACCACTCTGCCCCTTGAGATGAAAATTCTTCAACATACTGAAACCCTCCAATTTGACCTTATCAGAGCTGCTCATTTCCCAGTTATTCTCGGTATGTCATGGCTTCGGAGACATAATCCCTCCATCGACTGGGAAAAGAATCAGATAGCTTTCTCTTCTACCTACTGTCTGAGAGCTTGCATGTCTGATTCACACTTCAATAAGGTACAGGCGGTCAAGGAACACTCTTCCCACTCTGTGGGCATTCATGTAATCCCCACTGAGCTGCACCAATACAAAGAAGTCTTTGTGGACAAGGTACCTCAAGAGCTCCCACCACACCGACCTAAGGATTGTGCCATCGACATAGTCCCTGATGCCATCGTTCCTTATGGGCGGATGTTTTCTCTGTCTCTTAAGGAGAAGAAGGTGCTGAGGGAGTATCTGGATACCAACCTCCAGAATGGGCTTATCCAACCTTCATGCTCGCCAGCCCGGGCATCAATGTTCTTTGTCCCAAAGAAAGATACGAGTGAATTACGCCCTTGTATCGACTACAGAGGACTTAATCAGATCACTGTAAGGGATCGCTATCCCATGCCCCTCATTGAAGACATCCTGGAGGCCGTCCAAGGGGCAGTCATTTTTTCTAAACTCGACCTACGACGCGCCTATCATCTCTTGCGCATACGCGCGGGGGATGAGTGGAAGATGGCGTTCAGGACCCCGTTCGGCCATTTTGAATATCGGGTGATGCCCTTTGGCCTTGTTAATACTCCATCCATATTCCAACGATTCATGGATCGCATTTTTTCTGATCTTCAGTTCCAATGTACCATCATCTATCTGGACGATATCCTGGTATACTCGACCTCTAAACAACTCCACATCGAGCATCTTCACAAAGTGATGGAACGACTGAAAGAGAATCACCTCTTAGTCAATCCAGAGAAATGTGTGTTTCAAGTCACCAGCGTACCATACTTGGGATTTGTTCTGTCAGCAGAGGGCATACAGATGGATCCCCACAAGGTCGAGTCCATACTCCATTGGCCTGTTCCCACATCTATCAAGGACTTTCAAAGATTTTTAGGACTGGTAAATTTTTACCGGAGGTTTATCCATGGTTTCTCTGAAGTGGTACTCCCCATCACGAAACTATTGAAGAAGTCTTTTTCACCCTTTCTATGGTCCGTCGAGGCAGACAAGGCTTTTTGACTACTGAAGACAGCCTTCTGTTCGGCTCCGATATTGCGACAGCCCGACCAGAGACGACCGCTCATCGTCGAGACTGATGCTTCTGCCGAGGCCATAGGTGCAGTCTTACTTCAAGACCATGAAGGCACAGAATACCCAGTACCCTATCTATCTAAAACCTTAACCACCAGTCAAATTCATTACTCTGTAATCGAGAAAGAATTACTAGCCATGAAGGTGGCTCGTGAAGAATGGTGTCATCTGCTGCAAGGTGCATCCTTCCCTTTCGAGATGAGGACCGATCATAAGAACTTAAAGGTAATCCAACACATAGAATGTATAAACTCTCGACAAGCTCGGTGGGCCCATTTCTTCTCACAATACGACTTCATTCTGACCTAGTTACCTGGGTCTAAAAATGTTCTGGCCGATGCCCTCTCAAGAATACCATTACCTGGTGCTTCCAACAGGGAATTACCTAACCTCATTTTGCCTCAAAAGAGGTAAGTGGGTATTGTATCCTCTTTTTTGGAAGAAGTACGAAAGGGCTCCTTGACATATCCACCTCCATCACCCACCAAATCTTCCTTGATACCTCACAAGACCAATGGACTCTATGGACCATCGTTTGTTCTTACCTGTTCAGAAGACCCGCTTGAGAGCTCTAAGATGGTGTCACGACGATCCTGTAGCAGAGCATAGAGGAACAGTCATTACCATCGACCTTCTCAAGAGGCATTTCTGGTGGCCTGACATGAAGCAAGAAGCAACAGCATATGTCACGGCCTGTCCCATTTGTAACAGAGCTAAATATAACACACAGAAGCCTTTAGGATTTCTCCAGCAAGAACCTCCACCAGACAGGCCATGGAGAATCATCTCTACTGATTTTATCGTAGACCTACCCCCCTCTGAGGGGTGTTCCTGTATAATGGTGACCGTAGATTGCTTTTCTAAGATGGCCCATTTTTCTCCCCTTCCAGGTCCTCCTACGGCTGCTGAGATGGCTTCTGTCTTTACTAAGGACATCTTCCGTCTACACGGTTTACCAAAAAAAAATATATCTGATCGGGGATCGCAATACGCTTCCCGCTTTTGGAAGGCCTTATGTTCTAGGTTGGGTATAGAGAGGGCCATGTCTTCTGGTTTCCACCCGCAGACTAATGGTCAGACCGAACGGACGAACGATTCCTTAGAGCAATATTTACGGTGCTTTGTCAATACTCAACAGAACAACTGGGTTTCCTTACTGTCTAAAGCCGAGTTCGCCTACAACAATGCGAGGCACAGCGCCACCAACCTTAGCCCATTCTATTGTACCTATGGCTTCCATCCCAGCTTTATCCCTGACTTACAGCTACCAGCTTCCAGAGTACCTTCAGTGGAGGCTAGTCTCTCTAGCATTTCTGAGGCTCATAAGATAGCCTCAGACTGTTTACAGGCAAGCCAGACACGCTATAGTCATCAAAAGAATCCACACTGTCTTTCATCTCCTAGATGGACCATAGGCACCAGGGTCTGGCTATCTATTAAATATTTGCTTCGCTGGTTATACCCCTCAAAGCTTACCCCAAGGTTCCTGGGACCGTTTGTCATCCTTGAACATCTCAATCCGGTATCCTACCGCCTCCAGTTACCCAAACACATGAAATGGATCCTCCCGGTTTTTCATTCCTCTCAGCTAAAAGAATACTGAGAGGACCCATACCTCTGTGCCCTGCCATGAATATCTACAGTCAAGGATACGACTCCTGAAGAGCGTGAGGTAGCTGATTTAAGAGACAGTAGATACAGAAAGGGTAGACTGGAGTACTTGATTCATTGGAAGGGTTATCTGCATTCTGACGACTCTTGGGAACCTGTTTCCCACATACATGCTCCTAGAGCGGTGCAGAAGTTCCACCGGTTCCATCCCGGTAAGCCGCGGAGTATCCCCTCAGGAGGGGGCATACTGTCACACACCTGACTGGCTCTCCGTCCCGGCGCTTATGGTCGAGATGGTAGTTCCGCCGCCATTGAATGGTTCCATGCTGTTTTCCTCTTTCCTGGATTAGCGGTCTAGCTTCTGCTCACCTATTGTTTTTCTTCCGGTATTAAGCCCTGCCTCCGTTTCCTTCAGCGCATTGCAACCCCTTTGCTTTGTGCTCCGGGTGCCGGCGCTCTGTTGGATTAGGAATTCTTTCCTCCTTCCTCTTTGCCTTTCCTCCCAGGTCTCTCCCCGTTTCCTTCCCTGTTGGTCCCGAGCTGGCTGCTTTTCGGCTCGTTTCTCTCCGCTTCCCCCCTTTTTTTTTTTCGCCTGCTCTCAGCGCAGCTCGGTGCCGCCGCTTCCTTTCTGCTCGGCTCCTCTGCCCCTCTCCTCTTGCCTTTGTTTCCTCTTGCGCTCCTTCTTTTTCCTCTCCTTGCTTTCCCCTGCTCTTACCATTACCGTTACTGCTCTTCCTCCCTGTTCTTCTGACCAGTGCATACCTCTTTGGAAGTCGCCCTATCCAGCTTCCTGAATTTCTTTCTCCGTTCCCTGCTTCGGATTTCACCATCTGGCTCTCCTGGATACTCCTGCCATCGAGTCAACGTTTTCCCAGCATATCTCCACTACAGCAGCATACCTTTTTGGACTTCACACATACCCATCAAGAGACCACCGATAAGAGAGGTTTTTTTAAGTTAATGCTTTTTTCCTCTCTCTGGCCATTCCGGGAGGGGGTCCCCTGCATCCCTGTCACTCTAGGGAGGCAGGGTGGCTTCCGTCCGGGATAGGCCATATCTCTTCTCAAAAAGAAAGCCACAGAAGAAGAAGAAGGGTTGTCGAAAGAAGTAATCTTCAGAAGAATCAGGTGAGGAGGAGCGGGGGTTAGTAGACAGAAGAAGTTAAGAGATTGACAATAACACACAATTGGGAATGCTCATGCATGGAATAATCCTCCAAGTGGAACTTTCCAATCATCGAAGAGACTATCTGGGGAGATTCTGAAAAAACTTTCCGCCGAGGGACAGTTCGAGGGAGCAAAGTCAAGAGCCCTAATTGTTATATTTGTTGTCATTTTTTCTATTTCTTCATACTGACTTGAACCCAACACAGCCACAGGATTGAACCAGATTAAAGGAATAAACCGAGAGCTCACACACTTTTGAACCTGCACAGTAGAAGTGACTCACCGAAGTGTTAGTCTAATCTATTTTTTCCATAGTCTAGCAAGGGAACTGCATCCTGCATCAAGAGACAATTACCTTCTGCAAGAGGGGGGACACTTGTGAAGCACTTGACACTTTATGACACAAAGGGCCTCATTACGACCCAGGCGGTAAGGGGTTTACGGCGGCGTAAACAGCGCCAACCCTTACTGCCTGATTCCGAGGTCCCTTAGCGCCATGGAGGATTTAACACCTGCTTTTAGCAGGTGTTAAAATCCATGGCGCTAAGGGACCTTGTTGTTAATTACGCCACCGTAATTTACGGTGGCGTAATTAACGCCTTCCCCACTCCCATTATGCCCTATGGGGCAAAAATGGGAATGGGGAAGGGTAAATGGGTTAATGGGGACTTACCGCCCCGCCAACCTCGGAATGGGGCGGTAAGTCCGCCAACCACCATGGCGTCAACATAGTTTACGCCATGGTGGTAAAGGTACGACCCAGGCGGTAACTTACCGCCTGGGTCGTAATGAGGCCCAAACTGTTTAAGGAACGATATTGAGTGGTGGAAAACAATAACATTGACACTTGGCAAATGATCGAGATGGGGGCCCAGAACAGTAACCTGGTTCTCCCACAAGCAGAGGGGCACCCTCGCTTCTCTGGAAGAAAATTCTGCCGCCTTACTTATCGAACTATAATGTACCTATGCATTGTGTTTATCATTATTTTACTGTTAGTAACGATCAGAACTGCATTTTTTATTGGTGCACGAAGCGTTCCAATTTCAGTGCACCCACCTGATGATGTACGCATGAAATCCACAAAAACACCCAGACCTTATATAGTCATTCTAGTCCCGAGAAAATCTGGTGGTAAAGTAAATGAAATGAAAATTAATGTAATTAGCAGTGATACATACACACTTGAGGTAATGAATGAGCAGGAAAGCCGGAGGCAGGGTCGGCACGAAAGGCATGAAGACAAAGCACTAACACCCACATGCACACACACACTGAATGCACATGAACCAGGCCTAGTGTCAATGACCACAGAACTGCAAACGAAAGCAACAGAGAAGACGAGACTGCCTACCAAAAAAACGTTCACAGGAGATGGTGAGAAAAAACGAGATGAAGTAAGAGGAGAGTCAACAGAAGCAGTGCTGTTAGACGCCCTGCGGAAAACAGAATCGGCTGCAGAAGGACTCTCTGCAAGGACACAAATGTTAGTAGATCTTCTACTACCAAACATAGCCAGAGTAAGAAAACTACAAGAGGAACTGAAGAACAGAACAACAGAGGCTGTACTATCCAGCACGCATAGTCCAACATGAAGGACAAGTACCAGGATCACGATACAGCCATACAGTGGGCCGTCGACAGGCTGGCGGTTGATAAAGGCACTTATAGATGGCAGGAAAAGGATGCAAGAAGAGAAGGAGGGAACTGCAAAATCTCCATCTACCCCATTGATGCAGATAAAGAGACCTGCACCGTGGACCAGAATACCTGAGAGTCCTCCAGCAAGAAAAAGCCATACAGATGCATTTAGGGATGTAGTTATAGCAAACTACAGGAAGACACTGAGAATAAAGAGAAGCCTACATGAAGATAACAATGAACTAAACAACTACCTGGACAGCACAGCACATCTAGGGAACAACATTTGGTGCCAGCACATGAAAGAAGTTGGAAGGCGAACTTCAGAAGGAGAATGCTTTGTTTGTGCACTTCTACCGTACAGCATGGGGAAATCCAAGATCTTCGTGGCTGTAGAAATTGATGTCCCAACAGCACATTGTCTGTCACATATAGCAATGTGCAACACCAGAGGCCAGTTCATGGGAGGGATGCCTCATTGATATGGGCAAATGAAACAGATTACCCCGATGAAGATGATTATGTTCAGGACATTAAGACGAGAAATAGAGCTCATACCAGGAGTCACGTGATAAGGTATGAAAGACCTGAAGTTAAAGGAGCAGGAATAAGATGGGAAATAAACCCGAGACTGAACGTCCAAGGGAAAACCCCGGAAGAGGCTCAAATCTGAAAGAAAAGATGCCAAATGCAGATCTGGGGAACAGTGCTTTCCCACAACGGATAGGAAGAAGGAGTGGTGATCTGGAGAACATGGATGGTCCTTGGTGCCTGCAAGGAAGCAATAGAAAACTCACAGAGGTTGTGCAAACCTCTATGGCCGACACTCACAAGATTACTGACTTGGGTCGAAGACAGAGGAGGACCTCTGCAGATAGTGCCACTTGAAAGCCCGAAATTGTGCTTCAGGAGCAATGGCACAAGAAAAATGGGAGAGAACCAGAACTGTGGACACATTTTTGAAGCTCCAGGAATGACCCACAGGACCGCAGAAATCATTGATCATTATTGGGCGTGTGGATCCAAAGCATACATCAGACTGTCAAAGAACTGGGGAGGCATATGCACAATAGTGAATGTCCATGTTCCGGCATTAGTGATCCCGAAAAATGACCTGAATATTGACAGTTTCCCGAAGGCAGATGCTCACCTGAGGAGAAGGAGATCTGTGGAGCTGGTATCCCGGCTGAAGAGAGAGAATTACTTCTCTGTCAAATCAGAAGAAGCATTTAATGCAATCCCATATGAACACAGGGGAGGTCATTACGACCCAGGTGTTAAGGGTTAACGCCGTCGTTAACCCTTAACGCCTGATTCCAATTTTAACGGCTGCTTTTAGCAGGCGTTAAAATCCATGGCGCTAAACTGCCTTGGTGCTAATTACGGCACCGTAATTTACGGTGCCGTAATTAGCGCCTTCCCCGCTCCCATTATGCCCTATGGGGCAAAAATGGGAATGGGGAAGGGTAAATGGGAAATGGGGATTTACCGCCCCACTCACCTTGGAATGCGGCGGTAAATCCGCCATCCACCATGGTGCAAACGTAGTTTACACCATGGTGGTAAAGTTGGTGTACTTACCGCCTGGGTCGTAATGACCTCCAGGCAGTTTAGCCTCACCTCATCAGTATTTGCGACAATCCTCATGCCAAGGTTCGAAGTTGGAGCAAATACTAAATGGTTACAAATCACCAGATGGGAGCTGCTGCAAACCATCAACTCCACAATAAAAGGATTCAATGCAATCAAGGAAGAGTTAAGAGCAATCCGACTGATGACTCTCCAGAACAGATATGCACTTGACATGATCACAGCGATGGATGGAGGTGTTTGTGCAAAAATCGGAGAATCATGTTGCACATTTATACCTTCTCACGAAGAGGAAAATGGAACTTTAACAGAAGCCATAGGTATGCTGACAACTCTACAGAACCAGATGATTGATGAAACTGATGAAGTTGATGATGGCAGCTGGTTTGGATCACTATTCTCGTGGGTCCCACAATGGATGGCAGACATATTCAAGTTTCTGGGAGCCCTGCTATTGATGATAGTATTAGGATTTTGTATTATCAAGATAATAATCTCACAATGACAGAAAACTGAGAAGAAAGCCATAGGGATGAAGATCATTATTGATGTTGAGCCAGGATGGAAGCCCAGAGACCTAACTAACGAAGAAATAAAAGACTTTGTGAAGGCCAGCAAGTACGCACCAGAAGGAACAAAGTTTCTGTATCCCAGGAAACGCAGGAATTATGAAGGAAAATTGATATATTGCAGCCCAAGTGGACAATGTCAGCTAATGACATGGAATAAAGATGAACATGTGAAAACAGTAGGAAACCTGAAAGGAGTGATAAGAATATGGACGCCGAAGAGACATTCCTTCAAACCATCATGTACAAACCCAGAAGACGAGGAAGAAATGAATAGAGAAGAACCATGTAAGACGAACCCCAAGGAGGAAGCGGAAGTGGTCGATGTACCGACCAGAGGGGGGAGTGTAAAGGAGATCCCAAATATGGCCTGCACTCCAGTCACCCATTTTGAAGTACCAGGAACACACACACCGAGATATGTGATGTACGATGAGCAAATAAACCACCAGAGAGCCGCACTAGAGCTCTGCCCAGTGCCAATCAGAAGAGCAATACCTATTGAAGCACCAATAACCAGACAACCATGGGCAGTAATCTATCAATTGAGACAACCATACCAGCAAATGACAAGAAATGAAGATTGTTTAAACACTGTCCCAGAAGAAACTCAAAGGCCTTAATGGAAGACGAATGATGATGTCACAAGGGCACAGACAGACGTACAGATGAAGAACGACAACCAAAAGATGACACCCAAAAACGAAACACCATGGATAAGGATATCACAGACATAGAAGAAGAGACAATGGTGAAATATAAAGAAACGTAACTGTAAAGCAGGATGAAAGTATTCAACCAGTTAATGCCTGTACATAGGCTTGTAACGCAAGAAGCTAAGAAAACAGTGCGGCTTGCTATGCTTAGTAGAAGAATAGAGCAGCAAGCGCCAACTATATATCTACCTCAACGAAGCACATTATATAAGTGCAGTCCACTTTATACAAAAGCAGAATTAACCCAGGTTACTAAGGGTCAAACAGGCCAGGATTCTTATTCCAGCTAAAACAAGAAGAGAGACGGCGGAATCGAGACTCAGCAAGGAGCAGGCCGTGCCTGGGAAATCGAGGTCAACCCAAGAGAGGGAGGCGGACAGTAACTTCAGAGAATCGAAACTTAAGAGCAGAGCAGCCTGCCCCGTGAAGGTTGAGATAAGGGGCCCCAGGCAGGTGGCGGCCGAAAAGGAGAATTAAATGCACAAATAGAAGGTACACGAAGCCGATTCATGGTGTGCTAATACGTGACCAGCCAAGCACGAAGAGGTACCAACGTCTGATGTCACCAAAAGCAGGAGATACCATAACTTTTCCTGACAAAAAGTTACAGTTTCGAGGCCAACCTCAGCCAACTAATTGACACATAGCCCTAAAGTACTGATTGATGGAAGGGAGGCAGGGTGAATCTTGGGGCATACTGCATCTGGGTGACCATTCTGCATGCTGCTAATTAAAGTGGAAATTTATGCTTAGGGTTGCAGCCAGCCCAATCACAATGGGCCAAATAATCTAAGGACCTATAGATAGTAGAACCAATGAGACGTTGTACTTTTAGTGATGTTTCGCATGAGTAATGTAGAGGGAAGCGCGTAGATGCCCACCCGATAAGAGTTATCCAATCCTCACACTCCGTTACCATATACAGATATAGCACCTATACTTAAGTTACTTTTTCCAACCAATAGAATTGCATGACAGACATTTGAGTGTTACACGTCAATGACAACGAATTTTGACTATAACTATTGCTGTTTGAATGAAGATTGGCGGGAGTTGAAGCAAGACAGGCCATCGCATCATTGTTGATCTCCATGTTTCCCCGTTTTTTGCACTTGTCATTAAACGGACTCCCCTTTGCCAAACCATTGAAGTTGTCCTTATTGATTGGTGTTGGAGTAAGAGAATCCCGCACCCCATCCACCTCAAGGTGCAGCTATCTCGTCTTAAAGTACTCAAGGGCGAGCTCTGATTCTATGGGCCGGTCAGAGGTCACCCCTACTCCTGTACACATTCTTTCTTTTCTCCTCTGCATAATAATGTGGCCCTAGTTAGTTAATTATTTGCTGTGTGCTTCAATACTGGCGACCGCTCGCTGTGGATGGATTTATCCCGTTTTTGTGTCACCCATGTTTCCTCTGGCGCCTGTTAATGTTGTGGCGATCTTGCTTGTTGCGCTGCCGATCGCTGCAAGGCCCCCTTGTTGGAGTGGCTTCTCTCCCTGTGCAGCGGTAATGATTATCGGCACGCTGCATGGAGAACGAACGCTGCTGTCTTGACAGTGTGGCCTCTCTCCCGGTGTGGTGATAGATTTTAAACCGCGCGTGATAGCGGTGAGCGAAGATGCAGGGCCCCGTGCTGACGTGCCCTCTCTCCTTGTTACTTCCTTCGCTCGCTCACCGCTCTGCTACCAGGCCCGCTACACTGCATTCGACTGTGGGAGTTCCTGGCTTGTGTGCTCCAAGCAGAGCGCCGCCGACGATCAGCCAAAAACAGTCCTTCGGTGCACTCATGCGCCGTACAGAGGTGAGGAATGTTGCAAGGAATTAAAGAATTTTCTTTCCTTCGGAGGGACATGCTCCATGCAGAGCTCGACAGTTGTGTTTTTTTCTTGTGCCATTGGCCACCTGTACTTATCGGTCAAGATTGCCCTGGGGCAAAATTTTCCAAGCAACATGATCAAAAGGAGACTGTTTCGGCTGCCGCCTCATCCACTTCGGGTGTCGGTTTCCTTCACACCACCTCTCTACCTTTGCCCCCTCCTGCATCCTGTCTTCCTTTGTCACCCATTGGCCAGACTTCCCTGTTCTTCCTTCTCCTTGAAGTGCAAGGTGTTGTGACACCTTGCACTTGAATACCTGGCGTCAGCAAGACCTTGCATCCTGGGGGTAGGACTCAGGAGATGGAGGTTAGTGGGGGCGCCTGATGGTGCCAGCCTGTTCTCTCTCCCCATTGCCTGCTTCACCTCTGCTACACCCCGCCTAACTCCTGTGCCCTTCAACTCCATGCATGTGGCACCCCGCACAACAAGGCAATGGTCGCTCTCCGCCAGCATGCCGTTTTCGGGGGATGCCACTCCCATCCTCCCTCATCCGCCTCCTCTCCTGTAACATTCCCACTGCATCACCCTTGCTCCCCAGTTTGCCAAATTCTCTGTTTGTTCTCTGGCAGCCTCCACATTGCAGCGTGAATGTTACCATTCTGTGGCAGTTGAAATGGTCATGTACCATTCACGGCAGTTGAAAAGGTCATGTACCACTCAGCGTTAGTTGAAGTGACCATTTACCATTCAGTGGCAGTTGAAGCGGTCATGTGCCATTCAGTGGCAGTCGAGGCGCTCGTATACCAATCGCGATAGTGTGCTTCGTGTTTGTTTAGTGTGCTTCGTGTGTGTGTGTACTGTTCTTTGGCAGTCATGATGCTGCTGTGCAATTCCATGGGAATTGTGGCAGTCGTAAAACATTCCAGCACATTGTGGAAAGACCAGTTGTAACCCATTCGATGGCAGCTGTGGCTCTCTAGTAATGTTCTGCGGCACCAGTAGTACTCATTCACCCATATGGGGTAGTTGGAGACATTATGTACTGTTGTGAGGCACTAGGGGTGCTCACGTACCACTTTGGGGCAGTCGGAGTGCATGTCAGTTTTGTGGTGCTGTTGGCGCTTGTGTACTATTTGCCGGAAGGTATTTTGCTTGTGTACCATTCAGTGGCAGCCATGCTGCTCCTGCGAGGCCGAGCAGGGCCCAGACCCAGCCAGAACTGTAACAAATTCACAGAACGGCAAACAAGAATCCCATATTGACAAGACGTCAGTTCTACATTAGGACTGCATGATTCAGTTAATTTAATGCTGACAATTGAACCAAATTCATTTAAGGGAATCTGACGCTGCCGCTTGATCTCCCTCTGTCATTTATTCCATAACCGCGAGAGCGGCAGGAGGCGCGGGTAACCTCTCCCAGCAGCGGGAGTCCGGGGCACTCTGATGGACTGCGATTGCAGAGAGAGCCGCTTTAATATTTAATAACATAGTCAGAGGCTGTTAGTGTCGGAGGAGTGCTGGGCGGATAATGGGAGGGGGGCGTCCTCCTCGTCGCGGGCTATGGCAGGTGAACGCAGGCCCAAATTCAGCAGGAAATCTGCCAGGGAGGAAAAGCGAGAAGAGGCCTTAGACCTGAGCGAGTGGGCGGCCTGTGAGGAGTAACAGACTCGAGTGGTGTGTTTTCTGGGAGAGGGTGGCTTGGTAGTGATGTACAGAGCGACATGTGTGCTAAGCTTTCCTGCCAAGAACGGCTGCAGCACCATGGGTCCCCTAGACCCATTCGCCGTTCTCTTTCCTTGCACCTCAGAATTCCTGGAATGAAGCAAGCTGAGTCCTGTAGATTCTCCAAGCACACTACCGCCAAACAGGCCCTTTACACCACTGCTGTGCGCGGTGGTGCCCGTTTGTTTCCCACAGCAGCTCCTATTGTGCTACCACATCGCCTGCACACACAGTGCATGGGAAGGGACAGTCTGTGTGGCCTGGTGTCAAGTCCCACACGAGCGCTTGATCAGGAGAACGATGCCTCTCAATCATATGGTTGGATACACAAGACATGGTGACTACAGTGGGGGCACCATGAGTGACATCCTGTGCACTCCTGAACCATAGAAGAGCATCTGCCCAGAGTGAGACGTGTGCCCCAACGACTAAAAGGACTGCAGGCTGACCTTACACCCAGACAAATAACAGTTCTTCAAGGGGCGTGAATTCTTGGCTATGTTATGTTATGTTATGTTAAAGGTACTTTTATAGCGCACTGTCACCAATGGAATTGGTCCCCAGGTGCTCTGGCTGATCTGTAAACAGAAAGGACGGGTAGGGTTAGTCGGGAGGAGGGGAGCAGGAGAGTGGGAGAAGTGATGTTCTGTTGGCAGCTTCAGCTCGGTATACACCGAGTGCTTGGCTTTGGTGCTAGTATCGGATCGGGCGAGACCTCGAGTGCTCTAGGTGATGTTTATGTGTTGTTGATGCAGTGTGGTAAAGTGCGTGCAGATTGCTGGGAGAGAGATGGTTGTGTGGCTTTGTGTGGTTTAAGTATGCAGAAGATTAAGGGTTGAGTTAGTGGGGTCTGTATCCTGATTCAGGTACTTCTGATTCCGTTAGAGTTGTATCCCTGTGAGTTCGGTTGATGCTGGTTCCTCCTTGGCCGACTCGCTTTGTTGGTGCTGCGCTGACCCCGCTTTATCATAGTGAGTACTGTTTGGATTGATAGGTGCGTCTGAACCTTTTGTTCGGGCGCCGGACTGGGTTGGTAATATCTATTATCTTGTTATCTAGTGTGACACTGGTCAGTTGAGGTTTGAGTGGTTCAGGGTTGGAGTGGTGTTAATGTGGCGTTCTAGTGATTCCGTCTTGGTGAGCCTGTGTATTCAGTCATTCGTTTCCTCCTGTCATGACTGTCTTTCCGTCAGGTCTTTGGTTTCTGTGGGGTGAACATCCTTGGGGCTGTTTAGTTGTAGTTTTTGTGTGATGGGGCATTGTGCTTCCCGCTGTGCAGTAGGTGGACAGTGTGTACTGATGAAACATTCTGTTTCTGACCCACTGGGTTGGGGCTCATGGTCTGGTGGTTCCTTTCCCTTTCTATCTGTTGTCCTTAGGTCTGTTGGGAATGGCTATAGTTTAAGGTCATGGTCCTCTTCATGATTCGTCCTAGTGTTTCTGTCTTTGTTTTGCTATGTATACGGTCTTTGGTTGTGTTTCAGCTGTCTCCCGGTTAGTCGTTTAGTATGTCGTGGGATATTTTCCTGAGGATTTTTCCCATTGATTGCTTGGTGTGGATCTGGGTCTTCTCTCTACGTTCATCGATGTTTTAGTTGTGTGCGTGCCCCTGTGGCTGGTCTTTCTAGTTATGACGTGAAGAGCCAGGTTTTGAGTAGTTTCCTGAATAGTAGGTGGTTTCTTGTGTTACGTATCTACTTTGGAAGGCCGTTCCAGGTTTTCGGGGCTTGGTGAGAGAAGGAGGATCCTCCAAGCTTTCTTTTGTTGTAGGGTTTTCGGTTGCTTGATCTGAGCGTTCTTGTTGGTTGATGTAGACGCAGTTTGTCTCTCAGGAACTCAGCACCTTTGTTGTGTACCGCTCTGTGCGTGATGCACATTGTTTTGAATTTTATTTGTTGTTTTATTGGTAGCCAATGTAGTGTTTTCAGCACTGGTGTGGTGTGTTCTCTTCGGGGTAGTTTCAGAAGCAATCTGGCTGCCGCGTTTTGAATGCATTGTAGTTTTTTTTAAAGTCGTTCTGGCATGCCTAAGTATAGGCTGTTGGCGTAGTCTACTCGGGACATGACTATGGCGATGATGGTGGTTGTTTTGTTGGCGAACGATAGTAATGGTAGGATTCTCTTTGCCGCTCGCAGGAGGAAGAAGCATTTCTTGAGAAGGGCGTTTGCTTGTGGCTCTAGCGTGAGATTATTGTCCATCAGGACCCCCAGGTTTTTTACAATCGGTGAGGGTGCTGGGGTTGTCCCGAGTTCCCTTGGCCAAGGGATGAAGTGGTTTTCTCCTCCCATTTTTTTGTGATGATCATTATTTCTGTTTTGCCTGGGTTGATTTTGAGGCAGTTGGAGTTCATCCAGAGGAATACGTCGCAGAGGCATTTTTCTAGCGTTGAGTTTATTTCCAGGTTGTCTTGTATTTTGAAGATTATTTGTGTATCGTCAGCGTAGTTGTAGCAGGTGAGGGAGTGGCTTTTAATGATTCTGATAAGTAGATACAGGTAGATGTTGAATAGTAGCGGGAGAAGGAGGATCCTTGTGGTACTCCACATGTGGAATCTCTCGGGCTAGATTTGAATGGTTTCATCCATACGGTTTCCATACGGTTTCTGTTTGTTAGGAAAGATTTGATCCATAGAAAGGCAGTGTCTGTTATTCCCAGTCCTTCTAACCTTATTATGAGGGTGTCGTAATTAACTGTGTCAAAAGCTGCTGATAGGTCTAGTAGTATCAAGGCAGTGCTGTTGTCCGAGTCTGCGTTCAATTTTAGATCGTCCCATATTGAGAGTAGAGCGGATTCTGTTCCTCTCATTGGTCTGAAGCCAACTTGTGCATGGTCTAGTAGGCCCTGCTCTTCTATGAAGTTTTGGGTCGTTTTGTATATGTACATTTTGAGCAGTTTGGCTGTGTACGGGATGTTGGAGATGGGTCTGTAGTTGGAGAGGTCCTCTACGTTTTCCGCTGTATCTTTGAGTAGTGACCTGATGTATGCAGTTTTGAAAGCTTGTGGCACTTTCCCAGTTGTGATGGAAAGGTTGAATACGTTCCTGTGATATTCCAGGGGCATTCCTTGTTTAAGAATCGATTTGTATATATATCTGGTGGGAAGGGGTCTTCGGGAGACCCTGAGTTATTGCTTTCATTCACCAGTTTGACGAATGTCTCCACTGATATTTCTGGAAAGCCTCGTAGTTTGTTTGGGTGTTCCTGCTGGGCGTAGCTGGGGATCGTGGGCAGATCAGGCAGTCTGCTTTGTATGGTTTGTTGGATGCTTGTGATTTTGTTTTTGAAGTGGTCTGCAAGGTCATTGCATAGTTTTCTGGACGAAGTTGGTGTGTTGTTACATCCCGGAGGGTTTTTGATTTCGTTTATGGTTTTGAAGAGTTCTATTTGGGTGTTTGGTGCTTCAAAGATTCGGTTGTCATAGTGTTTCCTCTTTGTTTTTTGTATTTCCTTTTTGTATGCGCCATTGTGTTGTAGGAATTTCAGTTTGTTCAAATCGTCGTTTTTTTTCTCCAATCAAGTTCTAGTCTTCGGTTTTTCCTTTTCATGGTACTAAGTAGTGGGGTGAACCATTTTGCCATTGCCCGTTTATGAGAAGGAGTGAAGGGTTTTTCTTTGGCGATGTTGTCTATAGTAGTTATAATCCAGGAATGCAACAGGGCTACTTTTTTGTCCAGGTCATCTTCTTCCATGAATGTTGGGTGTGGTTTGCTAAGCTCCAGGAGTTCATTTAAGTTGGACCACCCACCATGGCAAAACTTACCATCCTTAAAAGATGATTCATTGAAGAGGCACCACCACTGCAAGCTGTGCCAGTAGTGCGCAGTTTCCTCTACATGGCCTTGGACTGTGGGTGGTTTATTCCAACATGGGTGTACACCGTGGCCCCACGGGTCCTGGCTAGTGGGGCTACATGCTGGTCCCCTGAGGGACTACACACCTACAAAGAAAGACACAAACACTAGAGTAATAAAGGTTTTATTAAATGTGTACTGTAGTGTGTGTGTGTGTTTTATTTATGTGTGTGTTTGTGTTTGGGAGAAACTATCCAGTCCACCATGGGGATGGATGGAATATCAAGAAATAAGAAAATGGAACAATAGAAAAGAACTCCCCTGCCCAAGAATGGGCTGGGCAGGGGAGAGAAGAGAATCCAGAGGGATTTTTAAAAAAGACAACAGTTGAGAAGACAGTTGAGAGAAGAGAGAGAAAGAGAGAGACTTACCTGGGGGCGGGTTGCTGCCTTGAGCAGCCCCCTGCGGCCTTAATCCTTTGGAGCCCCCAAGAGACTATGAGCAGGGGAGCCGAGCTGCTATGCCAGGGGAAACTCGGTCGCCCCAGGGCCGTGGCGCCTGTTGGCCCACCCGGGGGCCAGACTGGACATTCCCCAGAAACATTTGTAGCCCGGCAGCATGGCAGTGTCTGCCTGAGCCCATCAAGAACAGCCAGGACAGCATGTAGGGGGCGGCCCCTATCGGGCTGCCTGGTAGTGCACTCAAAGGCCCGCCTTGTGGCCAGCGAGGTGGGCCTGTCACTGAAGTAATCCTCCCGGGCTGCGTATGATAGGTGCAGCTACGGAGGGAATGCAGAGACGCGCAGTGGAAGCCTGCTCCTCCCTAGAGGGTGTATCGGTGAAGATGAAAGCCCAGAGTTGGCCTCAGCGGCCAACCTGGGTGAAGATGAAGCATCAGTGAACTTCTGGGTCCCTCTGTTGAGGGACCGGGTGAAGAAAGCCCCAGGCTGCCCAGCGGAGTGGCCCAGGTGAAGGCACAGCCTGCCCCTGCATTTCTATAATGCATTGCTGAGGGGGCGGGCCAGGAGGAGACAGCAGAGCAGGATGGTGAGCATGGCGGCGTCCACATAGCAACAGGGACACTGCCGGATATAAAAAAGAGGTGCCCAGAAGCAGTCTGTGATCTCGGTGGGCCCCCCAGCCAACGGGCCTGACCCATGGAACTTAAAAAATGCAGTGGGTCACGGCAGTGATGTCGGGTGTGCCCCCCAGTCAATGGGGCCCACCTAAAATAATATATACACCACAGGTTGCGGCAGTGACATCAGGTGGGCCCCGCAGCCAACGGGGCCCACTGTAAACATTAGCATTACTGCGGGTGCGGCAGTGAGTGTGGGCAGTCCCCAAGTGCATAGGGGACCGCCCAGGACAGTGTGCAGAGCGTGGGTAGTGGGGTGACCCCATGTGGTGGACAGGGTCACCCTGAAGAAGGACAAATGGCCAGGGCCCCGTTATATATCAACAGACGGCCATCCACAGAGGGTCATCAGTATCATCAGGGAACAGGCCCCCGAGCCTGCAACCAGCACTTCACAGCTCTCCTGCAACCAGTACTTCACAGCCCTTCACCCAAGCCAGCGCCACAAGGACAAACCTGCAAGGTACTATGAAGGGGTGACTCATTGCAGCAGTCACCCCATTGTGAGATAGTGTTCTATGGTGCATTTATGTTGTGAGTCTATGTATATATGTATGAGTGGTTATATGTATCTGTAATTAATGCTATGTAGGGTAAATGTTAAGTAGGGGAAAGTAGAGAGTTGAGGTATTAGGGGAATGCTAAGAAAGGTAACTGTTAAGTAGGAATAGGAAGTTATGTAGATGGCCATTGTTGTTAATATGAGGTAGAGTGGGGGTACTCTGGTGTGAGGTAGAGGGATAGGTTGGCGGCCCTGACCGAGGCCGCTTGGCAAGACGGGACCACCCACAAAGGCCATCCTCTGGCCTCATACTCCATGTGGGTGGTTCCTGAGTTTAGGAATGGGATTGGTTGTGACAAGCTCATTCTTGGGATCCCTGAGACCCCTCCAAGGAAGGGTGAGCTGACGTAGCCAGTCCCCGCTTAGATCAAGCTCATGCCAGGGGAATCCTAGGGTTACAGTTTAAAGAATAAGCATGTGTTTAATAAAGATGGGTCCTCGTTGGGATCCCTATAAAAATTCACTATGGTGCCTGTGTCTGTTAATCATCAAAGAACTCAGGGTGTAGCCCGTCTCCTGTTTTCAGCAATTTTAATTTAGCAGGTTCAGCGCTCCTCCCCACCCAGCGGGCTGGGAGCATGGGGGTGGTGGTATCCATGTGAACCGTTGCTGCTCCGGGGAAGGGAAGACTTCACCCTTGCATGGACCAGTTCCGGCAAACCAGAGGCACTAAATGATCATGGAGCCACCGCCTGATGTCCCAAAGGCCAACACAGTGTTAAAATGGACGGGCCAGCACCAAACATTCCAAAGAGAACCAAAGCAGGCACTAATAAAACAATATGCCCCCCCCGCGAGTGGCATATAGCTATTAGTACCCCGGCCCGCAAAAACTGCGTGACCGGGGCACTAAAAGCTTTTTTTTTGTCCCAAAACGCTGCAGCGTTTCGAGAAAAAAAAAAGAAAAAAAAGACGACAAAGAAAATGGCCGCCGGGAAAGGGAAAAAGGAGTCTGTTTTCCCTTTCCATGGCAGCCATCGGGAGCGGACTCGCTGGAAACAGAAGGGTTTCCAACGTGAAAGAAGGTAAGTGCGGTTGGGAGGGCGAAGGGAGGGGAAGGGGAAAAAAATGAACAAAAAAAAAACGTACCTGGGTCCCCGGGCGTGGGACGATGGAAGCCTCCAGCCGTGTGGAGGCTCGGAGCGGGGATGGCCCCACTCCGAGTCTCCACGCGGCAGGAGGCTGCCATCGTCCCCCACCGGGGACCAAGGGATAGAAGGTAAGTGGGGTGGGGAGGGCAGGGAGGATGGAGGGAAGGGAAAGAAAAAAAAAGCTTACCTGAGTCCCCGGCGGGGGACGATGGCAGCCTCTCAGTCGTGGGGAGGCTCGGAGCAGGGATGGCCCTGCTTCGAGCCTCCTCATTGGCTGAGGGGCTGCCACACCCCCCACCAAGGACAAGGCAGCTGGAATCCCGGCCGAGAATCAAAAGATTCTCGGCCGGTAAGGACCCGGTGAGAGCCAATCAGAATGCGTGTTTCATTCTGCTTGACTCTCGCCGGGTACTAATATGGCATACATTGACAACAAGAAAGATACCATGATCATTGGTGATGCTATGCTATCCAGCTTTTGCCCTGGCCACATGCAGATTGAAAAGTTCAGAAAATCTCACACCATCGCATATGCCAGCTGTGCACTCATCCCCACTCAGCCCCAGTAAACCATGGCACTCCCAGAAAGAGTGAAAATCCATTTTGATGCTATAGTCAATCAGGCACCTGCACACCTACAATTTGGGATTAAAATCCTATCAGATGTGAACGTCCCAACTCCAAGGCTACAAACAACCTCTTGTCTCACAATCTGAGACAGTTGACTTTCCCTGAGGTCTAGATGCCTATGACACCGAAGAGCACTTGCATATGGTGACAGAGATGGGGCTTCCAAGGACACTACATTTGGACAAAACCATGAAACAGGTTGGAAAGGAGGAATGCATCTAAACTATTGTCGAGACCCTGGAGCCCAGCCTTTGAAAGACCCTGCTCCATCAACAACACAACCATATCCCAGAGGTCTAGGTAGCACCCATCATATTTGGATGGCATACTACTACTAAAGTGGACATGAATAGTTATTCCAGATTCTCTGACCCCAAGAGTTGTCCTATTATTAGACAAGGAGCACCAATGTATAGTCAAGGCCAAAGCCCACTTGCTAGAGGAGGATGGCTAATGGATCGCCATTCCAAAGAAGGAATTTCAGGGCTACTTGAGCCAGATCAGTATTGAACACACCTACATTACTTTGTGTTGGCCACAAGTCAATAGAGATGCAGAAATGTTCAGGAGATCCTTGAACCAAGTCATCTTCATCACAAAATAGAATAAGTCCTGTACAAGAGGGCGGAGCGACCTTTGACGGGCCTGTGGGATCAGAGCTCACCCTCAAGTACTTTTAAGACGAGATAGCAGCACCTTGAGGAGGATGGGGTGCAGGATTCTCTTACTCCAACACCAATCAATAAGGACAAATCAATGGTTTGGCAAAGGCAAGTCTATTTAATGGCAAGTACAAAAAACGGGGAAACAAATGGAAATCAACAGTGATGAGATCGCCTGTCTCGCTTCAACTTCCAAATTCTTCATTCAGACAGCAATTCTTATAGGCAAAACTCATCATCATTGACGTGTAACACTCAAAGTTTGTCATGCAATTCTATTGGTCGGGAAAGGTAACTTAAGTATAGGTGCTATATCTGTACATGGTAACAGAGTGTGAGGATTGGATAACTCTTATTGGGTGGGCGTCTACGCTCATCCCTCTACATCACTCGTGATAGACGTCACTACAAGTACGACGTCTTATTGGTGCTACTAGCTATAGGACCCTAGATTATTTGGTCCATTGTGATTGGGTCTTGGCATAAATCTCCACTTTAATTAGCAGCATGCAGAATGGACACCCAGATGTGGTGTGCCCCAAGATTCACCCTGCCCCCCTTCCATCAATCAGTACTTTAGGGCTACGTGTCAATTAGTTGGCTGAGGATGGCCTTGAAACTGTAGCTTCTTATCAGGAAAAGTTATAGCATCCTGGGGTTCTGGGTGACATCAGACGTTGGTAACTCTTCGCGCTTGGCTGGTCACGTGTCTGCTCACCGTGAATCTGCTTCATTTTCCCTCTTTTCGTGTATTTGATTCTTCCTTAGCCTTGCCACCTGCCTGGGGCCTCCTTATCTCGACCTTCACCGGCTGGCTGCTATGCTCTTAAGTTTCGTTTCTTTGAAGTTGCCGCTCTCCTCCCTTCTTGGTGTTGACTACGAATTCCCATGCATGAGCTGCTTTGTGCTCAGTTTCGATTCTGCTCCTTCCTTCTGGCTTTAGCTGGAATATGAATCTCAACGTGGTTGGGCCCTGGCAGCCTGGACTTAATTCTGCTTTTGGAAAATGGAGTCGCACTTGTATAATGTGCTTTTGAGGTAGATATATAGTTGGCGCTTGCCGCTCTATCTTTCTACTAAGCATTGCAAGCAGTATTGTTTCGTTAGCTTCTTGCGTTCCAAGCCTATTTACAGGCATTTGTTAGTTGCATATTTTCATCTCACTTCATGGTTACGTTTCTTTATATATCAACGTTGTTTCTTCTTACAAGTCCATTACATCATTATTCTTTACATTTTGTCCTTGTGTTTCACCTTTCGATTGTCGTTTATGTTCATCTGTACGTCTGTCCGGGCTCTTATGTCGTCACCATTTGCCTTCCATTAAGGCTCTTTGGGTCTCTTCGGGGACAGTCTGTAGGTAGTCTTCATTTTGTGTCAGCTGCTGGTACGGTTGTCTCAGTGGGTACTGAGCTGCCCATGGTTTTCTGGTTATAGGCACTTCAACAGGTATTGCTCTTCTGATGGGAACTGGGCAGAGTCCTAGTGCCGCTCTCTGTTGGTTTATTTGTTCCTCATACATCACATATCTTGGCAAGTATGTTCCTGGCACCTCGAAACGGGGGGCTGGAGTGCAGGCCATATCTGCGACCTCCTCTATAGGCCAAAATCTGAAATTAGAGCTTTACTGGTTCCTGGCTAACTGGTGATGCTTCACAGAATGAGTCCCAGCCACAGTCCTTACCGTGCCATCCTACAGCCCTCGAATCCTGACTGGATAAGCTGATAGGATGATCAGCGAGAAAAATAGGAGAAACAACTGCCAATGTATTACCAAATGAGAAGGCAAGGATCCTATCATCTGAACTCGGGATAACATTCTGCTACAAAACAGATACCCCAAAAGTAAAGCTAGTGCCCCCCTTGCATTCAGCATAATGTCATGCAAACAAAGGGAACACCGGGGCCATCCATAACTCTTAAGGCCCCCTGACTCAAAGATCGGTGCATTTCAAGCGATAGAGTGGACATCCCTGGACTGATGGCGAATCTCCCAAAACCCTACCAAGCAAGGACACTGTTGATTATCTCAATGACGGCAGCCCCAATGGTTGGCCTAACTTATTAGATGATGAAAACCCCAGATACTGTGCTTGTTATCCCCCCCCCCCCGATGACTCCTATGTCAGTTTGTCCCATACACGTCTAAATCTGCTGAGAAGTCAAGGATCAAGGTGCAATCTCAGGCACTCAACACCCATCGGATACCAAATGGCTATTATTGGAGATGATGACCCCAGGCCCTGCAATTAAGACGCTAACCCAGCTGTATGCTGACATTGACCACGTTGCGTAGCGCAGCAACTCCTGTGGTATCACCACACATCGCCATACACCCATGCCACAAGCACAGGCCACCCTGGTAGGATCTATAAGCAAAGGGTATCCTAGAAGGAACTCATTTAAATAGGTTTTGAATGTTCACAAAACCTATGGATGCTACCATTTTGTAAGCCAGGGAGCCAGACAAACATTCTCAACATGTACCAAAACACAGTATGGCATCATTTTAAAATCATTGATTTTTTTTGTAGGAATATTAATTAAAAATATATTATTTTTACAATGCAACAAGAGGAAGCAATTAAACTTTTTCCACGTAGAATGCACAAAGCGCAGATATAAAAACACTTTTTCATTATTTTTACAAATGCTTTATCAGAATTAATCTGTTTCATAAGGCGTATCAGAACCTCTTGCTTGTTCTATGGCAATTTTAGACAGAAATAACTTTTGCAACTCTCTTCAGGAAAAGCAGCATAGCTCTTTCCACAGATTTATAAGATCTGTCATTTGTATGGTATGTGGACATTATGTGCATTCAGACTGGAGAAATCCCACTCACTCTTCATAGTAAAATGAATTGAAATTATATGGTGCTGTTCGCTACAAAAACATGCTTCTCAGATCAGTAGGTGGCTGTCGCCTGTTGACCCACTGCCTTTCCCCATTCTTCATGTGAAAAAACTGCAGTGTGAAGGAGGTCCTCTCCCCACTGAGGTCACACTGTATCTGGCATGGTGTGGTGTCGGGGCCGGATATTAAAGAACTTGCCCCCACGTTCCAGGGGGAGAACGAGGGTGGACGTGGAGCAAGACAGAGGCCTATTGTACATAGGTTCTGTGTTGCTGCACATCCCATGATTGCATACACAACAGTCGCCACAACCCTCACCATGCCATGATCAAGGGGGTCTCTCAGGAGCAGCCACTCAAAAAGCCTTGGGTCAGACTAGCTCTGGACGTTTGTGCTGGGCTTCTCCTGGAGTGAATGAGCTCCAGGGCTTATACCTCTGCAAACGAGGCACTGTGCTTTCATTGAATGTTAAGGTTGTTGCCCTTTCAGAAGTCTGTAGAGCAGAGAGCCCCTACCCTTTTTTTGGCAATGAACAACATTTGCGCATCCCATCTAATGGTGAGTAACTTCCATACTTTGACGGAACCTATTGGCGTTTAGTTGGTGGTAACATGATTTCAACAGAAATTATAACTGTAATAAGCTCATTACTGCTAATAGAACACGTTACTGTGCAATAATTAACAGAAGTCTCGATTAGGGTCAATTCTCGTCCAGGGAATTTGCATTGGCCTTTGATATAATTTGACATTAAGTTGCTATTTCCATAGAAAATATAGGGAATGTAAAGGGAAAGAGAGCATTTTAGACACATTTAAAGAAAATTGCACGACTTAAGAAACATTAGAATGCATCTGGAGTTCACATACAAGACATTACAATAACGTTGGGCAAACGTTGGAGTATCTAAACCAAAAAGCACAGGGATATTATTTTGGGGGTCCACCTCTCCCGACCCAAAGAATTTTCAGTATCTTTAGTGACAGATGATTTTTATTTTTTATAACACACTGACATTAACACTGGTCTTAAGTTTCCTTTCACTCATGATTTGGGGGATTATCTCCCTAAGAATTCATGTGAAATGTAGTGGAAAATAGTGCATTTTATAGCACATGGTTCCTGTTACATTGGTCAAAAAGTGGTAAGGAATAAAGAGCATTTCACTGAAGGATTTGGATGCTCTTTCCCAGGTTTTGTCAAAAAATCCATTTTAGTGCTTACAGGTTCAATTGTCTTGTGACAAATCAACTTCCGGGGTACTAGTGGTCCAGAGATGAATATCGGTTTCTAAACCATCAATCAGCCCCACACCTCTAGTACACCAGAAGGGATCCGAACAGATTGGAAACACAAGTCAATTATAAACCTACTTGTCCAATTTTGATAACGTGGATGGAATGGCAGGCTTATCTCAGCAAGGTCATGGATCGTTGGTTAGTTGCAACACAGCGAAAATACAATTATTACCCAATGATAAAAGGGACATTCCAGTCAAGGTTGTATCAAAATATCTACTTTATTATTATTACAACCGAGAGTTCTAGCATACTACAAAATAAAACCCACCCTGTAAAGGAACACAGAGGACAGACAGTTTAACGAAGGATAGGGATGCACTCTGGATACTGACAGGAGGGCAGTCGGTAAAGCAATCAGTCTTAACTGTTCAAGGATATTTGGTTTCAGCACCAAGGGAGCCAGGGGTCGTAAAGGTCACTAGGGGCCTTTGGGGAAGGACCAGGGGGCAGAACCAGAATGTACCTGGTGCTTGAGATCAGGGGTGTTGCTAGGTCTGGAAAAGATCCAGGGCTATGCTAATTTTGGGACTGTTGGGATTTGGGCTAGCTATCCTTTTTAGTTGTAACCCCTGAGCTTCTATCCAGGGCTAAAACCAAAAGGCCTGGGGCTATAGCCGTCTCAGCCCCCCCCGCAATGCCTCTCCTTGAGATGATCTTGATGCTCGACAGCGTCAAGTCAGTTCCAGCATGCTTTGCAGCTCCTGCGACAGAGTTTAAGACAGCAGACAGCTGCAGGTATCAGGTGGCAGGCAGTTCAGCAAGCGAGGCTGGATGGACGCCTGCAGGCACGCCTACACAGCTGCTCAGGGTCAAGAATAATTGGCCCTGTGCTGGTTGGTGGATCTGGAACGCTGGTCGAGGCGTCTCGGATGGCTTTATTGACTAAAGCGTGACAACAACCAGTGGTGCAGCAGGTCGTGGTTTGAGGGCTCGACTGCCTTGAAAAATGTCCTTAAAAGATGGATGTTGGTTGATGCTTGTCGTGGCACTCCTCCTAGCTTCTTCTCTGGGCTTGTGTCGTCCTTTAAGGTGGATGGCCCAAAGCTGAGGAGAGTGTTTGCAGGCAACGGCCTTTTCATTTGTTCAGAGACTCTCTGGCACTTCCCACCTTGGAAGCTTGCTGGCAGGACCTAGCAGGGCACGTGGTGTGCTGGCTGGGTACCATTTCTGGAGCTCCTGGATGTGTCCTTTGAGTTTGGTATCTCCCTCTGTTCCCTGAGAGATGTTTAGGGGCGGGATCTTGTTTCCCTATTAGAGATCCTGGCCTTCATTCACTGGCAGAAGCTGTAAGGCAGACTGTACCATCAGCCAGGGTCCAAATGAGTCCTCCTTCTTAGTCCTTTCAAAGTCATCGGATGATCTACCAAAACAGTGACCCAACCCTCTTTTAAAGCCAAATGGATCCCAATGATTTTTGTAAGCTAAGCCTACCTTAATGAACCAATCCTGGGTCCCCACCAACAATCTTCTGTTATGCATGAGGTCATAAACAGAGTGCTTTGGAACAGGAAAGGTAAAGGTGGGACTACTAAGTCCCACCCATCTTCATGTCTGTTGTGGATCAACGTTTCTCTCTGCTTAATTGAGCTCTCCGTGGTTCCTGATCAAAGCGCAGGTCTCCTTTGAAGTTATGGTGAGAACAGACTTTCTGTCTCCACCAAATTACATACTCCTACACTCTGAATGCAGTTCCCCTGCAGGGGTTTGCCTACTGTAACCAGTTGTCCCAGACATGCCATTCACTGCCCTTCATACAGAGGGGTGGGAGCTATTTCAAGTTGACGCATTGCATATCAAAGAGGTGTTGGTTTCTTGTTCCCTTATGTCAGTTATGCAATCAGGCCTCTTGCAGGCCTGTTTCAATTAACTCTCAACGGTATGTGCTGCCACCAGTGGAACTTTGACAATAGACAGGGCAGATCCATGGAATGCTGCAGAGCCACAGGGCTGCAGCGCTATAGAAACATATAAACAAACAAACATATAAGCAAACATGGAGCCTTTGATATTTAATTAGGCTGGCCATGGCATGAGGAAGGTGTTGCCTTCCCCCTTCCTGAGATGCTTTGATGTACCCGTGGCTGTCACATTCCAGCTGAACATGACAAGGGGACTGCGCCTGTAGGCTGTGTCCACCCAGAGTACACGTAACTATGGGCCTCATTATGAGTCTGGCGGTAACCCTTTTGGTGCTACCGGTGGGTTGGCGCCAGACTCCTAACATTTGACCGGCGCATGACTTCCCGGTGCCACCGGCACAGTACAAGTCTGGCAGCCCGGGAAGTCAGGCGCTGGTAAAATGTTAGTCTCCATTCCCGTGGAGTCCCATAGGACTCCATGGGAGTGTGGACTCAGAAGCACTGACACCATTCCTAACTGTGCCGGTGCTTCCGTGATGACTCTGCCTACTGGGGCTGATGTGCCTGGCACGGTCAGACCTGTCGGTGCATCGGCCCCGGAATACAAACTCATAATTTGCCGGTCCGGAAACAAGGGTGCAAGTGATCTTAACAGCACCCTTGTTTGCAGTCCGGCAAACTTGTAATGAGGCCCTATGTCTTTGTTTTCTGCACCGAGCATAAGAAAATGTGTGCAGTTTAGCCCCACACATTTTCCGAGGTAGATCTCCCATCATTCAATTTCTTTAAAAAAATCAAATAATCCGAGGCGAGTGCACACCCGCCATGCAGATGGTCGAATTCCTCACATGTCTCTTTGAACTTTGAATTCAATTCCAGTGTGCTGTTTTTCTCTCAACAAATTTTGGAATATCCCAGGGACTTTCAACCTGCACTCTTTCTCTTAGTTATCAGTTTCTTGAATTATCCACAGACTTTCACTTAAAGCTCAAACTTGTGCTCTCTTTCTAAGTTGTCAGTTCTTTGAATGTTGTATGAATTTTGACATAAAGTCTCAACGTGCACTATTTCACTCATTTATCAGTTTCTTAGATTTTCTTGAATTTCAAGTGCCAACATATAGTTATGTACTCTGTGAACATGATCTTCCTGGTTCCAAAGGTCAGCAGCTTTTCTCCTACTATCTAAATTTACTCAAAGAACAGTGACGCTCATTCCGTATCTCCCAACTTTCTGGAGATCCTCCTCCAAGTTCCCTCACCTACTCACTATTGTTTCTGTTGGTAAACTCAAATGCCTCACCACCACTCGGTGACTCCTTAGCTATCTCACCTTCTCCTTTGTACATGCAGGTATCAACACATCTCCCTGCTGCTTGGGTTGTGTGGGCATTCATCTCCCCATATTGTCCCCCTCGCTTTGTTTCTCCCTCTACTGGCATGGAATGTATCCAGTGGCCCTGCTCCGACTGCGCATCTGTGTATCTTCTCCACACCTCGCTCACAGCCTGTTGCCGACATGTTGCTCTCGTTCCATGCCATTTGGCATCTGCCTTGCCTCATCTTTGCTGATACTGATGGAGTGTATAGCCGAAAGTCTACTTGTAGTAATCCATGATGATGCTTCACCACAAACGTCTCCCTTTAACATTTATTTTATTGTATTGACTGCCCAAGCCAAGAGTGTACCGGCATTGCCAAAAGCCAAAAGAGACTGACAACACTTTCTATGACTAGAATACTCTGGTTGACAAGTTACCAAGAAGCAAAGACAAGGTTGGTAAGAGGGAAGTTTACCGCTTGTGATTGTTTTCTACAAGTTGATATAACTCACATTGCCGAAGCCAAGAAGTGAAAGGGAGAATTGAATCCTAAAGGCATTTTGGTTGTTGTTATTGCAGACAGACAAGAGTGGCAAATAGGTTGCCCTCCTGAAAAGTTAATGTCAGAAGAAGAGTGCCTTGCTTCCTTGAAGGTGTTAAGGAGCGCTAAAGTGAATCTTGTCGTATCTGTTTAAAGTCGCAAAGAAACACATTGTTGAAGCTGTGGTATTACTTTGTATTGTCAGCTGACTTAAAACTTCAGAAGCCCAGTAAAATGTGGACCTCTATGGGGCAGGCGAGAAAACCCACATAGGGAAGTCTTACAGATGTTAACCTGATATGAGAGTTGTTCAGGTGATGTAAAAGTGATGTGAAGTCATCCTGACAAAGATATAAACTGTGTTTCAATAACCTAACTTGAAATTGTGTTTCATTAACCTAACCAGAAGTTGCATTTATCAAAACCTAATAAGGAACTGTGTTTCTGCTTTGACATTTATAAGTTGCGACAAAGCATCTCGGCCTGAAATGACATTGATGCTATTTTATGAAGTGGAAATTCATTGTTCAAGGAAGAAGTGGAACCTCTCTGTTGGTTGAACTGTGGTTAACAAATCTTTCTTTTGCCATCTTGAACTGCCAAGAACTGAATTGAGACTTTGTTTAAAACCCAGATTTCCTTGTTTCTTTTTGTTGAACATTGGAACTGAATCTAACTTGAAACCTGGGGATGGGGAGTTCAACCAGGTTACCAAGAGAGACTGTGAATATATATCAGATGTCCACTTGTGGAAATTGTTGCGATATGCCATATATTCTCAGTGTATTTTATGTGTAAGTGTTAGGGCCAGATATCCTGTATTAGAGTGTTTTCCTTTAGTTTTCATTGGCAGGGAAATCCTCGTCAAAGTAGGGATATTGAGGCGCTTAATGAAACTTATGATTTAATAAAATGGGGCAGTTTGAGAAATCATCCAAAGGTTGACTGCCTCACAATGCCACTGGAATTACTTACAGTAGCGTTAGAGCAGCTGCACTACCCAGCACACACAACAAGATAGTATGTTGCAGCGGTTTCAGAGCACTGTTCATCCCAAAACTGCATGAACACATTGTGAATGCTATCATCAATTGTGCCACATGCCAGCAATATACTGCTGGGCATACTTTGAGAATGTCCAGTATGCAACCCCACCGCAGTAGAGGTGCACGGCAAAAAGTTGTGGGTGCATATAGGCGATGTTACAAAGGGGGGGCCGTGTCGAATGAAGAGGAGCGAGAAGAAGAAGAAGAGATGACCAGACCCCAGACGATGGCAAGAGTGAGGGCTGACCAGGAATGTGAGACATAACGCTACACTAACAAGGATGCATTTATCACGAGCCAAAGATTTTATTGCTTCGATATCTCAATATGTGAAGAGGAGGAGACATCTGCAGAATGCGGACTCCTTCACTGTTATGATTGCCACATTTTTCTTTTCGCTGATTTTGGTTTGTTATGAAATAGCATTAAGATGTGCTAGTGGTACTGATACTAATTATAGTAAAAACCAATTATAAAGGGGTTCACTTATAGATAACTACATAATCTATAATCTACCAATGAATCAAATACGAGAATAGAAGTTTGTTGTGTGATTGTACTAACGATATGATGATTCTTTCTTTTTAAAAGTTTTTGTTCCCCTAACAACATTTTGAGATTGTCCTTTTATGCTCTCCCAGCGGCCGTCTGTATTGGAATAAAGCTGGGTTTTATTGTGCACTTGGAGGTACACTGTTATTATTGGTACATTTGGGATTATTTTAACACTACTCTAATAAAGTAAGACAGGAGTGCCTTCAAAATGTTCGGCGTGGTATTGGTTGCAGAGGAAAGGCCTCAGGGTACTTTGTAGCATAATCTAGAATGACTAATATGTAGTGGAAACCACTTTTGGAATGCTTAAATTAGACAGGAGTAACCTGAAACATACTTTGAAATATTGTAAATATCAGTACCCGTCGAGGGGGCTGTTGCGGCCTCCCAGTCAATGGGGAGGCTCAGAACGCGGGCGTTACCAGGCGGTAATCCTGGCGTCCTGAGCCTCCTCAGGACTGGCGGCCGCCATCTCCCTTCACCGGGGAATGAGGTAAGTCTTCCCCTCGCCCCACCCCCATCCACATCATTCCCTCCCCGCCCTCACACCCCCACTTACCTTCTGTTTTGTCCATTTCGGGAATGGACACGCTGGGAACACTTGTGTCCCCAGCACGTCCACTCCCAATCTGCGACAGGGGTCATAGAATTGAAGAAGGTACTACAAATAGTCCTGTCTCTCCTTTCCATGGCGGCCATTTTTTGTTTGCTTTTGTTAATGGCCACCACGGAAAGCGAGAAGGGACTACGTGCAGTTCCTTCTCCTGTTTCCATGGTGGCCATTTGGTTTGTTTACTTTTTTTATTTTTTTCAATGGCCGCCATGGAATTGGAAAATTTCGCTTTGCCTTCCCCTGCAGCCATTTTATTTACATTTTTATTTTTGTCCTGAGCGTTTCGGAAAATAAAAAAAAAGGTTTTAGTACCCCGGACGTATGGGCTGGGGTACTAATAGCAATAGGCTGTTCCTTAATTATAGACCAGCTTAAATGAAGTGCACAAAATCTGTTTAAAAACTGAAATAACCATTTGATTGCAGGGTCTTTAATGATTCCTATGTAAATTACGACATATACCTACGGCCTAATGGCACTTATGGGGATCACTTTTGCTTACCTGAAGACTTTCATATTCCAAATAGTATAGAGAACCTTCTGCTGTGTGAACAGTTGAGTCACTTCTCCCTCAGTTTCTTCTCTGATGAAGATGTTGTTGCATCTCCCTTAACATCAAGCTGGAATAAATACTCCTAAAAGGGATTGGCAGAATAGATGAAAAAAATCTAATATCGAGAAATTCCCTACCCATCCATGGGGCATTTATATTTCCTGCCGAAAATAGCTGGAGACAATGATATCCCAAATGGACCCCACTACTCTTTCTGACTTTATTAACTATTAAAACAAATTCATTTTAAGAATGTCCTTGTATTTTTTAGTGCTGTGCTCATGAGCGTAGCATTATGCAACATGTATGTCTGCGCAGTAATCAGCTACTAATGACCAAATCTACATTTGCTCATTGATCAATTAGGTGATTTGCTTTCTCTGAAACTCCTATATTAATCACTAATTCATGCATATTCTAACATAAAAGATATCCTACACAAACGTTTAATTGATTTATGAATACAATTAACAATTACAGTTAGCAAAGCATTCTACAACTGACTGATCAACATAAATTGCCCACTTTTCAATAAAAGTGGTTTAACCCGTTCACTTCTGGAACTTCAATGCTTTCCTATGGCAATTATAACTTAGATATGTGCCCTAGGAGCAGGGAAAGACTTAATCAAAAGTCTATAAGTATGTCATAAGGTGCCCTGTTATTGGAACTATTGGGTATAATATTAGAAAAACAGAAGTGTTCTGGCAATTCTAATCATGTGCTAGTTTCTTAAATCTACATTACGTACAGCCCACCACTCATGTCCATATAATGTTTCTGCATTTTATTATGTATTTTTAATTTACAACTGTTTCTAGTCACAGTATAAGACAATACTTAGTACAAAAGTAGAGATCAGCTGCCACATATAACAATGAACATAAATCAATGTTCAGTGTATTTTCTTACAAAACAGAGCACCCATATGCAATCATACAATCAAGGTAATAATAAAAATAATTATGAATAACAGTGCATGATAGAGAATTGGAGAACATCCTTCAAATTGTTTTGAGGAGATCTAAGTTCCAAGTTAGTTTTGAAGAAGGTGAGTGGTGTCCTGAAGATTGTGAGCGGTGTCCTGAAGATAGTGAATGGTGTCCTGAAGATAGTGAATGGTGTCCTGAAGATGCTGAGTGGTGTCCTGAAGATAGTGAATGGTATCCTGAAGATGGTGAGCGGTGTCCTGAAGATGCTGAGTGGTGTCCTGAAGATAGTGAATGGTGTCCTGAAGATGGTGAGCGGCGTCCTGAAGATGCTGAGTGGTGTCCTAAAGATAGTGAATGGTGTCCTGAAGATGGTGAGCGGCGTCCTGAAGATGCTGAGTGGTGTCCTGAAGATAGTGAATGGTGTCCTGAAGATGGTGAGCGGCGTCCTGAAGATGCTGAGTGGTGTCCTGAAGATAGTGAATGGTGTCCTGAAGATGGTGAGCGGTGTGCTGAAGATGCTGAGTGGTGACCTGAAGATAGTGAATGGTGTCCTGAAGATGGTGAGCGGCGTCGTGAAGATAGTGAATGGTGTCGACATGCTATTTTTTGGGCATGTGCAGAATTTATTTTCGTACATGACATGGGACATGTTTAATGCATGGTCAGCAACATATCTATGTTAGCAGTTCTGAAATAAAGCTCATGTCGAAGACTTTGTCACACTGATTCACTTGTTTTTTGTTCAATCTAGTAGTCACACAGTGGCTGCGTCTTTCCTTTTGGGAGATATTGCATCGCCTACAGACGATTCATAGCTCTAAGTGGTTCTGTAATATGATTCACTTAATGATCTCATCAGGAATTTCAATATATGAGGAGCATCCACGTGGGTTTTAGACATTGTTTTCTCCAATTTCGTACATCTCTCAAAACGTGGCTTTTCCAACAAAAGCTGCTCGGGGGCTAATCCCAAAGGACACAAAGACCGTTGCACAGTACTGCCCTACTGTTAAAAGATGCATGCCCAAATGCAGGCTATCCACACCCTGTACAATACTCTGCTGTTCTCGAGCTAGATCCATGCTTTAAACAACAAAATAAAAGAAATAGTCAAAATCACAGCTTCTGCAGGAGCACAGCAGGTAATTGTCACAAAGTACCAACAACATGTTTTGCCGTGGTACAATGAGAGAAGCAAGAAGGCAGATGAGTGTCAGTCAAAAATCCACTTTGCTAGAAATCCCTACGACCCATCCAGGCAAAAGTCAGTGGGGGACCCTAGGGCCTAAGCTTGTGAACTCCTAGCCACATTCTGATGCTCGCCCGGATCATGTCAGCAGTGTGCAGTGCCGGGACCAAGATACCACAGGGAGTGTGAAGAAGGGGAATAGCACCACTGATGGACCTCAGGAAAGGAAGTGCAGGGGATACTTAAACACCCCATAGAGCGTGAGCGACTGGAAACCCCCGAAGGAATTCCCAGAGGACCTCATGACTGATGAGGCACAGGAATAGGCTTTTGGTTTACTTGTTTGAAATCCAAGGAGGAGCCAACCTGCTGTTGTGAATTAAGTTGATTCTATTAACTTCTGTTTCTCAAAAAAGATCCTATTGAAACGTCACCTTCTGGTCTATGTGTCTGATTGAGCCGCATTCAGCTTTGTGACACGTACCAGAGTGGCACCCCTTTTCGATCTCCTGCTGTTCCCCTCTGATTTTCCTCTAACCTCTCCCTCTACTGCGCTCCCAGGTGTGTCACCTTCCTCTACCTAACTCTCCTCCTCTTCTCTCTCTTGTACTCTTCATTAGTATTTTGAAGAAGCTTTAAGGTCAGTTTTAGTGCGGCACAATTAGCGATAATTTTATTTATTTATTTTTTGCTTGTTGGGCGCTTATACAAGAAGAAAATACTGTTTCAAAATGCCCTATAACATCAGGTTGTCACCTTCCCTCTCCTGCTTTATCCCGCCCTCTCTCATACTCCCCTCTTTCTCTCTGCTTCTCCTTGCTTAGATACGTCATCAGGACACTGTTGGTGTGATACAAGTAACTAACGTAAGATTATTATGGCTCCTTTTTCTGACTGCTCCCAAAGTCAATCCATACCCCCCACTTTCACCTCTTCTCACTCAGTCTCCGTTTTCTGTCCGCTTCACAATGGTATCTGGACTTTCCATCTAAAACGTATTCATCAAATACCTTTCCATCGAAAATTATTCATTCAATTGCCTTTCCATCGAAAAGCATATTTATTGAATAGTTTTCGATGGTTAATTTCGATGGATAATTAGGGTTAGGGGTAGGGTTAGATTAGGGACAAGGGTTAGATTTAGGGTTAGATTAAGGGTTAGATTAGGGTTGTATTAGGGTTGGGGTTGGGGCTAGGGTCAGGGTTAGGGTTGGTGCTGGGGTTTGATTTAAGGTTAGATAAAGGGTTAGATTAGGGTTATGGTTAGAGTTAGGGTTGGGGCTAGGGTTAACTTTAGGGTTAGATTAAGGGTTAGATTAAGGGTTAGAGTAGGGTTAGGTTTAGGGTTAGGGTTGGGGTTAGGGTTAGGGTTAGGCGTTAGGGGTTAAGGTTGGGGCTAGGGTTAGGGTTGGGGTAGGGGTAGAGTTAGGGGGGTGTGCTTGGGGGTTGGGGGAGCCTGGGGGGATCTCCCCAATATACAATAAACTTTAAAACGTTACAAGGAGCGGGCCAGTTTCGAAATTTCAGCACTGGACAGCTCCATGTAACGTTTTAACGTTACAGAAAAATGCATCCAAAATGCTATTTTTTATATTTTAAAGTGCATTTAAATCTAAACTTGTCCATTTATATATTCGATGGACCGGTTTAGATGGAAATGCACTTTTACATGTAAACGATAGCATTTCGATGTAATGGCATTCGATGGATTTCCATCAATGGATTTGCATTTCAATGCATTTCCATCCATGGGAAGACCGTAAACCCTTCCCAATTCAATCCATCCTCCCGACCTTCACCTCTTCTACTCAGTCTCCCTTTGTTGACTGCTTCCCAATTCAATCCATCCTCCCCACCTTCACCTCTTCTACTCAGTCTCCCTTTGTTGACTGCTTCCCAATTCAATCCATCCTCCCAACCTTCACCTCTTCTACTCAGTCTCCCTTTGTTGACTGCTTCCCAATTCAATCCATCCTCCCCACCTTCACCTCTTCTACTCAGTCTCCCTTTGTTGACTGCTTCCCAATTCAATCCATCATCCCCACCTTCACCTCTTCTACTCAGTCTCCCTTTGTTGACTGCTTCCCAATTCAATCCATCCTCCCCACCTTCACCTCTTCTACTCAGTCTCCCTTTGTTGACTGCTTCCCAATTCAATCCATCATCCCCACCTTCACCTCTTCTACTCAGTCTCCCTTTGTTGACTGCTTCCCAATTCAATCCATCCTCCCAACCTTCACCTCTTTTACTCAGTCTCCCTTTGTTGACTGCTTCCCAATTCAATCCATCCTCCCCACCTTCACCCCTTCTTGCTCAGCATTTCAAAGCTGTCTCAGATACGCGCACGCTATCCACAAAACCAATATAACATAAAAATATGTTACCTCCTTCCATCTCCTGCATCTTTTTTCTCTCTGTGCTACACCTTATTTCCCGCTCTTTGTCAATCCCTCAGCACTTTGTAGTCAGCACTACACAATCAGCATAATTTCACATTATTTAACCTCCTTCCATCTCCCGCTTCCTCCTGCCATCTTTGTAAAGAGGGCAGCTGCACTTGGTACCAATAAAGCGATTTGCAAGTGAAATGTATTCCAAAAGAACGACATCAAACTGCGGTTGGAAAAATAGAAAAAATACCTTTTAAGGGTACCTAGACCTATATTTTTTACAGGTTTAGTTTTTGAGATTTTCATCCAGTTTTCTGATAGGTCAGGATTTCTTCATCTCTCGACCTTAGCCTTGGCTTCTCTAGATGGTGATCTCTTTGTAGCTCTTAGAAATCTCCTGGCAACTACCAGTGCCTTTACTCCACAATCTCAGCCGATAGACCTGCAGTACCCAACCTTCAGTCCTCTTGGCTCTTTATTAGTTAACACTGCTGTCACTGGAGGATTAGAACCACAATTCCCAGCGTTCTCTTCCCTAAATTTCATGCTAATTCCCGGTGATACTGGGGCATTCATTTGGTCATCATCAACACCACTGAGATGCTCTTACAGGTGTTCTAAGGACCACATTTCTAGATCTTCAAGCCTTCCTGTATCTTTTCCACTTGTCAGCACCACTGTGATATGTGATACGTGACAAGCTCTTGTAGTGTTCCAGTGCTTCTGTCTGCTTGTTGACATCTCGTACCTCGGGGAGTCTCTCTGAAGTTCCCTTCCCTTGGGACTAATACTTGAGGGTGCTTTCCATAGGCTTCCCAGCTGCATGCTGCCTTCTCAGCACCAGCCACCCTCTGCCCTCTCGCTGTTTCAGCAATGTTCCGCTTCTTAGGCAGAATTATATGCAGTACCCTTTGGGAACACCACACACAATTAAGACTACAAATTCACCTTTGGTAAAAGCCTGTACTACACAGTAAAGTGCTAGCAATGGCTGAGCAGCCAGACTTATCTCAAGAGTAAGTGCGCAGTACCAATAGTTACACAAAGGACAGCAATTACTATGATTCAAACAAACACTGACTAAAGATTTCTGAGTAAAAGAATATACATTTATTTACACATCAGTTGTATAACATTTCACTAAAGTAAAGCAGTTGAAAAATCACACACTGAATACACCACACCACTCCCAATAGATTTTGGACAAGTTAAGCTCAAAAATGAAGTGTGAGCAAAATGGCACTCCAATAATTTAAAAGGGAGGGAAAGACAAAGTTAGACACAAATTGAACAACACCAACAGGTAAGTAAGCAGGGCAATCTAGAAAAAGGAACTACATTGAGGGAATCAAATCAAAAAGGCTTAGGGCCAAAGTCACTAGGACAAAAGTCTTTTGCTCAAGATCACACAGTTCAAGGTAGTTTGCGGTTAAGTCATTGCCAAGAGTTCCGGATGGCGTTGGTCGGCAGAAAAGTTAGTTTAAAGAGTTGAGAAGGACAAGCCCTCGGATTGGCAAAAGGTTTCACACACCTTCACCGCGGCTGGACGAAACGAACAACCAGATTCGAACAGTACCTTAAAATGGAGAAGCAGCTGTAGCTGAGGCGAACGTTCCTGGCAGGTCCTGCAGGCTCATGATTCCTGAAGCGACTGTCGGACTGACACGAAGTAGGAAGACTGGAGGGTCCTGCACTGCCCAGGGAAGAAACCAGTAGCAGAGCAAAGCAACAGATAAAAGGTGCGCTCCTTAAAACCGAAGCAGGGTCCGACCTTCCTGGCTATCCGGTTCACTGTAGCTCTGCACAGCAAATTCAACCAGACGAGGGAGGCCTGGCTTGGAGTTTGGGTGAACTGGTTGGTCCTACCAGCTCAAGAGAAGAGGATTCCTTGCAGATCTTCCCTGTCGTTGGAGTATGAAGATTCGGACCTGCAGCAGGACTTCACCGGGCGGTTCAGTCGTTGTAGGGGTCCTCTTCTATCAGCTCCTCTTCGGTTCTCTTGTTCCATCCACGACTCTGCCTTTCCAGCCCCAGAGACCTGCTTTTTATGCAGTTTTCCCCCATTCACACAGCCTGGCTGTCAATCACACAGCAGGGTGGCTGTCCCGCCGGGACAGTCACCACAGCCAATCAGATTAGAGTGCAACATGCAGGGAGTCCTAAACCCCTCCCTCACATGCTGTCGCCCCCAGACATGCAGGCACCTAAGGAGGGCTTCTGTGTAGAAGCCTGCGAAAAGACGGTGAACAAAGGAACCAAACCTGGTTTGGCGCGTGGAGTAAAACACGAGAAAGACATTTTCAAAAAGAAATGGTCAGTAAACCCAGCCGGAACCGTATAAAAACGTATATGGTCTAGCGAGTTTAAGTTCAAGGCTACCAAGATAGCCTAAAACAATACCAGGGTTATTCAAGATAACTGTGGTAGGAAAAATAGGGTAGTTACCACTGCAACCAGCCATGTCTTAAAGAAAAGGCAGCGAAACAATGCTCCAAGAGAAACAGAAAAAAAGGGATAAGTATTAACCCTTTCCAGTACTCTATGTAAGATAGTGTGTACTGGGTCTGTGGATTTAAAGAGACTAATAAAGTCAATGGCAACTTTACCTGTTCTGGGAGACAGTAGTCACTCCCAGAAAATGGAGTCTGAGTTGGGAAGTCTAAAAGACAACCCTGTGTCACTGCACTGAAGGTGCTGTGTAACACACAATAAAAAGATGATGCCTGTGGAGTAGGTGAGGTTCCACAATCTATGACCACAAGAAAATGTTAGACACACACAGCAAAACACATGTAAGAGTGGGGCAAAAGGCTCACACTCTTACCAGGTGAAAAAAAGAAATCCTAGAAATCCAGCAAACCTGCTGAGGGACAGGGAAATTAGCCATTCTGGAGAATTTTCCCTAACACTGCTCTCTGCCATTTATTTCGGACTTCCTACTATAAGGCTAACTCTCTACTGTGGTCTTCATTGATTTCTACTCCCCAGGCGGGGTCGCTTGGGAAGGGCCATGGAAAAAAAGGCTTATGATCACCCAAACTTGATGATGGAAATGGGGCTGCTAGATAAGATGGGGGAGGTTCTGAATGGCTCGGGAGAGTGCAATTTGGCAAAAACAGAGAAGCGTCATAATGATACAGCAGATGTTAGCTTGGCTGGAGCATGACTGAGGTCCTGACTGCCCATGACATAACCCGCAGATGTCTTGCCTAGGGTTGCCATATCAGACCCTCCTCACAACAAATTTAAATATTATTACTGAGTTTTGTCTTTTGCTATTTTTCACATCTAAGTGTTATACCATGGATTGCCCAAGAAGCAACCGCCACCATTCACTATTTTCTCATGTCTCACAACCCGAATACCCCTGCTTGTGGAGGCAATGGGGGTGGGGCGGTAAAGAAATAAGTTTGAATGGTTTTGGTTGTTCTGGTTTGGGCTGGGGTTAGGGCTAGGAATGTTTTAATTGGGTTGATTTTTTACATTTTGCTCAATGCTCAGGATTTTCCTTTCAATACTTGTTTCCATGTGCATGAGATCTCAGTTACGTAACGTTGTTTTCCACCTTCATGCAATGAGCATCTCTGGTCCTCCATGAGGGCTGTGCCTGACCAATTGGGTCCTCTTTGGTGTAGTTTCTGGATATTGTGTACTTTCATTTGTACTGAACAGCTGCCATTATATGTTTTCTGCTTTCGCCTGTGTAACTCACAGAGCTCTCCTCCCGATTCTGTGAAGGTTTGGTCTTTAAATGTTCAGTACCTTAATGCATCCGAAAGAGGAATGCTCTTGCCAACATACTAGGCCTTCATTACAAGTATGGCAGTGCTGCAAAAAAAACAGCAGTAAGCCGTAGGTAACTACGTTACATCTGCATTACCACCCCGACATACTGTAGGTTTGGTGGTGAGGTGGAGGAAAAGCCTCCAGCAAACTGCTGGAGGTAACTCTGCCATTTTACCACGAAATATCTGCAACATCTGCAGAATTACCGTCCGACCAAGTGGCAATAACATTAAATCCATTTTGTGGTATTCTGGCGGATTTACCACTGCACTCCTGCAAAACCTGTGATGAGGCCCATCTGGAGAGGGTTGGTATCCCTCTTTAATGAGGGATACACCTCTCTTGGGAGAATAGCTCAGGGGCAATGCATTCGTCTTGGAAGCAAGACCGTGCAGGGTAACACAGGTTCGATCCCCGGGTGCGCGCTTAGAAATCTCTGGGTATTAAGCACATTACAAATAACAAATTACAATTGCTGGAAGACGTTCAGAGGCTGCACTCAAAATAGTTTCCCTCGCATATACACTCTAGCCTATTAAAACAAGAAGGGTTGCCATTTTGTTTAATAAAAGGTTTCATTTGATCTATGCAGGATTGTTTCAGCACAGGGACGGCAGGCAAGTGTGGATTTAATGGATGTTACAAGGAAAGGAGTATTCTATTCTCTCCATTCATGCCCCGATTAATCACCCCATTCCTTCTATTGTTCATGTTTACCTAAGATAGACCTCCTGGAACACAAAATGGGACTCATTCAAAGTAGTAATTTGAGGAGAATGTATTACATTTTCCACTGCCTTGTACAAATCCTCTAAGAATATGAGGTTTACATTTGAGAGTAGGTAAAGTAATCTTGAAACAAGAAACAAAGAGGAGGGCGTCCATGTGGTGCACAGGCATGTATCCACAATCAGAAGTGACCTGGAATTGCTCTTGACGCACAAGGCAGAGAAACCTCTGCAAAAAGTATGAAATGGTATTACAGAAAGGGGGCTGAATCTGGTCTTTTACTGTAGTAAATGAGTGGCAAAACCAACAGGAATCCCACTCAGTGGCTTAGATTCCCTAACATACTTCTAGCAATACAAATTGGAAGACTTTGTCAAATAATTAACAGCTCCATACTCCAGAGAATCCCCTGATCTCTGTTTATAAGATCAATACGAAGAGGTGGGCCTGCCAATTCTTTCTGATGAAGATGAAGATTGCCGAAGAAGTTCAGGAAACCACTTAAAGCTTCTATAATTGCGTAGCGCTGTAACCTGATGGGCTCGACCTGGCCTCCTATGCGGCATTCTCAACTAAGCGCCTGCCCTCTTTTCTCACCTTAATCCATTCTTTTGTGGTGTTGGAGACAGTAATGCAGTCCATAACAGACATGACTTAACTCCTTAATGCTAAGCCTTGCATGGACTCGGAGTGCTGTTCTTTCTGGAGACCTATCACACTCTTTAGTAGTGCTCCATAGCTTTTCACAAAGTCGCTAACCCAGATACTTGGCACTGAATCACCACAATGGATTTGTACTGATCAAAGAGATTTTTCCAGAGCAGGCAGACTGGGGATAGTAATATACGCAGGATAAATGCGATTGATATCTCCTGGAAACATAATTCGCATTTGGTGTTCTTTCTTGTAATGATAAAAAAAACATGTATGAATATTGAGACTCGCCGTTTCATTGCTGGGTTTTGTTGATGTTTGGCTTTGGCCCTATTATGATGCAATGTATTTTGGCAAGTTTATAGATCCATCAAACTAACATTAAGATGAACAGTGTTCCTGCCACACTGATGCTGCTGACGAGGGTACTCTCCAGCTGTTTCATCTCTACCCTCTACCAGTCACACTGATAGTGGAAACCTCGGAGCAGAAGATCAGAAAAAATCCACTTATGGGGAGTTGAGGGGGGGGCGGATAGTGGAAACCATTCAACTTCACGGAGTTGCGTTTTGTGTAGATGATTTGATGGGCTTCCTATGTAAACCCCTCGAGATGATTACCAACTACTGTTACAGAATTGGGCTTATTTCAAAATTGGCTAGTTTTATAAATCAATATGTAGAAATCTTTAGGCCTTAATATCACTGGGACTCCATAGGTGATCCAGAGGCTTGAGGCCCAACACAGGATACAACAGGTGACGCGCAGCATCCAGTACTTGGGAGCGGATAATAGGAAACCTATTGACCAATCGCAAACTTGGAATATGCCTGCTCTCTTGTCCATCCTATATAAAGATCTATAGAGAGGGAGCAGATTACAGATGTCTTGTCTTGTGATAATTCATTGCATCAAAGTGAATGTTTCCCCAGGTTTCTCTGTTTGGTCCAGACCCTGCATGTTATGATTCTGCCCAACACTTCCCAACAGATCCAGCTGTGTATTTTCATATGTTTATGGTGTAGCAAAAGCCCACGGATGTCTACAAGGGTTGTTGCATGTTTAATTCAAGAGGCAGTCTTGGGGGTACTGAATCTAGAAAAATGCACCTTTCTAGCCAAATTTAAAGTGACTTTTGACTGGTCTACTGTTGTGGTGAAGAGCGTGGATAGATATGGAGCAACTTTGACCGAAGACCCCATTGGGACATGTAGCCTGGTTTTCGGGGAGAGGTGTGTACCATAGATGCCCGTTCATGGTTAAATAGGCCCTATGGTACTAGAAAAAAAAGCAATTTGAATGTTCCAGATTTCTTTCTCCGATTCCCTGGACTGCATTTGTGGGTAGCCTCTACTTCTCCACAGAGCTGAATTAAAATAGTTTTGGAACCTGGAAATTGGACATAGGGACTTTCTTAAACCAGTTCCTTAGGACGACACTCCCTTAGACCTAAAAGCATGCAAGGATATGTTTGGTTTCGGTAGGAATGTTAGATTCTAATTTAGCCGACTTAGACATTGGTGCACCCATGATTGCAGGTTTGGGGGAGGACTCTACACCTTATTGTTAGGAGCTGGGAGTAAAATGATCACTTAATCACTTAGGGAGTAAAAAGTAATTCCCTTCCCCGATGGGGGTATTTTTTAGGTGAGGAAAGATACATCTTAACTCTTAAACAGATATTTCTATGTAATCCAGTCTTCCTTTGTCTTATTATTTCTTGCCAATTAAAGTTCCTCTTCAGCACCAGGCGCATTAATATTAGAACTACTTGCTGTGGCACTGCTCTGCTGGTACCAGTGCCCAAACAAATATTTCGAGTTATGGGGTACGTGGCACAGTGCTATCTGTCCTCTGTTTCCAATCTTTCGGGAGTATTTTTACTCTCTATTTTCTTTTATTGGGGTCTTTTGCCTGTTTTTAGGGAGTAGTAAATGTGGCTCATACCTGTTTTTTCTGGAGGGCTGGATGCACCAAACCTTAATTTGCGCTCTAGGGGTTTGCCTCGTTACACCATCCATCAACTTATTTTAATAAGAGATTGATTTGCCCTATATATATATATAGAGAGAGAGAGTGTGTATAAGGTCCTCTCTTCTTCTAATAACAAGAACGCTGAAGACTTTTGTGGTGTAATTAGGTGGCAAGATGCGACTTCGTCTATATCCCTACAGGCCATGAAAACGCGTGTAAACCTTGTTTTAGGTTGCATATGACCCCAGAGAATGTTGGTGCTGTGTTACCCGGGGAATCCAAGGATTGCTGCAGGAAATACAAAGATTTGGCAGATTCTCATGTGGTAGCCATACGGTAAGATTACACCATTTTGGGAGTGAATTGTGCAGGTTGTGAACAAGGTGGCATTGGTTTTGCTTGCACTGGAGTCTAGAGTTGCTTTCCTTGAGAGATAGGTTATCATAATGGTTAGCCCCTAATCTCTACCGAGGGTAAACTGGTCACCCATTGTCTGGATGCAGCCAGGCTGACATTGGCTCATAAATGAAACTTGATTGGAACCATGTCTTTGGACCTATGGTTGTCTGAGATGTGAAATATTGAAAGCATGGAGTAAACCAAAGCCTCACTTTGAGCCTCTCTTCCAAAATCTGATAGAATTTGGTCTCCTTTACTAAAATATACATGCATCCATCTCTACTACCTGGGATGGCCTTGCACATGCTCTGTGCTATGGACAACTTGATTGGGAAAACAGCCTTACAAACCAGAAGCCAGCATTTCGCTGGCGGGTGGATCTGGCATGTGACAAAGGCAGGTGTCTAAGGCCTCAGGAAACAGTCTCTCCCGGTCCAGAGTGTGAGAAGTACCCGCTGTGGACCACCAGCCTGCCGCCATCCACATGCCCTATTCATTGCATGCATCGCGGACATCACGGCAAGGTGGCCGCCGCCATCTCTACTAACTGGGATATCCTTGCACATGCTCCATGCTATTGATGGATTGATTGGGCTAAAAGCCTTACAGACCAGAAGCCAGCATTTCGCCAGCAGGTGGAGCCGGCTTGTGACAAAGGCCAGCGTCTAAGATCTCAGGATACTGTCTCTGCGTGAGAAGTACCCACTGAGAACCACCAGCCCGCCACTATACACACATGCCCTATTCATTGCATGGACCCCGGACATCACGGCAAGATGGCTGCCACCATCTCTACTACCTGAGATGGCCTTGAACATGCTCCGTGCTATGGATGACCTGCTTGGGCAAACAGCCTTACAAACCAGAAGCCAACATTGCACCGGCAGGTGGAGGCGGCCTGTGACAAAGGCCAGCGTCTAATGCCTCAGGATCCAGTCACAAATCTGCTTCATACTCACAAGATAAGCCAGGCCACCTCCTTTCTGGTTGCGCACCGGCAAGCCCTTGTTTACTTCCTTTGCCTAGGCCCACCCCTTTCCACCCGGCGTTCCAATTTGATTTCGCAGCATCCTCCCTGCCTTTGCCGATCTCAGCTATGCTATGTTCTGGCTGCACTCATACTGTGCAACCCTTCTTCTTGTATCTGATGCGGTCACTAAACTGTCTCTGCGGTTGCAAAAAGTGCTTCCCTGTTCTAAACCCGGCCGCCAGTACCCGCACAGCTGATGGAGCCCCCAGTTATGCTGGGTAGCTATGCCAGTTAGCTCTGCTTTAAAAAAAAAAATCCTTTCTATTGGCCTTCTTCACTGATTAATTGACAATACATTATACCATGACTACCAGAGCATCGGACACTTGTCACTGCTCCTTATGCCTGCTTGAGGTGTCACTCTACGCTGACTGTGCATCAATATGTTCCCTTCAGGAGGGTTCATGTTTGTTTCACTGAATTGACAATAGTGATCCCATTTGACTTCCCCATCACTTCTACTGCCTTGTGCTGCAAATGTAACATACCTGCAACCTACCAATTATGACTTGTGCAGCCTTGTGCTGCAATTATACCCTACCTTCAACCTACCAATTATGACTTGTGCAGTCTTGTGCTGCAATTATACCCTACCTTCAACCTACCAATTATGACTTGTGCAATCTTGTGCTGCAAATGTAAGATACCTGCAACGTATCTATTATGACTTGTGCAGCCTTGTGCTGCAAATGTAACATACCTACAACCTACCTATGATGACGTGTGCAGTCTTGTGCTGCAATTATAACCTACCTTCAACCTACCAATTATGACTTGTGCAATCTTGTGCTGCAAATGTAAGATACCTTCAACCTACCTATTATGACTTATGCAGCCTTGTGCTGCAAATGTAAGATACCTGCAACGTATCTATTATGACTTGTGCAGCCTTGTGCTGCAAATGTAAGATACCTGCAACCTACCTATTATGACTTGTGCAGCCTTGTGCTGCAAATGTAAGATACCTGCAACGTATCTATTATGACTTGTGCAGCCTTGTGCTGCAAATGTAAGATACCTGCAACGTATCTATTGTGACTTGTGTAGGCTTGTGCTGCTTATGCAATTACCTCTAACCCCTGACAATATCTTGTAACACTGTATCGACTGTAACTTGCACCTCGAGGCCTGTGGGTTTTGTGCGCTGCCCTAAATGCAAAATAATTTTTAAAATAATGCACACGTGAGCAGCAATCTACATGTCATGCCCTTTACACACCCTTTGTGATGTATAATGTTTTGAGAACTTTGTCAATATACCATAATGAAGGGAAAACAATATTTTACACTCTTGTAACATATGCATATGTGTATACATTATTTTGTGTGGTCCTTTTTTGTGCAGTTGCCGATACCCCTCTTTGTGAACCTACCCTCCTTTCTTGGCAGGCCATTTGTTGTATGCTTACTGAGCTTTGTCCATGTGTTATGTTGCTTCTTGAAAAATAAATGCAAATAAATATGCAAAAAAAAAAAACAACAAAAGAAAGCCTTCATGTGTAGGTAGCCAACTAATTGTGTGGGAGAATTGTAAGGATTCTGACACGGCAGTGTAGGACAAATCAGAGAAATCGTACATCAATGGGACTCATTACAAGTTTGCTGGTGCAGTATATTTTTGGAAGCAATTCTTTCACTGCCACCTTTAACGGAACTCCGAGTTTGTAGGTTAAGTGGAGGCAAATGCTTCACTTTTTCAACAAATAATGGGTCATTTAGGGAAGCGGAATTAAAGCTCACAAAGAATTTTAAAAAACAGCCTCATGGAGTCCCAGGGATCCCAAAAAGGGGGATTAACACGACTCACCAGAACTCGTAATCCTACAGTAAATCCATGGGACCAAGTGACAGTAAAGCTAAACAGGTTTGGGCATAATTCTGCCGAAATACCACCGAATTATCGATAAACTCATAATGAGGTCCGATGTGTCTTGTTGTTTGCCTGGCGTTTCATTGACTTAACGGTTTAATTAATTTTGGAGTTTGATAATCTGGCATAGTATAGGAATCTGCTTGAATATTTCCAGTTAGGGGAATGTGGGATGGGTTTCAGGAAGGAGTGGAAGGATAAGGGAAGGTGGGTTTGGAAAGAAGCAGGAGAAGTGTTATAACCATTAATAGTAGATAATCGGTTCTATCTGATTTTACTGAGAACATTTTCAGCAAAGCATTTTTTTTTACCGATAAAATGTAATAGAAAAAATCACCAAATGTTTTATTTATTTTTATTTCGGGGGGGGGGGCGGGTGTCCACCCTAAGACCCCCCTCCACCCATTTTAACCTCTTACCCCACCCAATATATTTGTTTATTTTTATTAATTGTTTTTTCGATTCATTTGTTTCGTTAAAAAATGCTTCTCTGAAAATGCTTTCGGTAAGATCACGTGATTCCAGATAATTGTGTACATTCATAGTTCAACAAGTAACAATATAAAATATGAAATACAGCTTTTTCATAACGTTTTTGCGCTCTGACCCACTTGTGTATGGGCGCGATATAAATAAAATATCATATCATATCATATCAAAGGACAATGCCCCAGTTCTATTAGGGTTAAGTTGTTTTTATTTAAGGGGAAAAACTGTCTGTAAAGGTGCCTTTTCGTGGAGTTAAGGCTCATAGTTGGAGGGGATAACGGTCCCAGATGTGGGTCTCTGTGAGCTTATTAGGTAGCAAAGGCGTGTTTGAATAGCCATGCTTTAAAGTTGTTTCTCCATTTTCGGTAGACTCCTTTCTTGCCTGAGTGTAGAGGGTAAGTTGTTCCAGATGTTTGGGCCAGCCACTGCTAGAGTTCTTCCTCCTTGTTGCAGTCTATGGAATGAAGTCTTTGTGGTTTTCTTATCCCATGTGGATCTGAGATCCCTCCTTGGGGCGTGTTTGTTATTGCTGGCAATTAGCTAGTTTGAGACAATCATCCGCAGGCTTCAATGGATGTTGCACATTAAACTGTATTATCTGCTTTACTGGAAGCCAGTACAGGACGTTTAGTCCTGGGGTGATGGGGGGCAAAGGGTTTGATGGTCACGGCAGATCTCGCCTGCTTTGCTTGCAATTAGTTGGAATTGGCGTGTGGGGTGTTTATTTGATCCCCGATAGATGACATTAAAGTGGTGTACTGCCAGAGACATCAATTCACCAAAATGCCCGTGGTAGTGTAAATGACACCAATGAACTGATGACATCACAGGAAGTGATGTCATCTGACTTACGACCGTAACAACATCAAAAGAAGTGACACTGTATGATCTTTGACCCTCGTGACATCCCAAAGACTGACATTATAGATACAACACAAACTATTTAAGCTCATGATGGACTATAATAACAATATTTAAGCAGACTGAGGGCTTTTTTAGTTACCAACCTTATTTCAACTCAGTCGCTACATTCATATGCTATTGGAGTCATAACAGCAGAGCACATGCAGACCCTGCCTTCATATGCCAGCACAACAGCAGCATATGCCCCATATGGCATATATAGGCAGTATACACTAAATACAGCCCCTATTCCAAAACACTGCCATAACTAGCAGATATTGCCATTTTATGCCTGTTATAGGCTTACAACCCAGGTGTGATCAAAAGATATAAGGTAGGCAATGCCTAGGTCCTTCCATTGTATGCCAAGTGTAACCTGAAATGCCCCACAATGCCTCATTTGCATGCTATAGACACCATAGACACCATATGTAAATGTGCAGGCTCACATGCCCAAGTGCTGTTGCTATAGTCCAAGTAAGTAAACTGTCATTTAGTGCAGTCCCAAATGTCCCAGGCATACCGGTGCATACCTCATATGCATGGTATAGGCACTAAAGACAATGCACCGCCTCACACATCCAGTCACTGGTTTCATATGTCAAGTGCAGCCTGCAATGTCCCCGAAATGACAGTCAATGCCAAAACTGCATGGCTTCTAATGGGCAGTCTCACATGTCCAGTTGCTGCCATCATATATTAAGCACAGCCTTAAATGCTGCAGTAATGCCATGCAACATGTTTTAATGGCTCCTGTGCATTGTAAAGTCTCCACATGTAATGTGTGCCCCTCAGTCAGGCCCCAAATGCATCTGCACACCTGCCGCCCACAATTGTCATTGACCCATGGCCGGCTCACGGTGCTGCTCTGGCACCGATGACTCTTTGGGCTCCATCTTCAGGCTAGGAAGTCTCATGCTTCCTCTTCTTCCTCTGCCAGCCATGCCACTTCCCACACACACTGTCCACGCGGGTAGAGAAATTAATTTCCAACCCCATGTACCCCTCTTAGACCCTTAGCAGTCCTTAGAAAGCTGATGAATTGGGAGAGAGAAAGGGTTGAGACCTGCCCAAAGTAAATAGAGCTTTTGGTTTGGAACTTCCCTTGTGATCCCAGTTCCAGGCGTGCAGGGGTTGTGACAAGAGCCACAATCGAGTTACCAGGGATAGCAGTTGCTGCTCCTAGTCACCCTCAAATGACACCCGTGGCTAGCCAAGACAATACAGCTCTACGTGTTGCTCCAATGTTTTGAGTCATTCCTTTGATCATGTTAGCAAATCATTTTTTTGAGACAATGGGGCTCATTACGGTGTTGCCGGTAAAAATTGCCGGTAGGCGGCGGGTCATCGGCAACCCCGTAAGACCCTTACTGCCACCGGGTTATCACAAGCAGCAGCGGTAATGGTAAATCCCCATTTCCATGGAGTCCTATTTACCGGCACTGTTGCTAACGGTTCCAGTGCTTCAGTGGCAACCATGCTGGTAGGGGCCTGAAAACCGAGCAGGTCAGGCCTGCCAGGGAATCTGTGGCCCCTACCGGCATTGTTGTAGTATGACGGTCCGGAAAGGGGGCTGGTACGTTGCTACCGTCACCCTTATTTCCAGACGACTATACTTCTAATGAAGGCCAATGATTTCTTTGGCCTAGGAGCAGTTGGAGCCATTTTTTCGACTAGGCGGCCATTTAAAAGGTAGGGAATGAGGTTTTGGGATTCCAAAAAGGGTCATCTCATTTTTAGTTGCATTAAAACACATATCGTTGCCACCTGGGCAGTATTGCATTTCTCGGATGCAGTTAACGATCTGGGTTTAGGGGGAGCAAAATCTGTCAATCACCTGGGCACACTTGAAAAGCCGATGAAACGGTTTCTATGAGGGAATGCAGAGGTCTGCCTAACAGGTCAGCAGACTCACAATTTAGGTCAAAAGGAAGTAAACTCTTTTCTAACGAACTATAAATAGACAGGTGGCCATTTGCCGTTTGAAGTCTGTGCATTGTGCATAGGGGGCCGCAGTATCATTGGAAGCTGAAAAGTCGAGGAGTATTAGGGTGACAGTGGAGTTTAATAAGGGCCTAATTCAAAAGCATGGCTTCCTTTATTACATTTCAGTGACTTTGATTAGGGATAGAATTTTGTAAATGGTTGTTTAGTAGAGCTATTACCTGTTATGAGTGATCCTGTATCTGTCTTCTTTTCAGCATAACATGGAATGATATTGGTATTTTAGGGGAATGCATTAATTATTTATACATTTTAAACACTTCTGCTGATGTGCATTCTACTGTTGAGATCTGATTTTCATAGAATAGCAATTTCTTCATTTCAATAGTGGGGCCAGAGCCTCTGTTAAGAAATGTACAGGCCCCATTATTTGCTGGGAATTCAGATGTTCATAGTTGCATTCCAGGACTCTACCTGTTCACTTAGTTCATGCTTAACCGTGTATTCACCTTTTTTTATGGAGAGACAATATAGGTTATAGACATGTTCAGGGTTCTATCTATTTGCTACTTTGGGTTTAATCAAAGCATAACTGCGCAATGTATGGCATTCTACTTTATTTCATGGAGATGGACCATTCTGGCAAAGTTCCTTGGTCTAAGTTTGTATTTAAATCTTTGATAGTAATGATCTGAGTGGGCGAGTCCTATTAGTTGAGTAAAAGGTGATTGGACCATGGTAGGAGACTACTAAGTTTTGCTAACGGAGTATTGGTTGTCCAGAGAGAGCCCATAGCTGTCTGTGTGACTATTTACCCAGGGATCGAAAGATAGGTCGGTCAATGTTTGTTTGAAACTCTCTCATTTATTACATGTTGGACACTGCCTGGCATTGATGTCACCTAGAATCAGTAACCTGTCCAAAATTGCGGACCAATAGATCTGACCATTCTAATAAAATGTGCAGATTGTATCCTGGCAAGCGGAATAGGTCAGCTTGCGGCCTTTTGGTCTGTGAGACATTTGTTTGGTTTTTTAAGGCATTAGTGATCGTGGAATTTAAGGAAGTGACTTGAACTTTTCAGGGTAGATTGATGCTACCCCTCCTCCAATGTTGTTGGGGACCATTGGCTGCATACACCCTAGATGATAGGGCAACAATAATAACCAGTGTAGTGACATCAGAGGTGTTGCTGGGAGGGGCTTAGTGGGCTATAGCACCGGGTCTTTTGGTTGTAGCCCTGGATAGAAGCTCAGGGGCTACAACCAAAGGCCAGCTAGCCACGAGTCCCGACAGTCCCGACATTAGCGTAGCCCCGGATCTTTTCCAGACCTAGCAACACCCCTGAGTGACATAGTTGTCAGTAAACCAGGTCTTAGTAACCCCAAGGGAGCTAATGTAATATTTAGCATGTTGTTGATGCATTTGTAGGCCTGATCTTCTGCTGAGCGCTCCAACCATTAGGCGTATAGTCATGGTATATGTCAGCATTTTCTTTTTATCTTGTCTATGCGTACATTTTCTTGTGACCGATTTGTGAGTTTAAGAATCTTGCCACCTGGTAAGGTTGTATTTACGCTGCAGTGAGGATCCCTTGTTGGTTTTGCCTCTTGTGGCGAGTTGTTTGGTCCCTGCTGTGTTCCGCTCTTCCTGTGTAATGATGTTGTAGGAGGAGTATCTTGTTTTCATTGGTCGTTAGATCTTTCACAGACATTTGGATGCCCCTTGATCACAATGCCCTGAATGTCCTTCATCATCTGTAGAGTCTGTTGGGTTTGTCTGGTTCTTTAACTCTGTGTTTGTGGCATGGAGTACACAGTTTTAGGTTTGTGGAGGAGGGAGTTTGTCTCCCAAAGCTAACCTCTAATAATCGATGTTTTGGATTTAAAATCAAAGAAGGGTTTTAGGCCAAACCAACAGCCTCCGATCTTAATTATAGAATTCAGATGTCTGATCTATTCCATACCTTTTATGTCTCAGTGACTGTCTGTGATTGGGATGTCACAGGTTTACCTCCAATAAATATCATTTTCATGAATCTTTATCAACAATTTTTAAACAAAAATGCTTGTTGGTATTATTATTTGAATGCAGTTCCCAACCATGAATGAATGCATAAGGTACATGTTCTAGGAGTTGATAAAAATGATCACAGATTGGAAAGAGGTCACATGGGGGAGGCTAGTGAATGGGGACTTGGAGACCGTGTGGGCTGGGACCATTTCCTGTGTGATGTTGAGCCCGGAGGAGGATGTATACGAGCTATCCGCCTGCATCCCCATCCCATTTTCAGCCTCGTGTGTCAGGGATCTCAAAGTATACCAAGAAGCCCACCATGGTCTGCATACCACCTCTCTCATGAAGCAATACCCCTCACTGTCGTCCGAGAAGTACAACATGGGTCCTGAAAAGGGAAGCCTGGAGCATACAGTGTGGGCCGCCTGCAGCCATGTGATGTTGACAAGCCCCAATACTCATCTGACATGGAGAAACACTGCAACGTCAACCCACATCAGAGTGGAGGAGTACCCGTGGTCTTTCGTGAGAGACCAGACTGCTTGCCTCAGAAATAATTGGCAGCAACCCCCAGTGGCGAAATCATGGTAAAATGGGGGTAGGAGGGAAGCAGATCTGGATAACATGATGACGGATCTGGTTGCGTGTAGCCATGGGCTGGTTTGCGGCCTAAGCAAGCTCACCTGGAGAATTCACTGTCTGCCAAACCCTACAACAGTCCCAAAGCCCGCTCCTGACCCACGCACAGCTGCCAGGCATTACACACTCACAAACACAATTCAGAATCCCACTACCCTATAAAAAGGGAGTGAGTCCGCGGGGAAGTACTGGAGTTAGGATGTTGTTGGAGAGCGAGCGGAGTGAGAGGTGAAGGAGAATGATGGGAGAGGTTGAAGCAGAGGAATTGAGCGAGGAAGGCGAGGGGGAGGAATGTACAGAGTTCTGTTACCTTTCACTCACCTGATATTATGGACTACTACTCCCATCAGCTCTCGCCAGCATTGTCCTAGGTGAGGGATCATGGGCTTTACAGGCCAAAACATCAGGCGAGCCACAGGTTACAAACCCTTGGTATAGAGGGAGAGGAACGAGAGAGGGGCAGTAAATGAAGCACATAGATAGAGAGTGGAGAAGGTGGAAGAATAACAACAAAGGAAAGAGAAGGGGAAGAAGGACCACCAGAAAGGAGAGAAAGAGTAGGCTCAATATCAAGTGGGGGGAGCAAGCGAAAGAGAAGAGGTGGTGGACACATGACTGTAGGAGCAAAGAGAAGGACCCAAGGAGGAGAGAGGGGCAAGACTGGGGAAGAAGGGCAAAGGGGCTGGAATCCTTCAAGACCTAGGCTATAGAGATTTTCCTAAGATGGTGGAGAGCGGCCACATCAGGGGCCAAAGCTAAACCTTAGAGAAGAGCTTAAATGTGATGGCCTAGAGGGCAGTGTAAGTTGAGAGGCTTTGTTGTGAGATCCAGAAAGAGGGGAAACATTGTAGTCCAATAGGGTGCTGCATCTGACACCTGAAACTCACCATGCAACCTAAGGGTTCTGGCTGCTGGTGCTGGATAGTCTTGGAGGACCAACACCAGAGCCGGAAGACAACCATGCCAGGCAAGAAAGGCACAGAGACAACAAAGACGGTTTTGGAACGCTGCGAAATTCCAAGGACTGGGAATGAATGTTTGAAACATCTAGGAGTCGGCCTCGGACTAAAGGGAGAGAGGGAAAGAATGAGGATCACGATTCCAAAGGACACAAGGGGCCTGATTGGATGTTAGACTGTTTGTTATGCCGCTCCAACCCCACCACTGTTGGTTCAGTCAACCATATGAAAAACAAAGAAATTAAAAACAAATAATAAAATGTCAACCATAATCTCTTTTGTGATCAGAAGTAAATATGCAGAGAGCATGAAGCGGGATTCAACTTTTCTGTAGGCCCCTCCGCTGTCACAATACATGTAGTCATTTTAACTGTTTGCGCAGGACAAGCGGATCTTACATTTCCCTGAGTTTTGAAGATGATAATACTGAACGTTTCGATGAGGAGGGATTGTGTTGTTCTCAAGAACGACAATATGAGGATCTAAGGGTCTCCTGCACACATTTCCTATTGTATGTGTTTTGTGGGACACTCTGTTCTCTAGTACCAGCTCTTTATTATGAGTGTTAGTGAGGTGTACAATTATGCATTTCTGGTCATTTAGACCAGAAATCTTCTGAAAAGTGGGGAATGAGTGATACCAACTGAATGATTAGGTTTTTAGTTCTTCAGTTAAGCTATTCTTTTTGCTATCTTTTTATTTCCAGAAAAATTAAAAAAAACGGCCACAATTTAGCGACAGGGGAGCTCATTTGGCTCCTAGATGTAATTTGATGGCATGGACCTGCTATTTTTGGGCTGAGGCTTGTTTGTTTTGTTTGTTTGTTTTATTTGGTATAGCGCTCCAGACCCAGGGGTAAATGGGCGCTTAAGGATAGGTTACATAATTACAGTAAATAATCAGTTATACAATTGTGGCGTTAAGATGCCAAATATAGAATGTACAGGCAGGTAGTAAGAACATTTCAAAGTATGTACAATATATACAGTTGGTACTGATCTTAGTCAATCTATTCAAAGTATGTACAGTAAATGCAGTTGGGACTAAGCTTAGTTTATCTGAGGATTTCCTTCTTCAGAAGCCAACTAATGACTGATCTCCTGAACAGTTGGAAGGATTTGGTCAATTTAATACTCAGTGGCAAGGTGTTCCAGAGTTGAGGGGCAAGGACACTAAAGCTTGAGCCCCCCGCTCTTTTGGCGGAGAATCTAGGCACGGTGAGGCAGAGAGTATTGGATGATCTGGTGAGTCTTGAGTTAGGCTTGAAGGAGAGTTTATTGGTGAGGTACGGGGGGGCAAGGTGATTTAAGGCTTTATAGGTGAGGCAGAGGGTTTTCAGGTCGATTTTTTGTTGGATAGATAACCATTTACAAGATATTCTTATGTGGGAGATGTGTTCTCTCCTGGGGATATTTAGTGCTGCTCTCAGCGCATTATTCTGGAGGATCTGAAGTTTCTTGATTATAGCTTGGTTGGCACCAAGGTAGAGGCTGTTGCAATAATCAAGCTTAGATTGTATGAGGGCCCTCGCCAGAATGAGGCAGCTGTTTGTGGATAGAAAGGGTCTACAAGCCCTAATTAATTTTCCTGTGTAGGCGGTAGCTGAGGCGGTCATATTAACTTGTTTGGAGAGGTTGGTATTGGCGTCTAGGTAGAAGCCTAAGGTTTTCACATGATTTACAACTGGAATGATGTTGCCATCTATGATGAATTTGGAGTAGTCAGGGCTGAGTTTCTGGAGGTTATTGCGGGAACCGACCAGGAGGAGCTCGGTCTTCTCATCATTCAGGCAGAGGCCGTGTATGGCCATCCATGCCTGAATGATGGCGAAGATTTCGTTGATCCTGGTGGCGTCAGTGTTGTAGTTGCCAGTGATGGTGAGGAGTATCTGGGTGTCATCTGCGTAGTTAGTGTAGGTGACACCCAGATGGTCCAGTTTGTCAAAGAGGGGTTTAGTAAAGATATTGTAGAGGGTAGGGGAGACGCAGGACCCTTGTGGGACACCGCATGTGATGGGGATGGGGTCTGCTGCAGCCACAGATGAAAAAACCCTCATGGTTCTGTTGGCTAGGAAGGATTGTATCCAAGTGACAGCAGAGTGTGAGAAGTGGGCAGCAGAAGAGAGGTGGTTGCAGAGAATTTTGTGGTCGACCAGGTCAAAGGCTGCTGAGAGGTCTAGGAGGAGTAGGATGGCTGCTTTGTTGCTGTCCTTGATGTCATCAATCTGGCTTTTGAGGTCAACAAGGGCTGTTTCTGTTCCATGTTGAGGGCGAAAGCCAGATTGACGCAGGCCTAATAGATGATTGGTCTCCAGGTAATCTTGGATTTGTAGGTAGGCGACTCTGTCGAGGATTTTTAGCAGGAAAGGGACCGTAGTGATGGGTCTGTAATTAGTGGGTATGGCCGGGTCGAGAGATTGTTTTTTTAGGAGGGGGAGAACCCAGGAATGTTTCAGGTTGTTAGGTACAGAATTGGTCGAGAAAGATAAGTTTATTAGTTTGGAGATGAAGGGGGCTAGATCTCGTGCAGCATCTTTGATGATCTGGGCGGGGCAGCTGTCCCCTTTACAATTAGAAGGTTTGAGGGATGCTATGATTTTTTGGATTTCAGGTGTAGTGACCGGTTTGAAAGTAAAGCCGGAGGTGTTACGGGTCAGGGTGGGTACGTTAGGAATGAGGGCATTGCTGTTGGAGAGTTGTTGTCTTTTGGCTTCAATTTTGTTTTGGAGACCAGTAATTTTATTGGCGAGGGCATTTTGGATACTGGTGCACCAAGGCTTGTCCTTCACGCAGGTATCGGTAGGAGGGTTAGGGTTTTCTAGTTCCTTCAGGATGGTGAAGAGTTCTTTAGTCGACGATTGGGCATTATTTATTCTAGTGTTGTAGGTTTCTTTTTTGGTGCGGATTATCTCTTTCTTATAGAAGGAGGAGATGGTTTTGAGATTAGATTTATTTTCTGCAGTGGGGTTGGATTTCCATAAGGCTTCCATCTTGGCTTTCTTTTTTCTTATAGATTTTAGTTCTGGTGTGAACCAAGGGTTCAAGTGGGCTATGGGTTTACCTTTGCGTTCCTTTAGTGGTGCAATAGCATCAATGGCGCTGGTGAGGGCATCATTGTAGGTGTTGACTAGAAGGTTCAGGTCGGCGGTGGTAGGCAGTGTGTTTAGAGAGGGGAGGATCAGAGGTGTGAGGGTCTCCGCTGAGATGTTGCGCTTGTTTCTAGACAGGCAGGCTGGTGCACAGGGGCTCTGCTTGGGGTTGGGATTATTTAGGTTGATTTCAAATGATATGAGGGAGTGGTCAGTCCATACGAGTGGATGTGGGGCTTTGCAGGTGATATTGCAGTTGTGGGCTGCGATCCAATCTATGGTTCTACCTTTCTGGTGGGTGGGTAGTGTAACGACTTGAGTGAAGTCGTGCTCGGATAAGGCATTGGCCAGGGAGGCAGCTGGAGAGTCGTTAGGGTCATTAAATCCTAAATTGAAGTCTCCTAGAATGATATTTTGGGAGTGGGGTTTGGTATTCTCTGCTAAGAGAGTGGTAATGTCTTCCTCAAAGGATCCTGTGGGGCCTGGGGGTCTATATATTAGTTGCATGGTAATGGTACTCTTAGGGGTGGTTTGTACTTTGTAGGTGAGGAGGCATAGTAGCCAGATCCCTGCTGTCAAATGACAGCATTTAGTTTTCATTGTGAGCGCCGCTTGCCATGCTTGCATGGTAAGCGTCGCTCACAAATGGGCTCATGTTCAATAGAGTCGTAGCGTGAATGCAAAGCGTAAACGTCTTGAGTAAGGCTTTAACGGCTTGCATTCATGCCACGGCTATTTTCGATAATTTGTCTGGCAGATAGGAGGGTTGGAACCCAACGTGCATTTACACTGCCTTCCTTCCTCTTCACCATACTAATGCTTCAGCATTTGCACTAGCATGGAATTTCATGGCAGCGCAAATACTGGAGATCCTTTTGGGGTGCCCCTGCTTTAGGCAGCAGCATCAAGCAGGCGGACCCCATAGGGATCCATTGTACAGGCTCCCTGCCATGAGAGTATGGCAGGAAGCGTGTCAAATTACAATTAAATTCTCCCCGAAATGCTCGCATGTCAGGTAGGTTTTTAATGCATTTGTGAACACTGCTTACCATGCAGTCATGGTAAGCAGTGTTCACAATTGCAAATAAACCCTCCCCGACATAGATGTCGGGGAGAATTTAATTGCAATTGTGAGTGCTGCTTGCCATGTGAGCATGGCAAACGGCGCTCACAATGAAAAGTAAACGCTGCCTATCATGCTTGTGAAAACCTTATAACAACCACCAATGCACTTGAAGAAACAAATACGAAAAATGAATAATCCTTTATTATTTTTGGCATTAATAAATATTACAGTTGCATAATACTTATATCTAGAAAGGAGTGACCCAGCCCCACAATTACAAAATAATTCCACAACATATATCATTCATAAAAAATGTAATCGAAACTACGTCTAACCATAACACACATCATCTAACAATAATGTTTCTCTCTCAAACTATATTCATTCACTCTCATACAATATACATTATCCCACAAAACAGCTTCCTTCCTTTCAGTTATTGGTGCGTGCTCAAGTGTCTCCAGACATAGGGCTTGATCACGACTTTGGCGGTAATGCCGGCGGTATTACCGTCGGCGGTATTAGCCCTACTGCCGAACTCCCCAGCGCTAATAGCGCCGGATCACGAGTTCGGCGGTAATGTAATTCCCCATTCCCCATTGAGCCCATTCGGGAATGCCCCATTCCCCATTGGGCTCAATGGGTAAAATTTGCACTCTTACCGCCGGCGGATTTCCCGCCAGCTGTAATAGCGCACATTTTCAGCGGATTTCCCGCCAGCCAAGAGCTGGGGCAAAATCCGCCGAAGTCCTGATGTGGCGGACCCTTTAATCCGGCGGTAATCGCGCTACTGCCGGATTTAAGGGTTACCGCCAAAGTCGTGATCAGGCTCACAGTCATGTACACCCCTTTTATCATAAATGAGGGCAAGTTACCATGGATTATCCAAAAATATACATATTTGAATACATATCAAAATAACATAAATAGGCAATGCATTTGTTAAAAACAACAATATAGTCATAATTCATTCTTACACTGACATATACACATATATATGTGACTCATATGGCAAAAGAAGAGGCACATCTGATTCAGCCCCTTCTGTGTCTTAACAGAGAGCCATTTGATGTCTCTACTGAAACCCCGCCCAATGGTGCACCCTTACTTTAAGGGGGCAAGAAAATGTGCCTACACTTCAAAAAATGTGTTTCTAGAACCAACAGTCATTTTTGGAAAATGCACATAAATTGATTCAAATTGCATTCCTTATTGGTGCTGTCTTCAGGGCATGTATTCTTTTTTCATATGTTCATATTCATTGTATGACATCACAGGATTTGGCCATATTCCCAACATTCTAAAAAGACAAACAAAAAAGTGATCTTAAACCATGGTTATTGTAACTTGTAACATGTCAGAACCCCTGGGGCACCCAACACGTCTTCACCTTTGTACAATTCTAAACAGAAGGATTCACTTATTTCCGATACTTTCATACCCATGAGAGAGTGTTTCCCTTAGGTCGCTCTATTCAATAGTATCTGAGTTGGAGGCACAAACTGAACCTCTCATATTTTTTAGTATGCTCTTTCACTAATGGTTACTATTTAATGTCACCACTTATGACAAGGCCCTATTATTTGTCATTACCATTTTCAATCCTGTAATGGCCTGCTTATTTCTTTTGCTGGCATGCACTTGGTAGGAGCAGTTGGATTTGTGCACCCACTCTGTGAAAAAATAATGCAGAGGGAAGAAAAAAGCCATTTACTCTATGTGCGGGTTAAACCAAGCTGTTTACCCTACGTGCAAGTTAGGCTAACTGTACCATCAAGGAACCCGTGCTTACCCACTGTGATAACTTGTGCAGGGGCTCATTTGTTGACGAGGCGTGCAAACAGGTTTGAAGCGTATTACAATCAGGTGTCTTTAAGGCGCATGTATTCAGGGAATATTATCCCTTTTACTGGCGCGCACTTTATAAGAGCAGTTGGATTTGTGCACCTGCTCCGTGAGAAAATACTGCGGAGGGAAGAGAAAAGCCATTTACTCTATGTGCGGGTTAAACCAAGCCGTTTACCCTACGTGTAAGTGGGATTCACTGCACCCGACTACGGGACCGTACTAAGTCAAAGAACAAATGCTTACCTGCTGTGATTACTCGTGCGGAGGCTCTTTTGTTAACGAGGCATACAAAAAGCTCTGCAGCATGTTACAATCAGGCGTCTTTAAGGCGCATATCTTTAGGGAAAATTATCCCCCACAAAAGCTTGATGAGACATCCGAAAAGTGGAAATTAGACCTTGATACTACAGATTCACAAAGGCAAATTCTGTGACATGTTCGCACCTCACCTGCAGAACGGCCGATTACTCCACCAGAAGCTCGCTTCCAGTGACACTGTGTCACCTGATTTCAGGAATAGCGGGACGTTCTAAGCTACTCGCGTGCTAGAAATAGCGTGTTTCGCGATGACGTGAGACCACAGATGCATCGCGGGTTCGTGTCTCTTACGACGTGTCTACGCCCGCCATCTTGGGACAGAGGACGATTTCATGTATTCTCAATCACGTGAAATTTATAAATGCGTCCATACATTGAGCTTGTTCATTGGATCCATGGAATATAGGATCCATTAAAGTGTAATTACATTGGCATGTATTTTAAATTATTGTGAAAAGCACATACTACCCATACCGCATTATTCATACATCATTACAGCGTGTGAGCGCCTGCCATCTTGAAAGAGGGATCTTCAATCATTACCCTACCTACGGTGTATGGATGACTGTGCAGTTGGTTTCTCAATTATTTTTGTGGTGAATGAACAAAGCCCATTCAATGGAAATATTCAAACCTTCCTTGACAGTGTTTAAAGAATAAATCCATTTTTGTTCTGCCTGCCTTAGTTTTAGATCTCTATTACCCCCTCTAGGTTGGGGAAGAATGGTTTCAATGATGAACCAAAGGATGTCATCTGAGGTGTGTTTGGCAGACTTAAAATGTGCTACTAACGGTTTTTCTGCTATGCCATTTTTTACGCAGGACCTATGCTCGCAGATCCTCTGCCGTATAGGTCTCTTAGTTTTTCCAATATAAAGAAGTCCACATGGGCATCTTATGGCGTACACAACCCATTTTGAATTGCAGTTGGTGAATTTTTTTAAGTTCCATCTTCTACCTTTCAAGTCAACACTCTTCATGTTGGTAGTCAAATTGCACAAAGAGCATTTACTACATTTAAAGTGGCCTACCACGTGTGGTAGATTGCAGAGCGTTAATTGAGTGTTGTCGCTCCCATCCCTAGATGTTCTGTACGTGCGGACCAATTTATCTCTCAAATTAGGCATACGTCTGAATGCAAAACGTGGCTTGTTGATGGCAAACTCTCCGGTGTTAATCATATTCCAATGTTTTAGTATGCATCTTCGAAGGTCGTTGCTAATGGGCGAAAAAGTAGAGACACATGTTATCTTATCTTCCTTCACACGTGGTTGTGTCACCAGACAATCATGTCTATTGGTATTCCTTGCTCTTTTCGTGGATCTACGAACAATGTGCGAGGGGTAACCTCTGGCTTTTAGTCTGGCAGACAGATCTTTCTCGAACTCATCAAACAGTAGCGAAGGGGGCACGAGCACGGGTCCTGCCAATATAGGCAACCCACACAGAGGTCATTTTCAGAACCGGGGCAGACGAGGCAAGACCCGCCAACCGGGCAATCATGGCATGCAGACACGCCAGTGGCAACCACCGCCACAAACATTGTGATGCCCATTTTATATCTGAGCGCCCATATCCTCACAGTTTCAGAAACACAGGTCTTGAGTAGGGGCCTTACTTTTGTGCCAGTCAATAAAACCGATCTCTTTACAACAGAAGTGGAAATGCGAAACATTTTCCGCACCATGCGGTTGAAGTACTTCTTCAAAGACTGTGATGACCAACAGCCACGGAACAAAAGTGTATCAGGCCTTAAACCGCCTTCCACCTTCATCCCCTTATCCTCCATGGTCTCTTCCAAGATCATCAGCTTTGAAAATAAGATCATAAGGGAAATGAGAGATGTTGGTAAAAACATAAAACACACATGTAGTCCAGAGAGGAAAGAAAAGCCATTAAAGAGCTGGCAGATAATAAAACTTTTGTCATCAAACCAGCAGACAAGGGGGGTAGGGTGGTATTGTGGGGCATTGACCAATACCACGCCGAAATAAAAAAACAACTTGAAAGAGCCACTTTCCATAAACCTTTACCTTGTAACCCTACAGCCAGAATACGTGAGGAAATTGATAGTCTCATGATCCATGCAGAAAATGAGGGCTGGATAGATGCCGATGAAAGAGTGTTTCTTATACAACAACATCCGGTGATACCGGCATTTTATTGCCTACCCAAGATTCACAAAGATCCGACTAATCCACCAGGCAGACCCATTGTGGCAGCCATTGCATCCATTTAGGAACCTTTGTCGATATATATACAGATTTCTTTTTGAGACCATTTGCGAAAACAATGCGTTCATATATCCAAGACACCACCCAGATGATCAAGGTGTTAGACACCACAGAAGTGAGAGCTGAAGACATACTTGTGACATGAGATGTCGAGGCGTTATGTACGAGCATCCCTCAGATGAAATGTGTCAACATAATGGAAAAATATTTGGAGAAGAGAGAGGATAAAACTGTTCCTTCAGCATTCATTTTGGAATGTATTAGACTTGCTCTCACCAATAATTTCTTTATAGAACAGGACACATACTACGTATAACAACACGGTACGAGTATGGGATTGACCTTTGCCACAGATCTGGCGAACCTTTTCATGGATGACCTGGAGATGCATTCAGTCTATGCAGAGCACAATCCATACAAACACCTCATGAAAACTTGGGTGAGATACATCGACGATGTATTTATGTTATGGGGAGGCAATCAATTTGAGTTAGAACTTTTCCTAACTTGAGTCAATAATCAAGATCCATGTATTAATTTCACAATGAGTTCCAGTATTGACAAAATTTCGTTCCTAAATTTTGAGATCTATAAAGGCGACAACAACAAGTTTGGCACTACGCGATTTAGAAAGGTGACAGACAAAAACACTATATTACTTTTCGATAGTTTCCATCCGCAAAGCCTGCGAGAAAATTTACCTTTCGGACAGTTCTTACGTATCAGAAGGAACTGCAGCCAGAAAGAGGACTTTGATATAAATAGCAAAGATCTGTCTGCCAGACTAAAAGCCTGAGGTTACCCCTCGCACATTGTTGGTAGATCCATGAAAAGAGCAAGGAATATCAATAGACATGATTGTCTGGTGACACAACCATGAATGAAGGAAGATAAGATAACATGTGTCACTACTTTCTCGCCCATTAGCAACGACCTTCGAAGATGCATACTCAAACATTCGAATATGATTAACACCGAAGGGTTTGCCATCAACAAGCCACGTTTTGCATTCAGACGTATGCCTAATTTGAGAGATAAATTGGTCCACACATACAGAACATCTAGGGGTGGGAGCGACAACACTCAATTAACGCTCTGGAATCTACCACCCGTGGTAGGCCACTTTAAATGTGGTAAATGCTCTGTGTGCAATTTGACTACCAACATGAAGAGTGTTGACTTGAAAGGTAGAAGATGGAACATAAACCACATCACCAACTGCAATTCAAAATGGGTTGTGTACGGCATAAGATGCCCATGTGGACTTCTTTATATTGGAAAAACTAAGAGACCTATACGGCAGAGGATCTGCGAGCATAGGTCCTGTGTAAAAAATGGCATAGCAGAAAAACCGTTAGTAGAACCTTTAAGTCTGCCAAACACACCTCAGATAAATACTTTGGTTCATCATTGAAACCATTCTTCCACAACCTAGAGGGGGTAATAGAGAACTAAAACTAAGGCAGGCAGAACAAAAATGGATTTATTCTTTAAACACTGTCAAGGAAGGTTTGAATATTTCCATTGAATGGGCTTTTGTTCATTCACCACAAAAAATAATTGAGAAACCAACTGCACAGTCGTCCATACACCGTAGGTAGGGTAATGATTGAAGATCCCTCTTTGAAGATGGCGGGCGCTCACACGCTGTAATGATGTACGAATAACGAGTTATGGGTAGTATGTGCTTTTCACAATAATTTTAAATACATGCCAATGTAATTACACTTTAATGGATCCTATATTCCATGGATCCAATAAACAAGTTCAATGTATGGACGCATTTATAAATTTCACATGATTGAGAATACATGAACTCGTCCTCTGTTCCAAGATGGCGGGTGTAGACACGTCGCTAGAGACACGTACCCACAATGCATCTGTGGTCTCACGACATTGCGAAACACGCTATTTCTAGCATCACGCAAGTTGTTTAGAAGGTCCCGCTATTCCTGAAGTCAGGTAACACGCTGTCACAGGAAGCGAGCTTCTGGTGGAGTAATTGGCCATTCTGCAGGTGAGGCGCGAACATGTCACAGACTTTGCCTTTGTGAATCTGTAGTATCAAGGTCTAATTTCCACTTTTCGGATGTCTCATCAGGCTTTTGTGGGGGATAATTTTCCCTGAAGACATGCGCCTTAAAGACGCTGATTGTAACACGCGGCAGAGCTGTTTGTACGCCTTGTTAACAAAAGGGCCCCCGCACGAGTAATCACACCGGGTAAGCATTGGTTCTTTGACTTAGTACGGTCCCGTAGTCGGGTGCAGTGAATCCCACTTACACGTAGGGTAAACGGCTTGCTTTAACCCGCACATAGAGTAAATGGCTTTTCTCTTCCCTCCACAGTATTTTCTCACGGAGCGGGAGCACAAATCCAACTGATCTTACAAAGTGCATGCCAGCAAAAGGGATAATATTCCCTGAAGGCATGCGCCTTAAAGACGCCTGATTGTAATACACGGCAAAGCTGTTTGCACGCCTCGTCAACAAAAGAGCCCCCGCGCGAGTTATCACAGCGGGTAAGCACTGGTTCCTTGATGGTACAGTTAGCCTAACTTGCACATAGGGTAAACAGCTTGGTTTAACCCGCACATAGAGTAAATGGCTTTTTTCTTCCCTCCGCATTAATTTTTCACGGAGTGCGTGCACAAATCCAACTGCTCCTACCAAGTGCATGCCAGCAAAAGAAATAAGCAGGCCATTACAGGATTGAAAATGGTAATGACAAATAATAGGGCCTTGTCATAAGCGGTGACATTAAATAGTAACCATTAGTGAAATAGCATACTAAAAATATGAGAGGTTCAGTTTGTGCCTCCAAATCAGATGCTATTGAATAGAGCGACCTAAGGGAAACACTCTCTCATGGGTAATGAAAGTATCGGAAATAAGTGAATCCTTCTGTTTAGAACTGTACAAAGATGAAGACGTGTTGGGTGCCCCAGGGGTTTTGACATGTTACAATAACCATGGTATTATGATCACTTTTTTGTTTGTCTTTTTAGAATGTTGGGAATATGGCCAAATCTTGTGATGTCATACAATGAATATGAACATATGAAAAAAGAGTAAGTGCCCTGAAGACAGCACCAATAAGGAATGCAATTTGAATCAATTTATGGTGCATTTTCCAAAAACGACTGTTGGTTCTGGAAACACATTTTTTGAAGTGTAGGCACATTTTCTTGCCCCCTTAAAGTAAGGGTGCACCATTGGGCGGGGTTTCAGTAGAGACATCAAGTGGCTCTCTGTTAAGACACAGAAGGGGCTGAATCAGATGTGCCTCTTCTTTTGCCATATTATTGTTTTTAACAAATGTATTGCCTATTGATGTTATTTTGATATGTATTAAAATATATATATTTTTGGATAATCCATGGTAACTTGCCCTCATTTATGATAAAAGGGGTGTACATGACTATGGACTTCATTACGAGGTGGGCACTAAGGGATTACCGTCACCAGTAAGGGCACTGGTGCCGGTAATCCCTTACCGCCGTTCTACAAGGTCCCTTAGTGGGTCCCTCCCCTAACGCCTGGTTTTACCAGGCGTTATGGAAGGGACCCGCTAAAGGACTTCAGAGCTAATAACGGTACCGCAAATTGCGGTACCGTTATTAGCTCCTTCCCCATTCCCATTGAGCCCTATAGGGGCTCAAATGGGAATGGGGAATGGTTCCCGGAATGGGGACTTACCGGGTCCTCCAGGGTCGGAATGACCCGGTAAGTCCCTATTCCGGTAACACGGACCAGGAATTCAGTAAGGGGGTAGCCATGGCGCTACTGTGTAATGAGGCCCTATGTCTGGAGACACTTGAGTACGCACCAATAACAGAAAGGAAGGAAGCTGTTTTGTGGGATAATGTATATTGTTTGTGAATTTGTCCTCACCCACACAGCCCCTAAAAAGAGGACTCTGTAGCTCTAGATAGCTGATGTTCACTCTCATACATACTTAAAGTGTCTAGTGCCCTCAAACCTGGCAGCATTTACTCACTGTGCACTGCGGAGAGCAGATGGAAGTGAGAAAGGCGGCGTACACGAGCTGGTTATTTTGCTGTGCAAGCGTAACGGCTCTCTGCCACCAAATTACTCATTTTTAGAAAATGACCTCCGAATGCAATGAAACTCTCTGGGGTTCATGGTAATTGTACATGCTGCCTGCCATACTCGCATGAAAGGCAGCGTGTACAATGCTGGTGCTTAAAGCTGGCTGACTCCATACCGATCGCCAGCATTTGCGCATGAATGAATATCCATGCCAGCGCAAATGTTGGAGCATTTGTATGGCGAAGACGAAGGGAGAAGTCGTGTTCTGACTTTCCACGCCATGAAAATGGGCCATCGCGTGAATGCAAGGCGTTAAAGCCTTACTCCAGGCTTTTACGGCTTCCTTTCACGTTACGTCTCTCATGGACGTTAGCAAGACGTCCATAGTTTACACAGTGTGTCAAGCCTCAGGAGTCTTCGTAAATGTGTTAATGGTAGTTTTCATTTCCTTGAATGTCGCCTCGAGTTCCTCCTGTAGTCCCCCTGGGGAAATGTGAACTTTTGAGGGCTTTTTGAAATTCCATTTGATACTTTTACTTCCATTTCGTTCTCAGACTTAAGAAACCGTGGGTACCTTCTTATCTAAAAATGTGACTTCCATTTTTATGTCCGGAAAGTCCCAGGACTGTAAGCATGAAAGTATTTTCACTTGCACAAATAGCCTGACTTCCTCTGCGAAGTGGTGTTATTAATGACCTCCTTTTAGAAATCGCGAATTCTGCCTGTGATATAAATAATGTAAACGGGCAGAGCTGTAAGAAAATAGCTATTACATTCAATACAGTCAGACTATCGTCCATGGAATTTGGGCACTGACGTTGTATTGTAGTGAAGTGAACATTACCTAAGTGTGTCAGCTGACAGTGGGGGAGGCAGAGATGGTGGATCGATTGGACATGTTTTGAGAGGATATGGTGGACGCATGCTCCAGAAGGACTTTAACTGAGGGTGGTGCAAGGTTGAGCCTGTTATGGTGTAGATTAGAGTCCCTCAGTTCCTTCTGGTTAGGTTTTCTCCAGGATACGGCCCCTGGGAATCAAAATAATTTGTCTTTACCTCGTATTGACGAGGTGCTGTTAACATGTCCTTACCTCTTTAGTCATGAGATGTAAGAGTCGCTGTACCTCTGTGTAGAGATGTTCAGGATGTGGTGGGGAACACAGTGGGCATGGGTGAGCTGGTGAACAGGCAAATGGGTTGAACCCTGCTCCAAATACCAACACAAGGTCAACCCCCTGTTTAGATTATGTAGCAATGGCTTAGCACATGTTCCTCTTTCAGCCAATCACGCTGTTCTCCTGACGGTGTCGACGGTGTTGACGGCTTATTTAATGACGCTGTGCCTCAGTACATGGAAAGTCATATGGGAGTCGCCATGGTAAGCAACTGGCATACCCCTGGAGAGTCCATTGTGTAACGCTTTATTGAGAAGCCACCCTCAACATGGGGAGTTCCTTCCCTCCTCACTCACGTGGTTATGCAACAAACTGTTTAACAGCTTCTTTTTTTTAGCCCTATCTCAGACACATATCATGCCCCTTGGATCCCTGTCCCCTGAACTAACAATGAGCCAAGAACCAGCCTGGTGTACGGGAAATATATTGGTGTTTATTTAAATTAAAAGTAATAGAAATCATCACGAAAAGGTCAAAACACCACTTTATCCGTGGCACAATACAATCAACTACTCTCAGCATAAACAAATCACAAAAGTGAGTTAAAAAGAACACCACCACAATTCTTCACTTTCTGTAAATTTCACTTCACAAAATAATTACACTGATCAATAAAGAAGGCACTTATGTAATGTGCGATTTTGATTTTCCTGCAGGCTTAAAAGGCTAGCAGTAGGATTTCAAGATTGGTTATGATGATTTTGCCCACACCTTTGGTTTAAAATAAACACAGGGTGATTTATCAGTTTGTTTTTCAGACCCCCCCTCTTGCTTTGGGCTATGTTAGGAAGTCAGACAGAAAAATGGGAATGCTTTGGGGAATTTTGGATTTCAGACCCCCCGCCCCAAACTGAAAGGCCTGTGTTGGGGAAGCTGGATAAAAAGGTTGGATTGCTTTAGGAACAAAAACACGGTCGGGGTTAGCTGGACAACAAGGATTACCCAATTCAATTATAGGCTATAATTTTCAGCGCACACTGGGAAGTGAGCTTTGTTAATTTCAAATTTTAACAAAATTCACCCGTAGTGTTCTGCCAAATGGGGTATTAATTAAGTTAATATTTTTGGTTACATAGGCTAAGGATCTACACAGCTTTGCCCCTTCACCTACTATAAAGGGAGGGGATTCCAAGCAAGCAGACTCCCCCACCTGTTGGTTTACCAAGGCTCAGTCTACTTACATAGCAAGCCTGTGTTTAAGGTTCAGGAAAACCAGCTGCATCTCAGGACACTCTGGAAGATAGGGCAGGGGTCTGGTCACTCCACTCTCAAAGATGGCCTCCCGTTCTTCACCATAGTATTCAGTCAGCTTTGAGGCCTTCCTAGAGACAGACAGCTCCACCCAGATGCACTCTCAGCAATCTCCTCTGGTGTCCTCTTAAAGCTGTCAGGTGGTAAGTTTCACTAGCCTTCCTGATGGTCTGTCTCTTCTCTCTGTCCTCCTGTCTTTCTCCTTTTTCTGTCTCTTCCTCTCTCCTTTTTTTGTGTGTGTCCCCTGTCCTAGTGCAGTTCCGCTTATATAGCAGCAGTGATGACACCACCAATTTTACAATCTTGGGGAGGTACCCTGCAATAATTCCTACGACTAGGATTGGACAGTTATACTTCTCTCTCCTTTCCAAACCCAGTCTTCAAGTCAGGATTAGTTGAGGGGTCGAGAGCAACATATGGCAATTCCCATTTGTCATCATCCTTTGTTCTCCTTTCAACTTTTTGACAAAAACTAGTTATGCATCACAACTTCATAGTTTTACTAGCAACTGCCAGACTAAACATATTTGATTTTTTAGCCAATCATGGGGAATTAGATAAGCCGGTCCCCAAATCTGTATCATGTAGCACGGCCATGTAGCACCTTTCTGCCATTTCCATAAAAAGCACAACAGTTATTAAGCATATCCCTAATTTCAATTTCCACCCACTCACCAACACTCATTTGGAACATTTAATTTAAAAACTTTTTTTATTATTGAATCGCATCTCATCAACAATGACCATATACATTTAGCATACTTTGCAACATTGGTTAACGTAATATCTGTGCTCCAACATTACTTGTCATGCATTAGGCTGTACATTTGCGCCATCGGGTGTTGTGGACACGCTTCGCAGTCATTTCCGCGCAACTGGTAAGTCTGTCACTCTCTGGGAGTTCTTGTACTCTTACCAGAGGGGATGCCACAGGTGTATACCTACATGCTCACAGTCCGAACCAAGTGGTTAGTCTGGGGGTCCTTCCCTGGTTATTAGGAATGCAGTGAATGGGCTCCAGATGTTTTTGGTCCTGTTTTGCAGTCCACACAGGTTTGCATATTCTATGTCTGTATCACTCAGCCAAATTAGGTCTCTAAACCATGCTACCACCCCCGGGGAGCTGCACTTGTCCATTTCATCAAGATTCACCTTCTTGCTATTACCATGCAAGTAGAGAGTAGTTTACAGTATTGTTTTGGCAACCCAGGGAGCCATCCAAACATGCAACATAACAATTCACTTGGTACCCTGTGCCCCAGCATCTCAGCCATGGTACCCACCGCTCCATCCCAGAAGGGGCGTATTTTAGTACAGGGCCATAACATGTGTATCAGGTCGGCCAGGTTCATGTTACATCTCAGGCATTTGGCGGATCTTGTGGTATCATATTGGCACATGGCGCATGTGTGCTGGGGAGATGTAGGCCCTATGCAGGGTTTTGAGTTGGATTTGTTGTAGGTGTGTGTTAAAGGCTTCCTTGTGTGTTGTGCCACACACAATCGCCCATTATTTGTATGTGGGATCCACCCATGAGTCTTCTTCCTATTTCCTCTTACATTTCAGTGGTTTCCGGGCAAGTCAGTTTGGAGTAGCTTATGTAATGTAGAAACCACCCCCTTACACTCTAGCAAGTTTCTAATGTATCATAGTAGTGTGGGGTATTTCAGCAAACCCCGGGGACCACTCTTTAAAAGCCGCTTTCATTCTGAAATATTGTACAGTGCGTCAGAGGCCACCTTCCATCTTTTCCACAAACAATTTTTGAGAGTCGAACATCCCCTCAGGGTACTATTGTCCATGCGATTAATGCCTGCCCCCCCTCCCACCCACATTCCTGGACGTTGACCTTATCGCAGGTGGGTGCCAGGGTTTCTATGTTCCATGGTGAAATGCCTGGGTCAAATGGGCAGTCCACTCCAAGCCTTCTCAGGGCTCTCCTCCAGGCATGTATTGTACACGCTAACGGGTCGTATCTACACTTGTCCCATGATTTGCCAGATATCAGCAATCCTTGTAATGAGAACGGGTGCACCGAGCTTCGTACATGCGGTGTAGCCTGAGCTCCCGGCATCCAGAATCTTGCAAAAGATAATTGTGCCGCCAGGAAATACAGTTCAATATCCGGTGCCCCGATTCCCCTCCTCTACCAGGGCTGGGTTAGCATCTCCCAGCCTATGCGTGGGCTCTTTGGGTGCCAGGCTAACTTGATCAGTAGAGAGCGCACTTCCCCGAAGAAACCCACCCCCGGCCAGACTGGAATGTTCTGGAATCTGTAAAGAAGTTTAGGTACCACTATCATTTTAGCTATTGCTCTCCTGCCCATAAGAGAAAGGGACAACCCACACCATCTTTCCACGCTGGATTTTAATACCTGTAAGTATTTGTTGTGATTATCCTCTAGGTAGTGTATTTGCATCCCTGCTGACCCTTACTCCCAGGTATGTGAGCACACTTTGCTCCCACCCGTAACCTTGTGTGTGTGGAAGTCGCACAGGGTTCTCATTGAGTGGGAATAGAAAGGATTTGGACCTATTAATTCTGAGGCCAGATGCTTTACCAAATGCCTTGATTTCTTGAGTTAGTGGAGCTCAATTTTTTTCTGGGCCCTTGATGTATACAATCGGATCATCCACGTACAAGGATATTAGTTCTCATGTCCCCCCCCATCGCCAGTCCCCTGTGTCCATGGAATCTGCATAGTCGAGCTGCTAGTATCTCAATCGCCATGGCGAATAGCAGGGGTGAGAGGGGCCAGCCCTGTCTGGTTCCCCGACCCAGCCTGAGAGTGCGAGATCATGTGCTGCCTATGCTTATTTGGGCCCTGGCACCATTGTATAAGAGCTGCATTGCTGAAGCTAAGTATTCTGGGATCCCAAACTGGGTCAACATTTCAAATAAATATCTCCATTCCACGGAATCAAAAGCCTTTTCCATGTCCAGCAGCACGGCCACTGCCTGTGCTTTGGGGTCTATCTGGGCCAATATCGCGAATAGCCGCCAGAGGTTTAGAGAAGTCGACCTCCCCGGGATGAACCCGGATTGGTCCACATGGATAACGTGGGAGACGTGTGGTAGCAGTCGGTCTGCCAACACCTTGGCAAATATTTTTGTATCAAGGTTTAGTAGGGATATTGGACGGTATGACAAACATTCAAGAGGGTTCTTACCCTATGTGGGGATCAGCGTGATAACTGCCTCGCACATTGATGATGTGAGGTGTCCCAGTATCAATCCCTCCTCCCACACCGCCAGCATATGTTGAGCTACCTCGGGACCCCACTCCTTGCAGAACTCAGCGGTCATCCCGTCTGTGCCCGGTGCCTTGGAGGAGGATAGAGAGCGCATTGCACTCATGATTTCATCAACCGTGATGGGCAGAGCCAGGGCCTCAGCCGCTTCATTACTTATTTTTGGGAGGGCAGCCTCTCTTATGTAATTCACCAATTCCGCTTTTGGTAGCGTTCGCCGCGAGGAATACAGGGACTGATATTAATGTCGGAAGGTGTCCGCTATTTCACTAGGCCTCACAGCCACCTCCCCTTCCACTGTTTTAACCGCTGTTATTTCCCTGTATCCTCTTTCATGCCTCACAATTGCTGTCAGGTGTCTGCCCGGTCTCCCCTCCTCTCCATATCTACGGGCCATTGTTGGCTGGGCAAGATATTTGACTTCCCTTTCAGTGAGTGCATTAAAGCGGTCCAGCTCCTCCCTTAGTTCAACTAGTGAGCCCGATGTCCCCCCACCCATCTACTTCTCTCTCCCACTTCTTGATTTCGTGCTCGGTCTCATTTAGTTGCCTTCTCATTTGTTTCACTACTCCCAGTTCCAGAGACAGGCACCCGCTGCAGAGAACCACCTTAAATGCCTCCCATAGTGTATCCATCTCGGAAAAGTGCCCAGGTACTCGCTAAAATAATTCTTGATCAGGCTATGGATTTCGCTCTTGAATACTAGGTCTACCAATGCCTCCAACTTGAATCTCGAGTGAGCGTGAGGCAGGGTCAAGTCCATGAGCAGTGACCACAGCACAGGGGAATGATCGGACAATGTTCTAGGCAGCAACACACATTTGTCCTTTCGGTGTATTAAATAGGGCAGGCAAGAATGTAGTCTAACCGGGACAAGGTGTTGTGGGCCGCCGAGTGGTGTGAGAATTCCTCCCCCTCCAGCCTCAAGAGCCTCCAGACATCCCCCAGTTCCAACAAACTCAAGCCGCTAAGGATTTCTTCTGCAGCTCTCGAGCGTCGCCTCACCCCACCGGCGGCCTTGTCTCTGCTCGGGTCTAATATTACGTTAAGGTCCCCTACCCACACTATGTTGGTGTGTAAGGATTTCTGACTGAGCCTCACCAGTGTTTGCTAAAATTCAGGGCTATCAATATTTGGACCGCATATGTTAACAAGCGTGATCAGAGTGTTCCCCAGCAACCAGAGATTACTACATACCTTCCCTGTGAGTCAATGATTGTGTCACTCGTGCGAAACCCCAGTGACTTATGAATTAGTGTCATCACTCCTGCCGAGTAGCTAGAGTACGAGTTGTAGTATTTGCAGTTTCCCCAGCTTCTGGCTACCCCTTCGTTCCCCCTCCCAATGAGTTGAGTTTCCTGTAGCATGACACTTTAAGCCCCATGTCGCTCACAATATTGTACTACCTTGCGGGCTTTGCGCTGGCTGTTAAGGCCCCACACGTTCCAGCTGATGATTTTATGTGTCATGACTCAGGTGAGGACTATGAACATAGGTGACTGCCCCCGCCCTTTCACCCAGCTGGATGTATGACTCTTGGCCACGTCCAAGAGGTGCAAATCCTTTTTGTCATAACTTAAACCAAAAACCCCAGCAACTGCCCACCCTCCCCATCCCGTAGAGCCCGATCCGTCCCATTTCCACCTCTCCCCACCCACATTGCCCATCCAAAACCTGCAGTGATAGAAGCCCCTCTCCCAAAAACCCTCAACAACAATGTTACCATGGGCAACAGCCCGGGGGTGCCAGACACCGCTACCCAAGTGACCTTAACCGTTTTGGACCTCGAGGGAAGGACCTGTAGTAATAAACAATTCTTAAATATGCCGACAGACTTATTCATTACATTTTAGGCAAAGGGTTATCAAGACCCTTCGGGAAGAGCCTGCTGAGTGCATCTGTTCGATTGATGCCATCCCCAAACAAAAGAGTAGGAGACCTCAAGGCGGTCGTCGCTTCATCAGACATTTCCAATGGTTTGCTTAAGAGTCTCTGTAGATAATTTTGGCAAGGATTCAAAGAAGTCGTGCACTGCTCCAGGGTCAGTAAAGAAGTGGGTCCGTCCATTATGTTGAACCCTCAGTTTTGAGGGGTATTGCATTGAATACCGAATCTCTCGATCTCAAATCGCTCTTTTCGCTGCTAAGAAGGACAGACAGGCTTCCTGGACTGCTGGGGTGAAGTCCGGATAAAAAGATATTTTAGCGCTCTTGTAGTTGAGGTCCCCAAGCTCCCTTACCCTACGGAGTATGGTGTCTCGGTCCCGATAGTTCAGGATTCGCGCAAAGACAGGGCAAGGGTTCTGACCCAGTCTCGGGGTGATTTGTGACACCCAATGTGCCCTCTCCACCAGAAATTGGGAGCAAAGGGATGGGCCCTGCAGCACATCCAAGATGAACTTTTCCACAAACACCTCCATATTTTGCTGCAAAATTGATTCCGGGATCCCCACCACCCTGATATTATTCCTTCTTGACCTCGCCTCTAAGTTCTTGTTCTTGTCTCTTATGGATTTTACTTCCCGTCCTGGTTCCCTAATTACTTGTGACGTTTCGTTACCAGTGTCTTCGAGCACACTAACCCGGGTCTCAACCTCAGAGGTCTTGCTGCTTTCCTTATCTATGCGCTCTTGCATTCTGTCTACTTTATATGCCATTCCATCCAATTTTGTATGGATGGCAGCGAAGCTAGATCACATTTCCGCTACCACCAGACTCAGCTCCGATGATGGGCTGCTCGCTCTTGTGCCGGCAGACTCTACCTGTTCGGGCACCGTGGATGACATTGTGAGGGCTTCCTGGGGTGCAGTTATCCCATTGCTGTCTTTACTTAGCCCCTCCTTTTGGGTGAATGGCAAGCAGGACTGCCGCTTATTTCCTTTCACCATATATCTTCCAGCAGGGGGGCTCTGCAGTTGACCCCTGGCCCAGGTCTGAGTCGCGTGGGAGTTCACCCTGGGTGGTCGCCAGGCCTGTAGCAGTTTGTAGCTTGTAGTCTCTGTGCTGTTCCCAGCTCCTTCAAGGATGTGTAGCTAGTGGTTTGTGGGGTATGGCTCAGCTACGGGATCGTGTTCCTTGCTTCTGTTGTGGTGACGTCTTAGAGGTGGCCTTGTACCCTCATGGAGCACGACCTGTCGTCGTCACTGCTCTGCACTCCAGGTTCCCCCTCTGTTCGCCAGTCATCGCTATTCACGGTTGAAGCTGATTCTTAGCTGGATCGGTGTGAACCACCTGTAGCGCCTCTGAGGTAGTGTTCAGATTTGCTGCTCCCACCCTGAGGCCCCCACACCCCTCCAGTGGTGCCTTATCCTTCTGGCATTGCTGGGATGTTTAACTAGGCGATCCGGCCAAAGTGGGGCAGCTGCAGTGTTTGGGGGGAGCCTGTATTGGGTGAGGTGCTGGGTGCCACCTCACCTCCAAACCTTTTGGGTCTGAGGAGGTGTTTCACCGTGTTTGGCCGCCCTGAGCCACCTTATCAATTGTCACTGGGGAGCCGGGGTTAGTTCAGTAGATAATATTGAAGTATTAGCATAGATCGCTGTCTTCCTTTCTGTCCCCGTCCGATTTTTGTATTTGTTTTACACCACCCACTGAGGGGGCCATCAGCATCCCTGCGGGCGGAGGGGCCGACCGGGGGGCGCTATCCCTTTCCCCCGGCCGCCAAGATAATGGCACTGTAAGGTGGCTGTGGGGGCCGACCAATGTGGCCTGCGGGTATGCCCTGCACACGCATCTCCTTTGTGCCGGCAGCGGTCCCTGGATCGGGCCTGTGAGCTCCACCTTGTTCCTCCTCGCTGCCGACACCGGCCCCCATACCCTAGCGGCCGGGCACCAGACCACCTCACCTTTCCCCACCAGTGGGCCGCAGTCTCCGGCAGCTCTCTTCCCACATCCCTGCGCATGTGTGCCGTCCAGGGCCATCCCTGGCTTGCGCTCACCATGTCGCGGCTCCAGCTGCTGTGGGGGAAGCTCCACTCTCCCCTGGAAGGAGCGCCTCGTCACCCAGGGGATGATCCCTTCTCCACTCTCCGACTTCAGATGTCTCGCATCACCGGTCTACACCCCGTGGGCCGTGCGCAGGCACTCGCGCTGCAGTCAGCGAGCCTGCGTGCCCAGGTCGCCAGTGTCAGTGGCGGCTCCTCTTCGTTCAGCACTTCTGGTGCTCCTACAGTTCTGAAACTCGGACCACCACCGGCCTGTATGTTGTGCAGACCCTCAGTGAATTCTGGGCTCAAATGAACCCCGATGGGTGCAGGATCTGCCTCCCCTCTCGTGGATCCAGCACGGAGCTCACAGGAACACTGCCATCTTATAAGCAGGCTCTCTAGCGCCCCCCTCTCATATGGAACATGTTCAGATCAGCCAGAAACCTAGTTTAACTGGCCCTTACAATTCCCAGAGTCACAGGAAGATGAATTTTATATCACCAAAATCGCCTGGAAATTACATAAAAAATGGTATATAGATGAATTCCATCCGCCGTCTGATGGCTGAGGAAAAAGGCCTAAATGATAATAGTCCTTTTAAATAAATTGGACCTGCTACTGCTTCCGGCCATTTGTTTTCACTGGGTCAGCCTGTACCTTTATCAGTCTCCTTTGTGTTGGAAGCTTGCTCTTTGAAGTGTGTGCCCCCATTTACACACATATTAGTCGTGCTCCAGCCAAGGATGGCTTTTCTTGAAGACCCTGCTTTTAGAGCAAGCAGGTCTGGAGAACACTGAATGTCCATGCCTTTAGCAGGACATGTTTATTGTGGTTGGTCATACATGGGAGTTGTGAAATTCAGGCTGGAAGTGGGAGATGTCATTGTGAGGTTTTACCCAGGGCCAGCAAAAGGGCCTGCCTTGGGCAGACATTTTTTTCATGAAGGCAAACTGGCTCTTCACATCTCACTGGAGTTTTGTCAGTGAAACATAATATACATTGCTCTTTGTCAACCTTTCCTGACTTTTTTCTGTGAGCAATGATATTTTGATCACTTTTACTTTTTCAAAAAAAGTTTTTATTTGCACACATATGCAAGCCATTTTTGTTTTCAATGTTTAAAAATCCTGTTTTCCATGCGACAGGGATCTTTGATTCCTCCTACTTTTTTAAATTAAAGGGCTGCTTATCCATTGGTAATGACAGGTAGGCCCCTTTGCACTTGGCTCTTTAACATTACTTGAAAAACAAAAAACAAATGCCAAGCCGTTTTTGTTTCAGTGTTTAAAATCTTGCTATTCATGTGAAAGGGACTTCTGTTTGGGGCCTTTAAATGCACCCCCACTTGGTACCCCAGGCCTATTATTAAAGCCATATTAATTGTTCTTTTTCTCATCCCTTTTCATTCCACTATCCCATAGGCAGCCTCTTGATCTGTTATTGAGTAGAGTTTAGGGGAGGGTCACGGGGTGTGGACTAGTCTTTCCCACTCCCACCACTTCTGAAGGGCATGTTAACAGGGTGTGAGCGGGAGGATACAAATCCAGAAGAAGCTGCACAAGTGTGTGGGTGCTGGAGCAGTGCTGCATCTTCGAAGGAGGGACATAGAGCCATAGATGTGAGGTAAGGACTCCCAGATCAGGGTAAAGATGGGAGACGCACGTGCAAGGTAAGTGCGGAATGTAGACTGGGGGGGTGGTCTATGGGCTGGCGGGCACCAGGTTGGAGCCATCGCTGAGGGACAGCACATGATATAGGAGACTGCACCATACCTAGGATGACGTTGCCAAACATATCATGTATTCATTGCCGACTATAAATAAGGCATTAGATGTAATTATTGGTGCATTTGATGCTTTGCTTAGCATATGATGGTAGCAATTAGACCTGTTATGCAGCACATTGCATATGGTGATTCTGCTGGGCATATAAAGATTTAACCAAGATTAAATGGCATTTTAGAGGAAATAGAGACTGCACATGTGGCTGTCTATTGTGATGTACAAGTCATATGTTGTATGAAGTAGCTGTGCTGGGGAATTTAAGGCCACACTTGGCATGCAGTGAGTGCATCTTAACATGTGAGACTCTGCTTTACATAGTATAACTATCGCTGCACATTAAGCCCTGCAGCTATAATGTAGCAGTGTCTCTATATAGAAATCTACACTTGGCAGCCTTGGTAATGTTAAGCTGCTTTAATATATAATGACTTCACCAGGTATGTTAGGCTGTAACTGGCAGAGGGCATGAGTAATTGACTACATGGGCAGTACCGGCATAATGTAAACAATGTCCCTAGCCTATGTTGGTTCTTCTGGATGGCTCATTGTCATATAATGGCCCCACCCTGTCATGGCAATATAGCACCCTAGCAAAAATGTGTTTGGCAAGTAAAATAGACTTGTGTCTGCTTTAGTAACTACTTGTTATATTATTCATTTTAAGCATATTTATGTTCTTTTACTTCTGTGATGGCACTTCATGTGATGTCATGTCATTACACGGCACATGCGAACTAGTGAACTCCTTCTCCTACAATGGATGTGGCGCACAATAAAGTACTTTTTATTTTGAATGACCTACGGATTCTTTTTTTGAGTAGGCCTCCAACCCGTCTTGCACCCAACTTCCACAAACACCCCGTACCACAATGGATAGGAATCAGGCCGGTGTGTATCACTAATATATTTATTAATTTATTATTTAATGAAAAAAAGGAAAATCAAACAATTTGGCAATAATCTCTAGAAAACACTCCCCCCTGCAACACTCACCACAAAACATCAGTTAAAATTGATTCCTTTGAATGGAAGGCAGTGGCAAGGAGTAGGACTAGAGAGAGAAAATTGGGTTTGGGGAAAAACCCACAACCCTCAGATGGGAAGCCAGCAAAGAAAGTGAAAACCCGTTTTTGGAGCAAAATTGAATAATGGGATTTTGATTATTACTCACAACTGCTAAGGCACAGAACGGAAGGAAATTCGTATTGTTTGCACTAAGGAGATAGGGAAAGTTTAGAGAATACTAATCTGCACACCAAGGCAAAAATAGAAATGAAGTGGGAACGTTTTGTGAGAAAGCAAACACAAAGGGAAAATACAGTGGCAAATGAAATTTGTTTATACTGAGGTTTACAATGATAGGCAGCTCAGTTAAGGGGTTTAACTTACAACAGGAAAATCGGTTTTCAATGACAAGGAAAGAGGCGCATAACAGGTAGACTTCTAGGCAAAAGGGATTGCTCACAATGGGAAAAATGGTTTGGGTTTAATAGGACAGATGCAAATGGCAATTTGTTTGGTAATGCACACAATACATGGACAAATTCGGTTTTCAGTTACAAGGAGACTAATTATTTTGAGGCAACACTTTAATGACTATAACAATTAAATACAAACACCAGGTACAAGATGGTTGGTTTCAAATTTCAACAATCTTGTACTGTGAATTTCAATGGGGGAATTCATTGATTTACTTAAAAATACTAAGGATTTACACAGACACTGGGCCTCATTACACGGACGGCGGTAAGGGTTAACGGTCACCGTTAATGGCAACGGTGACCGTTAACCCTTACCGCCGTACTACGAGGTCCATTTGCGGGTTGGAGGAATCAACGCCTGCTTCTTGCAGGCGTTAAGTACCAACCCGCTAAGGGACCTCGGAGCTAATTACGGCACTGCAATATTGCGGTGCCGTAATTAGCGCCTTCCCCATTCCCATAGAGCCCTATGGGGCAGAAATGGGAATGGGGACGGGCAATGGCGGAAGGGGGATTTACCGCCCCTCCAACCTTGGAATGGGGCGGTAAATCCCCTTTCCGCCAAGGCGGTGCCGGTAATTTACCGGCATGGTCCAGGGTGCTAATAGCACCCTGGATTACCGCCTTCCGTGTAATGAGGCCCACTGAGAGGTTTTTCAAAGGAGATATGCTAACATACACAAGAAGGTAAGAGATTCCTCTAGGAGGAGATGACTGGATTACACTGGCAATTTCAGGTTTTCAATGGGGTATTAGATTAAATGTTCTACCACAAAAATAAAGGTGTTTATGCAATTTAGGGCTGGGGTTATATGCTACTTACAAAGCAAGCTTTGATTTAGGATTCAGGAAAGCCAGCTGGCTCATCAATCAGTCGCAATGTGTGTCTAGGATGACAGCTTTTCAACTGATTGATGTGAAACCATTTTTCTTCTGTTTGTTCTCCCTTGGGGATGTGGATCTTATTGGTGGCAGGTGAGATTTTGTCTACAATTTCAAAGGGGCCGCACCAGGAGGGGAGGAATTTCCGCTCCTTGGTCTTGTTCCTCTGAAAAGTGTACAAGTTGATCCTGTCTCCTACTTGATATTCTTATTTAGTGGTCTTTAAATCGTAGTGGGTTTTCATTCCCTCTACCAATTTTTCCAGATTACGCTGAGCGTATGCTAAAGCATGCTGAAGGCGTTTTCTCAGATTCTCAATATATTAATGTGTTGTGGATGCGACAATCAGTATCTGCTCTTGTGTTCTGTAGAGCAGATGCTGGGGTAGCACCATTTTTCGTCCAGTCATTATCTCGAATGGAGACATTTTGGTTGCAGAAGATGGTGTAGACCAGATGGCTCTCCGGACAAGCGGTAGTCGGATGTCCAAACTAGACCCAGAGTTCACCACAAATGTCTTAAAAATGCTCACAATCATTTTATTGTACCTCTGAACTCCCCCACTAGAGGCTAGGCGATAGGCAATATGGAGTTTTCTCTTTACCCCAAGTATCTCCCACATCTTGGTCATCACCTCGCTGGTGAAGTGACTTCCTCGGTCTGACTCAATCCTTTGGGGAAGGCCAAAATGCGAGAAGATGTGGTTGATCATCAGGACAGCTGCTGTTTCTGCCTTGCAATTTGGGGCCAGGAGACATTCCACCCATTTGGTAAACACGCATGTTGCTGTTTACATGTACCTGTTTGCTCTAGAGGAGCGAATCACAGGTCTGATTCTGATTAAATCTATTTGTAAACCTGACCAGGGCAGTGTCATCCCCCTTTTCAGGTGAGGAGCTCGGTGTGTGCGTGAACTTGGCTGAAATTGCGCACACACAGGACACCCCTTCAAATATTGGGGGCGAGGTCCTGACCCATGTGTGGCCAGTAGGCCACCTTTTGCAAGATGTCTAAAGTAGTATGAAAGCCCTGATGACCGGCTGTTGCCGCGTCATGGCCATTACTTAGCATCAGGCTTCGGAATGAGGTAGGTACCACCCACAGGTCACATCCAGAGATGGATCTCCATACCAAAAAAAGTCTTGGATTCGTCAACACCGGAGATCCTCTTTCCCAATGTAATCGGTTTCAGTCAGAGGATAATTCACGGGTCCTTCAATGTGTTGATAAAAATTCCCAATAATCGGATCCCCTTTTTGTGCCGTTATCAGATCAGCATTTGGGGTCTCCTTCAGTGGCGTAACACAAAATGTGTGGGCCCCCCTGCAAGCTGTGATGAGGCCCCCCCCCCAATTTAGCAACAAATTACGGGTCGTGCCACACTCTGGGCCGGCCTAGATTATCACGCATGCATAATACGTACAAACATGCTGCGGAAGGGGTATGGCGCTCACTGTACTAGGAGAAAGATGTAAATATGTGTTTTAATGCAATATACAGCACACTTTCTGAGAAAAATTGCCTAAAAAGCCAGAGTGTTTGCAATTGTTTTGTAGGGTAACACCAATCAAATACATGAAAGTCACCAACAGTGCACGGGAACATTAATGCTTTGCTATTAAAATGCCATTCCACATTGAAAACAAGTCCCACTGGCTGCACAAAGTAGACCAGTGTAGACACATAATAACATTACAATAAAGCATGCCAGCCCACATTTAGGCATACCTAGACTGGTTGCACCAAAATGCCAGTTGAAGTAATAACACTCATCAAGAAGAGAGCACACATTCAAGCCTGAGGGCCTCATTACAACCCTGGCGTTAAGGGGCTAACGGCTGCGGCGCCGTTAAACCCTTAACGCCAGAATCACACTTTAACGCCTGCTTTTTGCAGGTGTTAAAGTCTAACCCGCTAAGGGACCTTGGTGCTAATTACGGCACCGTAATTTACAGTGCCGTAATTAGCACCTTCCCCATTCCCATTGAGCCCTATGGGCCAAAAATGGGAATGGGGAAGGGGCCATGGGGAATGGGGATTTACCGCCCCGCCAACCTTGGAATGGGACGGAAATCCGCCATCCACCATGGCGGAATCCGGCATGGACCATGGGCTAATAGCACCATGGTCCAACGCCAGGGTTGTAATGAGGCCCTGAGTCACTGCGGCATCTAACAACACGGCCGAACTCTTTAAAATCTGCAAGGAACAGGTCCATCCTGTTGCAGTCTCTACCTCTCCTGTTCCCTCCCAGGCCCTCTGTATGGCTATGGCCTCTCACATCTGTGCTAAAACTCAGGACATCCAGTCCTCTATCTCCACTTATTCTCCCTCTTCCTCTCTAGGACCCCCCTTTGACCATCTCTACCGCTCCTCCTCCTTTCTCCTCTTTCTCTCTGACAACACCTCATGAGGTATCTAGACAAGTCTGCTCTGTGAAAGTGTCATCCAAACAGGTGCTCCCCTGCTCCTCCAGAACCATCAAGGACCATACTGACACCCTCGTCCCTCGAGTGATTACGATTTCTGTAGTCACTCTTTTGTCACTGGAACGTTCCCCTTTCCCCTTAAGCACTCCCTTGTGCACCCTCTCCTCAAGAAGCAAACTATGGCCCAATCTTCATCACCCCTTTCGTGGGTAAACTCTTGGAGAAGCTGGCCATCTCCCAGCTTACTCTCCAGACTAAATCTGTTGGTTGTCTCCATGACCATCAGTCTGGCTTCAGAGCTGCCAGAGGCACGGAAACAGCTCTCGTGAACACCTGTGAAGATCTGCTCTCTAACCTTGATTCCAGCATTCCTTCTGTCCTAATCCTCCTTGGTCTTTCCTCTACTTTCAACACAGTCAACCACACCATCCTGATCAATCAACTACGTGTGAACCTGGGCATCATGGATTGGGCCCTGGAGTGGCTGACCCGCTTCCTCTTGCACTGCCCCTCCCAGGTCCCACTTGGTCCCTTTCTCTCTGCCAACTCTCTCTCTGCCTGTGGCGTTCCCCATGGTTCTATCCTCTCACCCTGGTTTTCAACCTCGACTTGGCCCCTTTGAACCACCTGATCTCTACCTTCTCCTCTAACTTTCAGTATTATGCGGATGACACTCAGCTTTCCTTTCAGGCTCCTCTCCTCTCTCGCTTATTCCTGACTGTCTATCCGCGATTCAGGATTGGTGCGCCTCCAACGATATCTGCCTTAATGCCATTAAGACAGAGATACTTCTCATTGGGACTCCTGTCCCTACTTTCCCTATCTCAGTCTGGCCGCCCACCTTGGGACCTCTTCCTTCGCCTTCCAGTGAGGCAAAATACCTTGGTGTCATCTTCGACTCCACTCTCTCTTTCTCTCCTCACATCTAGGACATCGCCAAGTAGTCCCATGGCCAGCTGCTCCTCCTCAAAGTGACTCTTCCTTTTCTCACTTTCCCCAAGACGCTCACTGTCTCCAGAGCCTCGTTTCTCTCTAGGCTGGACTACTGCAACAGCCTCTTTCTAAATCTGCCTTCCTCTACTCTCTGCCATCTGCAACTAATCCAGAACAGGACTGCAAGATTTATCCTTGGCCCAGGCATCGTATCTCTCCAGCCCTAAAATCTCTCCACTGGCTCCTGGTGGCTGCAAGGATCAAGTTCAAGACCCTTTGCATTGTCCACAAGGTTTCTGGGCCCACACTACATCCAATACTCTCTTCCAAAATACCTTACTTCTTGATCTCTTTCCCCAGCTACCTCCAACTCTCTAAGGCTCAGACACTTCTCCAGGCAGATAGCGGGGGGTAGATATCTCTCCTCTGCACGTGCCTCCCTCTGGAATGGTCGTCCTGCCCCTCTCAAACTTGAGCGGACCAACTGAAGTTCCAGAAGCAGCTCAAAATTGTCCTCTTTTCCTCTGCTTTCTCTCTCTCCCTCACCTGATGACCTACCTGACCTACCTGTCTGCTGTACTGACTGGTTGCTTGGCTACCCTCAGAGTCTCACTGAGTCCAGGCTTTTTTTGATCAGTCACCCTTGCACTGCCTCCAGGCCTACTATGCACTTAGGGGCTGTAACTGTAACCCTACAGTGCCTTGATCTCCTTGCACTACCCAGAGCTAGGCTGCCCTGGCTGCACTTATTCAGAGCACTACTGCCCTGTTTGCCCCTTTCTTGCACTTCCCCCTCCCTTTCCCTTGCATTTCTCGTTCTCTCACGTGTGTACAGGCATGTTATAAATGACATATCATATCATATATTTTTATCACAGATGCCCAAAAAAATAAACAATGCTGCAGTAAGAAACGGCTAGACTGGCAGCCCCCAAATGCCAGTCTAGACAGGTAATTACACTTAGCGGGACTGCTTTATCAAAAATGTGCAGTTAAAAAAAGTCATACCAAACTGAGGAATGACTAGACTGGCTGCACCAAAATGCCTTTCTAGCCACTAATATCACATATCATGCCTGCTTAGCTTGGACATGGACAACCATTATGATGTATCACACAGTCCCACCCCCACACTTCCCCTCTCTTTCCCACCCCTTACCCCAACCTCCAAAATCAGCTCCTTGGCCCAGAATCACCTTCACGTCCCTCTTCCTTGTCCCAGAGCTTACGTATGAGGCTCCTTGCCTCATAGGTAAGTACAGGGATGAGGAAGAGTGGGACTAGTAGTAATGAAGATTACAGGCAGCTAAGTCAACCATTACCTCCATGTACCTCTTCCTCATCCCAGTACTTGTGTATGAGGCAGAGTGCCTCATACACAAGTGCAGCCTCATACACAAGTACAGGGACGAGGAAGAATAGGGCTAGGAGTAATGACAATTACCAATAAGTAATCAAGGCATTAAACACAAGTAGTGGCGTAACACCATTGAGTTGACTGGGCTTCAGCACTCCCCCACCCTGACATTTTGGGCTATGTTGACTCAACCTGGCTGACCTTCAGAGCAGTTGTTGGACAGAACAGGACACAGATGTTAAACAGCACCTGGGTTTCACTGTTAGCAAGGGCCCAGCAATTACTAACGTAAAGTATTTCACTGTTAGTACCTGCATTCGAATGCCACATTTTTTAGGCACTTTAAATCGTGATGTGGGTTTAGTACTTGCATGCCAGGGGAGTGATTGGAAGGGTACAGAGGGAACGGGAGACCACTCATTCTTACAGCAGTCCATAACGGGGTGCATTCAGACTTAAAGGAGAGGGTTAACTGCTTCTAACATTGAAGCTTCACTAGAATAGTCTCCTTAAAATTTGTAAAGAAGTTAGATGCCCCCACACAAATATGTTTGCCCCTCCCCCACCACCCATGAAGTTAGCGCCTCTCACAACATTTGAAGGATTACCCCTCCGATATGTAGGTTTTGTTGCGCCCCTGAACACACACCATTCACCATATATACACACGCACAGCCCAACATCCATACATTTAAGTGTGCACTCTTTCGCCATGCAGGCACACCCAGGCAGCCTTCCATACATTTAAGTGTGCACCCTTTTACCATGCAGGCAGCCACCCATACATTTAAGTGTTCACTCTTTCACGTACACACTCACACACACACCCAGCCACCCATACATTTGTGTGCACCTTTCACCATACACTCACACAGGCAGCACTTACACATTTAAGTGTAGACCCTTTCACCATACACTCACACACGCACACGTCACAGGGTTGAGGGGAGCCCTATTACTTCAAAAAGAAATTGTTTCCGTTAAGGACCAAACCATAACGGAAATAATTTCTTTATGAAGGCAGAGTGACTTCAAAAAGAAACTATTTCTTTTTGAAGTCATAGGCCCCCCCCCCACCCCATGAAATGGAGGCCTCCAGCCTGGGGTCTTCAATGTCATGGGGGTAGCCCTCAGACTTCAAAAAGAAAATTTCTTTTTGTAGTCACTCTGAAATTATTTCTGGTACAGCAGAGGGTTAACTGCTGTTACAGAAATAATTTCTTTATGAATGCAGAGTGCATTCAAAAAGAAATATCTTTTTTTTAAAATTGGTAGAAAATAAATTCCATTTTTTTTGTTTCATTGTTTTTTCTCCAAGTGGGGCCCTCTCCCAGGACATGTGCAAGTGGGCCCCCCCGCCAGTGTTCTCCTTACTCCACTGGGCAGTTGAGAGTTCATTTTGGACAAGTGTTTGGGACCTGGTGACAGGAGCGACCTGGATTTCCCCCAACAGGGACTCAATCTCAAGGAGATCCCCATGGATGGCTCTGGTTTTGGCTAACTGGTCAGCCAGGTCATTTACGGTTTTGTCTGGTCCCTCTATTCTGGAATGACCCTTGATCTTCTTCCATGGGTATGGATGTAGAATGTATCTCAGTGCAACCACAGTCGTACGAGTCCACAGGAAAGATTTCTTGAAAATCTCAAAACACCTGCTTCAGCTTTTGCTTTTGCTCCTCGGTCTCACAGGCATCAGCTAGGTTGACCCGTTCCTCAACCATCTGCCTGAAGCCTGGAAATAACTCGGATTTTGCAATCTCTGCGGTATCCTCCAGCTGCGTGGCGAGATCTCTGGTTATGGTGTTGGCCTGGACAGGAGGTTTCAGGTAGGAGACATAGTCACTGTGGACCTGGAATCCCACCTCATCCTTCCTGATGTCACAGGTCACCTCTTCCCCCCTGTAAGGGCAGGAAGAGTACACCAAGAAATTCCCCCCTTGCTGGGTGAATATCTTTTCTGGCGGGAAATCATCGTCACAGTCGTAGCAGTCATTGGGGATCTGTCCCATGATTTCATTCCCTAAGTCAATGGAGAAATGATGGGCATCAACCACCTTTCCAATAAAGGTGTCTGCGCCCAGAGTGATACTCCTAGGGCCGCTGTTATCCACCAATATTGGAATGGTGTGTTTTAAGCCAATTAATGGTGTCGGGTTCAAATACATCCCCTGCTGTTGTGGATGATGATTTAAATTTACATAAGCGTCCGGGTTTTGGAGTTTCTGTCCTCTCTTAATTTTTAGGGGGATTATGAATTGTCGGCCAGTCCTGGGATGGTGACCTCTTCTCCAGTTTGAATTTCAACTGCATATGTTAGCAATTGAGCAGACCGAAATGTCTTTTCAGGATTGTCAAAGCCCATGGGACAAGACTTTGTAATTAATGAGGTCCAAATTAATTGTGTATCGATTAGGAATGTCACTACCTAAGTAGAAGGCAGAGTGGACATCTCGCACAACCCAACAATTATGCTCTATGCTTTTATTACCAATGGAAATTTTTTGCATGCACCTGCCAGGCAGGAGATGCTTGGAATTGGGAGTTTCCAGGCCCATTTCCCACTTATCAATCAATTTAAATGTGGGGATGGTCTGATCGTTTGGGAGTTTCCTGAATAACGCTTCGCTGATTAAGCTTTTTCCATTATTCAGGCATGCTCTGGAGAGAACAGGCTCCTGCCCTCATTTACCTGAATGGGAAGAAACAGCTGTTCACCCTTTTTCTGAATATCAGTCAAGCTTTGAGCTGGCTGTTCATCACCTTTTATCATGGGGTTTTGGTTTTCAAATGGTGGATCAGTATAACATTTCAGGGCATTTCCTTCCAGAGTGGAATGCCACTTAAAACTGGGAGGAAGGTTGATTTTCAAGAATGGAGAATGGTTCCCATCACCAGTTTGTTCTCCTACAGCAATTACAGTTATGTCGGGGAGTTGATTGTTCCTAAAGTGGAACTCAATTTTGTCAGACCGCTGCTCAACCATGTGGCATGTGCCGTTTAGACTCAAATAGTTGATGCTCTGTTTTGATTTTTTTGGCCGGTTAGTCTGTGTCCTGAGGACCTTGTTCACACAGTCTATTAGGGGTGACAACCTCTGAAGGAGGTCATTCCCTAAGAGACAGGGTGTTCCCTCTTGTCATGGGCACTACTCCCGAGGGGCCAGGACTGGCCCAGCACCCTCGGAAGCAGACCTGTCTTCGGACCCAGCAGACCCCTTCAGGGGCCCTTTGGAACATGTCCTGGCGCCTTTGGCGCCAGGCTCATGAAAGGTTTCAGTCCTGGCGCCAAAGGCGCCAGGCTCATATCGTAAAACAGTGTCATAATGCTTGGGTGGACTTACCTGAGGCAGACCATGCTGCATACTTACCCAGGACAATCCAGTCTGGCTGAAGTCTCCAACCATCTGGGCTAGGAGGAACTATTTCCTTCTGGAACTCTTTTCTTACCTGGGTGGGACCGGTGGAAGAATACACACTGGAAGCACTTCTCTGCTATTTAAACCACGCCCGATGGGTTTCACATGCTTCGCGTTATTCTGCAGCAGCAGCAGGACGCTCACCGAGTCGGCTCCTGCATTCCTGGTCCTGATACACCCTCAGCTTCCTGAGCAGCAACCTGTGGATGAGAAAGCACACAGGAACACAAACTTACCAGAATTCAGCCTCCAGAATCCAGTCTTCGAAACCTGCAAAACAAGAATCAAGGTTAGAAATCGTGCAACACGCTTGCAGCCGCGCTCGCTTACCTCATCCAATGGTGATCACGTCTAAGCTCACCGCGGCCTTCACTCCGGCTGCATCCAGCACCTGAAAGGGAAAAAGACATAGTTAGAGGTGCCCGAGCAGAAGCGGTCGCAACGCCGTTATACTTACGAGCCTCCGCACGTGCGGCAGCAGCGGCATCGCCCACAGTCTTCCAGCACCTGAAAGGAAGGAAAGACATTGTTAAAGGTGCCCATTTCGGAAAACGGCCACAGGTCAGTGGTACTTACGTGCCTCCGCACGTGCAGCAGCGGCGGCATCGCCCACAGCCTTTCAGCAGCTGAAAGGAAGGAAAGACATTGTTAAAGGTGCCCATTTCGGAAAACGGCCACAGGTCAGTGGTACTTACGTGCCTCCGCACGTGCAGCAGCGGCGGCATCGCCCACAGCCTTCCAGCACCTGAAAGGAAGGAAAGACATTGTTAAAGGTGCCCATTTTGGGAAAGACCACAGTTCCGTTATTCATACGTGCCTCCGCACGTGCAGCAGCGACAGCAGCGTTCAACAGCGTCTCTGCACCTAAAAGACTATACAAAAGGACTCTAAGCCCACACACTGAACTCATCCAGTGACGTAACTGGATTCCATGCGCCCCTGCACCAGAAGCAGGATGGAGAGCTCAGCTTTACCAAGCCTAAGGTAAGAGCTCGCTGAGACTAGTTGAGAGCCTAGAAGTGGGAGAAGCAGAAGACTGGGGGGGAACCTTATCCCACCACTTAGGTATTTACCCCTTTTCTTCCACCTACAGAAAACTTACCTCACAAGCCAGGCAGTTCATATTCGGAGGTCCCGTCTAGAGTGCATTCTGAGCCTGGTGCCGCAGTCCAGTCTGGGTCAGCGCCTCCGTAGGAACCAGGTGAGCGTTACAGAACGCAAAGCCTACCAAAAAATGTCCTACCCAGGCGCTATGGAAACTTCCGACACAGACCAATTGGCCCAGTTGTTGGGGGAATTGAGGGCCGAAGTCCATGCTGCTCGCCAGGAAACGAACGCCCTTAGGAGGGAATTGATAGTGTCAAAAGAACGAACTGATGAACTCGCTAGACAGTTATTACAGCGTCAAGCAGGACAATCCCCTCTACCTAACTCAGGGGGGAATTATACCCCAGTGGCTTCAGCCAATCCGTTTCAAATCAACCTACCTGGAAATGTGCCATTGGCACCACCTGAACGCTATTCTGGTGACCCTAAAAGATTTGCAGTGTTTATAAATCAATGCCGTTTGCACTTTCTTTGTAGACCCGCAGCCTTTCCGACGGACCAGACCAAGGTAGCATTCGTACTTTCGTATCTTAGCGGCAGCGCCGCGGATTGGTCGATCCCTCTGGTTACACAGGATGATCCAATCCTTCGGGACTTCCCCGCCTTCCAGGCCAGTATGGAAAGACTTTTTGCAAGGCATTCCCAGGGGCAGGCCCTGGACAACGAACTCCTTTCCCTACGACAGGGCAACCAGGACCTATTAGCCTACATTGCATCTTTTAATAGGTTAATCGTGGAAACTAGATGGCCTGAGGATAAAAGGATCACGCTATTTCACAGAGGTCTACGTGGTGAACTTAAAGACGTCCTGGCCCAGGTCGTGAACCCTCCTCAGTTACTGCGCAGATTATATTGATTTGGTGGTCCAATTGGATCATAGGCTCCAAAATAGAAAGGCGGACCGATCCAGGTTTGAAACTCGAGTATTCACTAAAACTCAAAGCAATGCCAAAGGGGTTGACGCCATAGAACCTATGCAGATTGGGGTCGTAAAGGGCCCCATAACCCAGAAAGAGCGTGACAGGAGACGACAAATGCAACTGTGTCTCTATTGTGGAAACCCAGGACACTTCCTTCGACATTGCCCGGTAAAACCACCAAAGAAGACAGTAGGAGCTTCTGACAAGAATTCTGAAAAGCCTGAGCCGGGAAACGACCTCGCCCGACAAGCGTAGAGGTCAGCTTGCCGAGCTTAAAAACCAGTTCTTTGACCTCGCACTTCATAATGCCGATGGTCCTCGTAAACCCAAAGCAACCAGAACGTTTGCATGCTATCAAAGCATACATCGACAGCGGAGCAATAGGAAACTACGTGGACCGCGAATTGGCTTCCAGGATGAACTTACCTCTTTGTCCAAAGGTGGTTAAAGACGTCATTACCACAGTGGATGGGACGGAAATCGCCTCCGGTAACCCATACCACTACCGAAGTGACGTTACTAGGCCAAGACGGGCATCGGGAGGTAATTGTGTTCGACGTGATCAAGGCTCCTCAATTCCAAGTAATTCTGGGGATTCCTTGGTTGGAGAGACACAATCCTCAGATTGATTGGCGAGCAAAGACGATAATGTTCCCAGAGTGTGCACCAACTTGTTATCCACGACCCAACATTGGCCTAGCGTCAGTAACTGCTGACGGTCCACAATTACCTCTAGAGTATAGAGAGTTCCAAGATGTTTTTCAAAAGGAACAGGCTAACACCTTGCCGCCCCACAGATCATACGATTGTCAGAAAGATCTGCTACCCGGTGCAACTCCCCCTTGCAGTAGGATTTACGCCCTTACCGAGCCTGAGAACCTTCATCTGCGACAGTATTTAGACCAGTACCTGGACAATGGCTTTATCCGTCCATCGAAGTCCCCTGCATCCCCGGCTCTGTTCTTCGTACCAAAAAAAAGAAGGTGACCTCAGAACCTGTATCGACTACCGTGCTCTGAACCAGATAACAGTAAAAAATCGGTACCCCTTACCTCTGATCCCAGAACTCCTTGACCAAGTGAAAAACGCCTGTATTTATACTAAGCTTGATCTCCGGGGAGCTTACCACTTGGTAAGGGTCAAGGAAGGAGATGAATGGAAGACGGCATTTCGCACTAAGTATGGGCTATTTGAATATTAAGTGATGCCCTTCGGACTATGCAATGCACCGGCCGCCTTCCAATATTTCATGAATGATGTCCTCAGAGAGCTAATTGATGTCTGCGTTGTCGTCTATATAGATGACATTCTTGTATACTCATCTTCAGAAGCTGACCATCGAAATCATGTCAGAGCGGTCCTTGAAAAACTTCGCCAACATAAACTTTTTGCCAAGCTTGAAAAATGTGTTTTTCATGTCACTGAGGTCGAATTTTTGGGATTCATTCTGTCACCCAAAGGAGTCCACATGGACTCAAGAAAAGTTGACGCTATCCTCAAATGGCCATCTCCTACTTCCGTGAAAGGCGTTCAAAGCATGCTTGGCTTTGCCAATTTTTACCGCAGATTTATTCCAAAGTTTTCACGAGTGGTACAACCCATCACTGCCCTCTTAAGAAAAAATAAATGCTTCGAATGGTCTGCAGAAGCAGAACAAGCCTTCCAAGAGCTAAAGGCTAAATTTACTTCGGCGCCAATTCTGAAACACCCACGCCCGGACCTCCCTTACATCGTTGAAACCGACGCCTCCAGCTTAGCAATGGGAGCTGTCCTATCACAAAGAGATCCAGAGACTAACCAAATGCATCCTGTGGCATTCTGGTCTCGAAAGTTCTCAGCGCCAGAGATCAACTACACCATCACAGACAAAGAGCTTCTTGCGATTAAATCCGCCTTTAAGGCCTGGCGGCATTATCTCCTCGGGGCCAGACACACCGTCACAGTGATCACAGATCATCGAAATCTGCAGTATCTGAGAACCGCCAAGGCTCAATCCTCCAGACAGCTTCGCTGGGCTCTATTCTTTGTTGAATTTGACTTCGTGATCACATACTGCCCCGGCAACAAGAACGGCAAAGCGGATGCTCTTTCCCGAATTGGAATGGGAGATAACATTGCCAATCCAGAACCTGTACCAATAATTCCTGAACAAAGGATCGTGGGTCTGATTACTTCACAATCCATCGAGGATATTGAAGAAAGAACTAAAGATCTTGTAACCTCACCAGACTTACAGAACTGGTTACAAAAAGGAAAAGATTTCACCGTAAGCAATGACTTGCCTTATTTCCGAGGACGATTGTTCCTACCACACGCCGATTTACAAAGACAGGTAATCTCCTGCTATCATGATTCATTAATTGAGGGTCACCCTGGCATTGCCAAAACCACAGAAAAGGTGAAGAGACACTTCTGGTGGCCTTCGTGGAGAAAAGACATAAAAGAATTTGTGATGTCCTGCGGTGTGTGCGCTCAAAACAAGGGTCAGTAGAAAAGGCCGGCTGGTCTTCTGCAACCATTAGACATTCCACTGTGTCCCTGGCATACCCTTTCCATGGACTTCATCACAGACTTACCCTCCTTTTCCGGGTACAACACCATTCTTGTTATTGTGGACTTGTTTTCTAAAATGGCCCACTTCGTCCTGGCCAGGGTATTTCTCGAAAACATCGTCCGGCTACACGGCTTCCCGTCAGTACTAATCTCAGATAGGGGAAGCCAGTTTGTTTCCCACTTTTGGCGTAGCTGTTGTCGATTAGCTCAAATCGATGTAAGGCTTTCGACCAGCCATCATCCCCAGACCGACGGGCAAACCGAGAGAACCAACCAGACTCTTGAGCAATATTTGCGGTGCATGCTACAACAGTCAGAGTGCAACTGGAAGGACATCCTTTGGATAGCTGAATATGCATACAACAATTCAGTTCATTCGGGAACCGGGAAAAGTCCCTTTTACATCTTGTATGGGATTCATCCTCGAACCTCCAACCTTCATCCACCTCAAGATCTTGGAACACCCGCTGTGGATCAGTTGCATACTGTTATTACCCAAGCGTTTAAGGAAGCCACTGCTCATCTACAACAAGCTAAAGAAAGGTACGAGAAAGGAGCAGGCCAACACCGAAGCGATGCCCCTCAATACCAGGTCGGGGATCAAGTCTGGCTGTCCACCAAACATTTATCGCTTAAAGGGCCTCGCACCTTCAACCCCAAATACCTGGGACCATATCCAATTACGGCCATAATTAATCCGGTGGCGGTTAAATTGGAATTGCCAACCCATATGAGAATACATCCAGTATTTCACGTATCTCTTTTGAAACCCATGCAACCTGGGACCAGATTGACCAGTCCTCCAGAGCCCATTCAAGTGAAAGGGGAGCCCGAATTTGAAGTAAAGGACATTCTGGACTCTAAAATCATCAAGTCGAAGCTATTCTACCTAATCGACTGGAAAGGCTACGGACCTCAGGAAAGATCATGGGAACCCTATGACCACGTTCATGCTCCTCGTCTAGTCCGGAAATTTCACCGAACCTTTCCCTATAAACCAAAACCCCCGGGGAGGACAAGTTTGGGAGGGGCCTTGAGGGGGGGTACTGTCATGGGCACTACTCCCGAGGGGCCAGGACTGGCCCAGCACCCTCGGAAGCAGACCTGTCTTCGGACCCAGCAGACCCCTACAGGGGCCCTTTGGACCGTGTCCTGGCGCCTTTGGCGCTAGGCTCAAGAAAGGTTTCAGTCCCGGCGCCAAGGGCGCCAGGCTCATATTGTAAAACAGTGTCATAATGCTTGGGTGGACTTACCTGAGGCAGACCATGCTGCATACTTACCCAGGACAATCCAGCCTGGCTGAAGTCTCCAACCATCAGGGCTAGGAGGAACTATTTCCTTCTGGAACTCTTTTCTTACCTGGGTGGGACCGGTGGAAGAATACACACTGGAAGCACTTCTCTGCTATTTAAACCACGCCCAATGGGTTTCACGTGCTTCGCGTTATTCTGCAGCAGCAGCAGGACGCTCACCGAGTCGGCTCCTGCATTCCTGGTCCTGATACACCCTCAGCTTCCCGAGCAGCAACCTGTGGATGAGAAAGCACACAGGAACACAAACTTACCAGAATTCAGCCTCCAGAATCCAGTCTTCGAAACCTGCAAAACAAGAATCAAGGTTAGAAATCATGCAACACGCTTGCAGCCACGCTCGCTTACCTCATCCAATGGTGATCACGTCTAAGCTCACCGCGGCCTTCACTCCGGCTGCATCCAGCACCTGAAAGGGAAAAAGACATAGTTAGAGGTGCCCGAGCAGAAGCGGTCGCAACGCCGTTATACTTACAAGCCTCCGCACGTGCGGCAGCAGCGGCATCGCCCACAGTCTTCCAGCACCTGAAAGGAAGGAAAGACATTGTTAAAGGTGCCCATTTCGGAAAACGGCCACAGGTCAGTGGTACTTACGTGCCTCCGCACGTGCAGCAGCGGCGGCATCGCCCACAGCCTTCCAGCACCTGAAAGGAAGGAAAGACATTGTTAAAGGTGCCCATTTCGGAAAACGGCCACAGGTCAGTGGTACTTACGTGCCTCCGCACGTGCAGCAGCGGCGGCATCGCCCACAGCCTTCCAGCACCTGAAAGGAAGGAAAGACATTGTTAAAGGTGCCCATTTTGGAAAAGACCACAGTTCCGTTATTCATACGTGCCTCCGCACGTGCAGCAGCGACAGCATCGTTCAACAGCGTCCCTGCACCTAAAAGACTAGACAAAAGGACTCTAAGCCCACACACTGAACTCATCCAGTGACGTAACTGGATTCCATGCGCCCCTGCACCAGAAGCAGGATGGAGAGCTCAGCTTTACCAAGCCTAAGGTAAGAGCTCGCTGAGACTAGTTGAGAGCCTAGAAGTGGGAGAAGCAGAAGACTGGGGGGGAACCTTATCCCACCACTTAGGTATTTACCCCTTTTCTTCCACCTACAGAAAACTTACCTCACAAGCCAGGCAGTTCATATTCGGAGGTCCCGTCCAGAGTGCATTCCAAGCCCGGTGTCGCAGTCCAGTCTGGGTCAGCGCCTCCGTAGGAACCAGGTGAGCGTTACACCTCTGGAGTAACGACTATAACCGGATGTTTCACCTTGCGTCGCCCAATTTTGATCTCCAGATCCGCTGTCCCCTCGATAGAAATGTCATTTCTGTCAAAGTTCTGGATTTGTCCAGGAAGAGGTATGAGGGGAATTTGGTGACTCTCCCCACTTCCTGAATTAAGTTGCTCAAATGCCTTTTTGGACAGGAGGGTGGCTTGGGATCGTGTATCCACCAGCGCTGAAATTGCACACTGCCCTTGCACCTGGAAGGGCCCATAAAATCTACCTTCTTTCTCCTCCAGGGGCAAAGGAAATGGGCATTTTGGGCGAGCTGGGCGGTTAACTTCTTCATTTTGGACTCCGGCAACGTGGGATCTTGGGCAGTTTTCTGCGTCTGGGTTCGGGAATCTGTGAATAAAATTGGCATTCGGAGATTTGGGGGATTTTGGAATTCCTTTTTCCCTTGATTCTGTGCTGTCCCCCTTTTCCTGGGGACAGTCACCTGAACCGGTTTAGGGGGAGGATCCCTTCTTTATTTTGGAGTTCTCGGGATGACATTTCTGGGGTTCAGGGATTGGCGGTTTTAGGTCAGTGCCCATGCCTACCCAGTCTGAGTTATGGTCTTTTAGGACCCATTTTTCTTTGAGAGGAATCCCCCATCCTTGAAAGAGAAGTCTTTCTTCCCAGAATCCTCCAGGGTTTCTTCCCCTTCAAACTGGAGGACGCAGACTTCCTCCACAAAATGTGTCTTCTTTGTCCCTTAGTTTCTCCTACTTACCCTCTGTTCCATAGGTTGTAGTTTTTCAGGGGTAGGAGATTTGGGTTCAGGTTCAGAGGTTTCTTGGGGCTTTTCATGGGCGAGGAAGGAAGCTTGTTCTGGTGCTTGGCATCCCCCTTCTTCCCCAACCTCCTCCTCTGGAACCTGTTGTGACACCCTCTCGGCTGATACGGCGGTCTTGGGTCAACTCTTTGGTGCTCTCAGGAAGGGTTACTGTCCCTTCTCCCAGAGTAGCTTGGGAATTGAGGGTTTCCTGGGGTAGCCCTCCATCCTTGGTCTCCCTTCTCCCTGATTTGGTGGTTTAGACTCCTGAAAGCGGGGAGAGTAAGAAGGGTTGTTCTGAATGTTGGGGTTTTGAGGGTACCTGGGGAAGAAACTTAAACTAGAGGGTGGAATATTACTGCCTTCCTGAGGGGGGTTCTGTGGGACATTTGGAGGGAAGTTTGGAGGAAAGTTTCCCTGGAGCCGTACTTACCTGATTGGATCCCCCCCTGAGCCAGGGGAGTCCATACGTACCCCAACATAGGTTTGTTCCCCTTGTACCTCGGGCTGATGTAGGTGGCAGAGTCAAGTGACACATTTCTGGTGTACCCTGCCTGGCTGCCACGTGCTTGGGACAGGTCAGAGGGTCTTCTCTCAATAAAGCTTTTGTTTGTAATGTTCTGTGTATTCCAGTAACAGGTTATTATAACCATGTTGCCCAAGTTTCCGCTGTTGGTCTAGTCTGGAGCAAGCGTCCAGTTCACTAGAACAGCAAGACAGTACAGGTCAGAGAACAGAATTTTCAATAGGTTCATCCCTGAGCCCGCTTTTTTAAGCGATCAACAGAAAACGGTCAACCCTTTTCTCCTCTCGCCACCAGAGCTGTGGTCACGTCATACCCAGCCAGGTAGATTGCATTCAATAACCAAGTTTCCTGGCGGCATAACAAGTCGTAAGAACCCAGACTGACATCACTGGATCTTGTCAGGTGGGAGAACCCTCTGGTGTTCCCGGATGGCATTTTCAGTTCTTGGTTACTGTTCTTGTGGTGGGCTAGGGGATTCTCTGAGGTCTCCTTGTTCTTGTACTGCCGTAGCCAGGGTGGCTATTCTTTGTGCCTTGCTAAAGCTTCTGCAACCCAAGGCTAATCTTCCTCCCTCTGTAATTGTGGCCCCACCTCCTCACAAGCCTTGGGAAGACCAGTTTTCACATTATTCACATCAAACGTTATTTTTATTGAGATTTTGGGCCCTGTGGGCACCCTGCCCACTGCCAATGGATCCAAAAATGTTGTTGGCGTTTGAGGTTTGATCGATGTTTTGCTCTTTGTAGTGGGTGCGGGAAGGGCTCACACCTCCTGGTCATGCGTTAGCCACACTTTGCCTTCTTTGAAATCTCTGGGCTCTGGTCTTCATGTCTGCAGAGCAGGGAATTATGACACCCTAAGCAGCATCACATTTTATTTCAGGGTTGTTTGCTGGTAGCTGCAACTTCCAGCTCGATGCAGGGTTTTTAATTGTGAAGTTTCCTGCCCCAGCCAGAACTGGTTTTTCCTGCAGCAAGTGTCTCTTCAAAGGTCCCTGGAGACTGGTGGGGGAAACATAATAAAAATGTGCTTTGGTCACCCCACCCACATCAGGTTTTGCTTTTTGACATTTCCTGTGAGCAGGGCTATCTTTTTCCACTGAGCTTTTTAAAGCCGTTTTCATTTTCACACATGTACAGGCCGTTTTTGCATTTAATGTTTAGAATCTTGTCTTGCAGAACACATGATTATTTGATTTCTCCTTCTTGGATGGAATTATATTGCTGCTTGTCCATAGATGATGATGGGTAGGCCCCCTTTCCCCATGGTTCTTTAATTTGACATGAGCACAAAGAAAAAGCTAAGCCGCTTTTCGTTTGCAGTGTTTAAAAGGGCTGCTGTTCTTGTGCAAGCAAGAGCAAAAGCCCTTTTTGGTTGTATTGTTGAAATTCTTGCCCCTCATGTGAAATTAAAGTAAAACAAGGCCGTTTTTGATTGCAGTGTAGAACTTCTTGCCACTCATGTGAAATAAGAGCAAAACAGGGCCGTTTTTGGTTGCAGTGTCGAAATTCTTGCCACTCATGTGAAATAAGAGCAAAACAAGGCAGTCTTTGGTGGCAGTGTTTAAATGCTGCTGTTCAGGTAAGAGGGGCTTTTGTCTAAGGCCTTTAAATGCACCCCACACCAGAGACCTGGATGGTGTCCTCTCCTATTTCTTCTTCTTTCACAGCTCCAGCTGCTCTCTCCCGACCATGGAGGCTCCCACACCTGTGGAAATCGAACAGCCCAGCTCGCGTTAGGCTCCACAGGTCCTCTTGGACTGCTGCCAGCGTCCTGGCTTTCTCTCAGGTCTCACCATGACTGCCTCTTCACACACAGCGACCCTTGCTGGTCTCGCCTACAACAGCCTCTCTGTTGGTCGTTCTCTTGCTGCTCTCTACATCTCCTCTTATACACCTGCAACCATTTGACAAGTTACAGGTGTGACTTCTAAATTGGATTTGCCTAACTGTAGTTAGAGGGACATGCCTGACCTTCACAGTACTTTGCAGGCATCTTCCTCGTCCCGGTACTAGAATGGTGAAAGGAGTTAATAGTGTTCATTACTCCTAGTCACCTCTTCCCCGTCCCATTACTGTCATAGGGACAGAGCCTGCCTGACCCTGTCCCATACAGCGCCTGACCTGCCCATGCCGGGCGCGGCGCGAAACCGAGGCTGAGCCTCGATTACTCCAGCTGGTTCCGCCGGCAGGCGGATTCGCCGGCGGCCAGCACTAAGGCCATACAAAGGCCTGTTCCTGCGCCTGTTACGCGCATGGGAGCGCGGCGTGGCCACCCCCCCTGCACAATTTTTCTAATCTCTAACCGATAGACTACCACCTGGACAATGAAAAACGTACTCTTTTTTCAATCAACGAGGGCACCCACAAAGGCACTGTGCCTGTCCTCAGCCTGTCTACACCGTCGAGCCTAGAGCCAGGACCCCTTGCCGTCCACCTACAGGGTAAGCATACTGCCCCCTCCTCCACATTCCACTCCCGACCTTCGAGCTAGAGCCCTGATCTAGCACCTCCCAACATTGCTACGTCCAAGGTCCCACATGCACCGTTGTGCTCTTGAACCGCAACAAAAATATTTCAATGCACAATCTATAGCCAACCAACCATACTCTTGCCCTGCTTTGCAATATGCTGTCACTTGATAATAGCACCGGCACCACGGTCACCTAGAGACCATTGTATTACTGTGAAGTGCCTTATGGTCACCTTGAGACCACTGTGATACTGTGTAGTGCCTTATGGTCACCTAGAGACCACTGTGATATTATGTAGTGCCTTATGGTCGCCCAGAGACCACTGTGATATTGTGTAGTGCCTTATGGTCACCTAGAGACCACTGTGATATTGCGTAGTGCCTTATGGTCACCCAGAGACCACTGTGATATTGTGTAGTGCCTTATGGTCACCTAGAGACCACTGTGATACTGTGTAGTGCCTTATGGTCACCTAGAGACCACTGTGATATTATGTAGTGCCTTATGGTCGCCCAGAGACCACTGTGATATTGTGTAGTGCCTTATGGTCACCTAGAGACCACTGTGATATTGCGTAGTGCCTTATGGTCACCCAGAGACCACTGTGATATTGTGTAGTGCCTTATGGTCACCTAGAGACCACTGTGATATTATGTAGTGCCTTATGGTCGCCCAGAGACCACTGTGATATTGTGTAGTGCCTTATGGTCACCTAGAGACCACTGTGATATTGCGTAGTGCCTTATGGTCACCCAGAGACCACTGTGATATTGTGTAGTGCCTTATGGTCGCCCAGAGACCATTGTATTGTAAACCACTTACCCACCAAACTAAGTACCAGTCACGCACAATGTCCAGCCTACTTAGCTTCTACTGCATCATGGCTATTGCTACACTTCCTGCTACTAGCAAGCTAAGCAGCTACACAGAAACCCCACTATACTCACATGCACCTCTATCACATATATCACCAGATATTATTACTAACACTCATGCCTACACTGACTCTAAACACCAAACTCTGTTAGAACCACTAGTTTACACTTCCAAGCCTAGCTCCACCCACGATAGAAATAGCAAACTACGCGCTAGACTTAACAAACTCCATGAGACACCTAGACGACTCCTCCTTCCTACAAAATCTGAAATGAAACATCAAATTGGCAATACAGGCTACGCTTCTAACCACACCCGAGCTTCAACGCTTACCCAAATATCTGTGCCCAAGACAAAATCCAGCGCGAAAAACACTCCTAATCCTACACATACCAAAGAGGAAACTAAGGAACATTCCTATAAAGGAGCACTTCTCAATGCCAGGTCACTAGTTGCACATGCCCTTGAGATAGCTGATCTAATCACTGAGAATAACCTGGACTTCATTGCTATAACTGAAACTTGGCTACACCAGGCAGCAGGCCCTTCACTCATGCTAGCCATACCTGACGGCTACACTATATGTAGACAAGACCGAGAGGGCACCCGCGGAGGCGGAATTGCCATTATCTCTAAATCAAGCCTCTCACTAAGACTAGCCCCTGCACCAACGCTACAATCCTGTGAAGCCCTCACTGCTAAACTCCTTATAAATAATAATCAATCCCTAACTATTCACCTAATCTATAGACCTCCAGGCCCACTTGGGACCTTCGAAGAGGATCTACACAAGTTACTAACCCTCAATGCTAAAACCACCTCTCAATTGTTGTTATTAGGGGATTTTAACTTAGGATTCAATGACAAAACAGATGTGCATGCCGCGACTATTTCCCAAGCTATTAACTCTCTAGGGTTCTCCCAAAAAGTCAACAACCCTACCCATACGAAAGGTAGAATATTAGACTGGGTCGCTGACTCTAACTGTACTACAGTCATCTCCTCTATCTCAGCTTTATCATGGTCTGACCACTCATTAGTGTCCTTTGACCTCCTAACCTCCCAACCATCCTCCACAGTCGTCCCCATGGCACCCTCATGCCCCACAAGAAACATAAAGAATATGACAATAGATAATGTCATACCCGCTATTCTTCCAACCTTAAACGCCTTGCCTGACAATTTAGACCCCGGCACTTTAGTTCACGAGTATAACAAAATTATGACTGATACTCTGGACAAAATTGCCCCACTTAAAATGCGTACAAGTAAACCCAAAGCCCATCTAAATAAATGGTTCACGCCCGAACTCAAGGCTTTACGTCTCACCAAGAGAAAATATGAATCCAACTGGAAAATATGTGCAACTGCTGAGAACAAGGCTAACCTAATATCTATCTCCCGTCAATACAAAAACGCAGTCTGTCTGGCTAAGAAAAACTCATACAACGATCGTATCGCCAACTCCAAATCAAGCATGAAGGAACTCTTCTCCATCCTAAAGGAACTTGAGTCACCTATTGCCATACCAGACACCTGCACTAAAGATCAGACCTGGTGTTCTGACATCCAATATGCTCTAACTAATAAAATTACTACCCTCCAAAACAAAATTCAACTTAAAAAAGACTCGCTTAAACTCCCTACACTGTCACCACCTAAGGCGATCCACATGCCTCAACATACCAAATTCTCCTTCACCAAAACTTCCACACTCGAGATTGAAAAAATCATCCTCACCCTCAAACCATCCAACTGCAAAGGTGACATCTGCCCAGCACAGCTAATAAAAGACGCTGCCAGAGACCTATCACCATTTATCTCCAAACTTGTCAATGCATCCTTCTCCACAGGCATCATCCCAGCTAACCTAAAACAATCCTGGGTGCTCCCATTGCTTAAAAAGCAAACTTTAGATCCTCTCATCCCCACCAATTACCGTCCAATCACCACAGTTCCGTTTCTGCTAAAGATCCTGGACAAAGTGGCCTATATACAGATTCAAAACTACCTTGAACTGCACAAACTACTAGGATCTAGACAATCTGGCTTCCGCCCACTACACGGAACGGAAACAGCCCTGATTGACTTAAAGGCCCAAATAGACGAACTGAGAGATCAGGGTAAGACAGCCCTCCTCCTCCTACTAGATCTCTCAGCTGCGTTTGATCTTGTGGACCACAAAGTCCTCTGCAAACACCTGGACGTTGCCGCTCATTTCTCCACCCAAGCCATCAGTTGGATAGAATCCTTTCTGAGTGAGAGAACTATGAGAGTCTTTTCCCCTTCAGCAGCAGCTGACCCTATACCCATTACTTGTGGTGTCCCTCAGGGATCCTGCGTCTCTCCGACCCTTTACAATATATTCACCAAACCTCTGTTCGATGATTTGGACAATCTCGGTATCACCTACACTAACTATGCAGATGATACACAGATTCTCTTCCCACTTTCTGGGGATCACAGTGAGGATGGGGAGTTGGTGAATAGAGTGTATCTCATCATTCAGGCATGGATGGCCACTCACGGTCTTTGCCTGAATGATGATAAGACAGAGTTGATCATTCTGGGCACACAAGCCAATATTAACAAATTGGGCCCAGATTACTCAGCCTTCAGCATAGACGGAAATGTCATTAAAGTCTCGAGGGAAGTAAAAACACTTGGTTTTTATCTCGACTCTACCCTGTCCTTCACTAAACAGGTAAACTCCCTAGCCTCCACCACTGCTTACACCTGTAAATTGATCAGAGCAGGCAAGCCCTTCCTGTCCAATACCAGCTGCCTAATCCTGGCTAGAGCCTTAATTCTTTCCCGACTTGATTACTGTAATGCCCTATACAGTAGCGCCAATAAAGCCACTACCCTAAGACTTCAAACTCTACAAAATAATGCTCTCAGAGCTGCATTAGGAATAAGAAAGAGGGAGCATATCTCCTCGACTAGGCGGCAACATAAATGGCTTTCTACTGAGAACAAAATCCAGCTAAAAATGATCTCATTAACCCATAAGGCCTTAAATAATGCTGCTCCTAGCTACTTGATGGACAAAATAAAAAGAAAAACTTCCAATAGACCCATGAGACTCGCCAACTCCAATTGTTTGGCAGTACCTAGATTCAAACTTGCCAAAATTGGTGGCGTTTGCTTCCCTGTGAAAGCTGCTAACCTGTGGAACGCCCTGCCACCTAACCTTAGAGCTGACCAACCCTTCCCCCATTTCAGAAGGAACCTTATCAAACACATTATCGCCAACAATGACTTAACACCCGAACACTCACAAGCGTAGTCCTACCTAATGCACCCCGACGCGACATCAACCTTTATGTTTATTACTGCTAATCATGTATATTGTTAACTGTACATTCATGTAAATACGGCAACTCTTTATATGTACATTCTAGTAATTTGTGTAATATGGCGTAATATTGTAAATTCATTTATATAACATTGTAACATTGTAAGCTTCGCATATACTTGTTGCTGCGCCCGGTAACCTAAGGGTCTGGTGCGCAATATAAATAAATAAACAAACAAACAAACAAACAAACATAGGTAAAGGGTAGGAAAATGAGGGGAGATGTTTTACAATAGCCCATGAAGGCCGTGAGTGGGGGGGTTAGGTTGGTTTTCAATAGGGAAAGCGGGATACCATGTCTCACATGTGGGCACTGCACTCTCAATCCCGAAGGACCCTCCACCTAAGTGATCCTCCCTCGCTTCTCTAGCCCCAGGGTCAGGATCCAGAAGTGATGGCCTTTCCCTGGCCACCTGAGAAGAGGATCCACGGGGAGTAGGTGTGAGGATACCCTCAGGTTTCTCAAAATCCCCAAAGGAAGACAGGTCAGTGCATCTCCAAAGATTTTAGCTCAGTGTATCTCCAGAGGATGGCAGGACAGTGCATATCCAGAGGATGGCAGGCCAGTGCATCTACAAAGGAAGGCATGTCAGTGCACGCACAAAGGAAGGCAGGTCAGTGCATCTCCAAAAGATGACAGGTCAGTGCATCTCCAAAGGATGGCAGTTCAGTGCATCTCCAATGTAAGGCTGGTCAGCGCATCTCCAAAGGATGGCATGCCAGCCCACTCCAAATGAGGCCAGGGCATCTCCAAAGATTGGCAGTTCATTGCATCTCCAAGGGATAGCAGGTAATCCTGAGAATGCATCAAAACATGGTCCTTCCCATATCGGTACCCTCCCTCGTGGAGAGGGTGACAGATCTGGCATTTATGTAATGAGGTTACATCTGTTTATTGATTTTATTTGTTTAAGATTTGCTATGGCACGAATAGGCCATACAGGCATCACTGCACAGTAAAGTGCGGGTGGGTCACACTTGGGCCAGTTCTACATAGGAGCGCCCCTCAGCAAAGGTGTACCAAGGGATACCATTCTGGCCCTCTAAACATCACATCTGGCTTCAGTGTAATAGAGGGGGTACCATAAAGGCATTTCACCTGAGGTGGCTTAGATCCTTGCTCTGGTCGAGCTTGCGTGGAGGAGAGTGGAGTCTTTTATAGGGGATTGTGATACAAGCTCACCAGAAGGGTAAAGCAGCTTCCAAATTACACACACCGGCGCGGAGAGGAGGTGGATGACTACATAAGGTGGAGGAGGAGGAGGAGGAGGAGTAACTCTCTCAAAGGCAGAAGGGATATTACAGAATACAGAGGCGTCCTAGGGGAGGCTGTGCAAGAGAGCGCCAATGTTGATTTAGCAACAGTGATTGGCGGAGTGGCGAAGGATTTGAGCCGTGGCCTTCCAGGAAGAGTCTTACAGAAGGGGCAGTGCTGATACAATTGAGGGAGAACAACTCTGAGCTATGGAAGATGACACAATGATCACCAATGTAAGCATAAAATATAATAAATAAATCATAGATGGCTTGTAATCAACAGTTGAGTTTGGATACTGAAAAATTGAATGAGATAGATTTGTTTACTAAAGTTGGCGTGATACATATAAAAACCTTCCTTTGACAAAGGGGTCTGCAACCTGTAGCTGTCCAGATGTTTTGGACCACAATCCCATCACCCCTCGAAATTTACTATAATGGCTAGGGCTGATGGGATTTGTAGTCCAATGCATCTGAAGAGCCAAAAGGCCATACATACTATACATGGGGTCTCCTGGTTTCCCTGCCGCACATTGTTTTATTTGCCTAGGCCATCTAGAATGAATGGCATTAAAGTTAATTGTATCACCTACACATCTGCCAAACAAAAAGCAGAAAATGTAAGAAGTACATAGAGTAGGGCTGAAGAACTAAGCGTGTGCAGCTAAACACCTGGGCACTGCAATAACCTGCACTGGGGAAGTGTGGGTTCTAAAATCGAAGGATAGTACCTGGCTGGGCACGTGGTCGTTTTTCTAGCTTTCCAGTAGAGCCCTTCAAGGCCCTGGGTACTGAGACTTTTACCATCAGGCTAGAAGTGCAGCAAACTTTCTCCTGAGTTGGTTTGTGTCCACACATCTCTTATGTGCAGCCTCCACTGTAGTGGCCAATATGGCCACTGAGAACCTCACTGGAGAGGAGCTCCTCCCCCTTGACTTGCTTTCCCTCTGTAGACCTGGGAATGGCTGGGTTGATACCGAAACGACAGCATTATTCCAGGCTGGAACAGGCCCATGCCCTCGGCCGAGGGCGAAAGGGAGTAAAGAAAATGTGGGGAAAAAACAGTGAGATAACCAGAGCCATGATAGGCCTCAAAGCTAGATAATGAGCTTGGAAGGTGGGGCAATGACGGGCCTTACTATTGAAGAGACCATAGGCCTGAATGCAATGTAATGATGGGCGTTTGTGGTAGAAGACAGGTGGATGGAAGGGTAATGACGAGCCTAGATGATAGAGCGATGGTTGGTAGATCAGTGACGGGGCCCAGAGGCATAGACAGGGTAGGGCCTGAGCAGCAAGGCCCACCCAAAATCTGTAAATTCCCACTCAGCAGCACCGTGTAGGCATTAACAGATGTTAATGTCACTGCGGTGGCCGCAACTATATTAGCTTCAGTCCCCACTTGACAGACAATCCTGGCTATGCCCCTGGATGGGCCTACATGGTTTTGCAATAGTAATCCTGGATGGCAGAACCACAAATTAACTAGTACATGGTAGACCAAGAATAATTCTGAATGGTAAAGCAAGGATGTGCCTGGATGGTAGCGATACAATAGGCATGAATGGTAGAGAGCTATATGTGACCGACATGGGCCTAGTGTGTAAAGCATCTGTAGGTATGAATGATAGAATAAAATTGGGCCTGAACAATAGAGCAATGATAGGCCTGGATGTTGGAGCAATGGTGCGCCAAAAGTGAGCCCACACAGAAGAGCAATGGTGGGCCTACATGCCAGAGCAATGGTAGGCAAGAATAGAAGAATCAGGCTTGGCCTACAGTGTTGAGCCATGATGAGCTTACGTGGCAGAGCAATGATAGGCAAGGATTGAAGAACCAGGGTTGGCCTCCATGGTAGAGCAATGATGGGCCTACATGGCAGAGCAATGGAAGGCAAGGATGGAAGAACCATGCATGGCCCAGAGGGTTGAGCGATGTTGAGCATCGTATACAGACTTCAGTGGGGATCTGTCCGATCGCACCACAGTCACCAGGCAACTCTTCCTCTCAAGAGCCTCTGCGAGCAGATTCTGGCATCCACCACTTCTTCCTTTCCCCATGACCGGAGAGGGGTCATTGGAGAAGGCAAGAGATGCATCATAATGTATGTCTATTCCTTTCTTTGAATGAGGGGGACATATTTAATAGTGCAAGAACCACACTCCAAAGTGTGTATTCATGCAAAAGCTGCAAAGTTAGACCGACTCATTCAGGTGAAAGGCACCGGGAGAGCTCTCGCTCTGGAGGTAGGCCCAGACTGCCTCGCCTCAGTCACGTTTTTCTTCTATACCTCACACACTTGGCGTCTCCTCATTCTCCATGAAGAAGGGACCTGGAGCAGTACCAAATGGCTGCAGCAGTGGTGTGGCTAATAGAAAAACCAAGGGCCTCCTCACGGGTTTGCCAGTAGTGGTAAAACATCCAATATTTTGGAATACCGAACGGTATACCACTCTGCTAAATTCTGAGTTTCAGAAGTGACACCCTTCCAAACTGCCTGCTTTTGCGTGGAGGACATTTTTACCACAACAAAGCAGTGCCAATGTGGTAATCCCACAAGCAATAATATAGCATTGCCCCCAGGGAGTCCTATGGCGCTCCAAAATGGCGAATGACAAGGATATCAATAACTCATTACTACACAGCACAAGTAGTACGTTTAATTTTTCAAATGCGTTCCCTTAGTTCAAATGATCAGGAAAAGCGTCCCGGGTGCATTTGTTTCTCCTGAGGCAAATATATAACCAGCAGGGCTCGGAAGCGCAAGCACTGTGGCGCTGCCCCTTTAAGGGCGCGCACACGCGACGGAGTGATGTATCACTCCGTTGCGTGCTGGTATAAATAAACGGGGCATTCCCGGCGGCATCAGAGCCAACCGGAAAGCCCGCATCAGAAACACTGTGACCTTGTGTCTGTGTCCGGAGGTGGGGGCTCACGGGGGATCTGGCAACCAGCAACAATGGCGATGAGTCGGGAGGAAATCCTGGGAAAGGCGGTAACTTTCATTCGTGTGTCTTTGATGGGTCCGACATAAAGCGCACCGAGTGAAACATGCCGCGGAGAGGGACATGATCCATGCGGTCGGCGGCCATTTTAGATTTCGGGCCCTGGAAGGTTGCGGCTTCGTTTGAAGCGACGGTGAGCCATCCAGGCATAATTTTTGGAAATTCATGTGGCAGACAGTCACATGATGCACTGAATGTGCATTTTTTTTAAAAAAAGATTTTTTATTGATTTTATTTGAACAACAAAACAACAAACAAACCAAACTTACAGTGGATGCATAACTTGCTGACAATTACACATACATTGTATATTCCGCCCACTGTATTTCCCATGCCTCCCCCCTCCCGAGCCTACTTTCCCACATTACTAGTCTCCACCTCTTACGGTGGGGAGTCCTCTTCTGCCATGTTCATTTAATCCTCATCACTTGGTCCATTATACGAGGGCCCAAATAGTTCTGCTATCAGTTGTCTCCAACCCAATAGGGCTCCAGCTTCACCTTCCACATCCCCTTTACACGCTTCCTGCCATTCCACTGTTTCCGCCTCCGCCCACTTCTGCAGATCCCTCCACCACGTTTCCACTTTGGGCCTATGACATGCTTTCCAGCCCATTGTAATCCTTCTCTTTGCCAGGACATACGCTAGATCTTTTAGTTTACTTATATGTTTAAGCTTTCGCGGTCTGGGGAACCCTCCCAACAAACAGGCCCACACGGTATCCACCTTCATGCAGATCCCCATGTCTTCCATTTTCTGTGCTATGCCCCTCCAATATCTCGCTATCAGCGGGCATGCCCAGAACATATGCACCATACCTGCATTTTCCTCATTACATTTTGGGTACACTTGGCTTCCAGCGTTTTTAAATTGAGCTATCTGTAGTGACGTCAGGTATGCTCTGTGAGTTATATACAGTTGTATCTGATGCAGCCTAGCATTTCTTGATACTTTTTTATGATATCTCTCCCATATCCCATCACTCATCGGGTCCCCTACTTTTTCTTCCCAGTCCAGTCTAAGTTGCACCACCTCCTTGCCCACTCTTGTCATTACCATCTCATACACTCTAGACGTTTTGTGCCCCCCTTCCGCAATATCATATATCATATCCAGTGTGGTGTCCGGTTCCTCTGCCAGTTCCACCTCGGACCAGGCAGCTTTAATTCGTTGCACCATCCCATGATACGTGATATATTGCCCGGCACTCAACCCTGTTTGTTCCACCAGCTCCTCGAATTCCATTATCTTACCCTCCTGCCACACATCCCCCATCGTTGCTATAGCCACAGGTTCCCAGTGCTTCCTAATCATTAACCTTAGCTGCTTCCCAGTTCCCGGCACTGTAACCAATGGGATCTGCGAGGAACACGGGGATTGCTTGTCCATTATCCGGCATGCCCTATGCCACATTTCCCACCCAAGACCCAACATCCTTGGGTGACCTCCTAGCTCACGCTTGGGCAACCATATCATCTCTTTCAGGAAATATGGGGCACAGTCCCCCTGATGCAGCCCATGTTCTAAGGTGGGCTCTTCGGAGAGCCATTTGACTACATATTGTAATTGGCTTGCTATATAATAGATTTCCCAGTTTGGCAGTTTGATGCCTCCTTTCTCGTGCGGATTTTGCAATTTCCACAGGGCTACCCTGCTCCTCATCCCGTGCCATAGAAATTCCCTACATATGCTGTCCAACTTAGTAAATAATTTCCGAGGTATGGAGTATGGGATGTTCGCAAAGCAATGCAACAGTCTGGGTAATGCCACCATCTCGACCATCGCCCCTCGCCCCATCATTGCCAAAGGGAGTTTCGCCCAAAACTTCATGCTATTCTCCAGTTTCTTCACCGTTCTTTCCGTGTTATGCCTGTGTTCGGCTTCTACCGTATGGTATATATCTACTCTGAGATATCTGATGGTTGTAACCTCCCACGGAATCTGTAAAACCGCCAGCTTCTCCACCGGGAGCCCCCCATATCTGCCCAGCGGAAACACACAGGACTTACATGGGTTCACAGCTATACCTGATAGTTCTGCAAACCTCCCCATCACTTCCAGGATATATTGGAGGTTCTCTTCTGGATAACACAAATACAACAACATGTCATCTGCATATAATGAGATCAAATGTGATGTCTCCCCGACAACAATACCTATTGCGTCATACTGCTGCCTTAAGTAGATCGCCAGAGGTTCTAACGCTAGGATATACAGCATGGGGGACCATGGGAGATCACAGTACCCGTCTTCACTCTCGCTAGTGGTGCACTATATAATAGGTCTACCCAATGAAGATATCCTGGTCCCATACCGTAGTTGGCTAGGGTCGCCTTTAACCAGGGCCATTTGACAGAGTCAAATGCCTTGATTGCATCCAGTGATACTATCGCCATCTCGCCTGTATCCCCTTCCGTATGTTTTACCACCCGATGGAGTCGCCTCAAATTATTCAAGATGTTTCTATTCGGGACATATCCAGTCTAATCGGGATGTATTAACTTGTTGATTACCTTCTTTAGTCTATTTGCCAAAACCGCTGTTAGAATCTTACTGCCTTGGTTCAACATTGGCAGGGGCCTATAGGATCCACAGTCACTGCCGGGCTTATTGGGCTTGGGAAACGGTATGATAACCGCTTCACGCAAAGATTCCGGTAGTTTCCCAGCTTCATATGCTTCATTAAGCATCTCCAGCAGCGGAGGGAGCACCTCTGTTTTATATGCCTTATAAAATGTGCTGGGGAGTCAATCGGTTCCTGGGGTTTTACACGTGGGCAGCTGCCTCACTACCTCCTCTAATTCCTCCAGGGTGATCGGAGCGTCCAACTCCTCCCTCTCCTCTTCGCTAATCTGAGGTAATCCAATATCTTCCAGTGTGTCCCCTATTTCCTTTCTGTCGCTCTCCGTCTCATCCTCATACAAACGTCTATAATATTCTGCAAATTCCTGATTGACCCCCTCTTGTGTATCCACTACGTTACCATTGTCTTTCACTATTGTTCTAATTGGGGACCTAGGGGTCTCGTTCTTATAGAGCCACGCCAGGACTCTTCCTGGTTTGTCTCCTCGAGCATGTTGTCTTTCTATATACTTTTTATAATTGAGATTGCATAACCTCTCCCAATATCCTGCACATTTCTGCTGCAGGCCCAGTGCCATGTCTGTATCTTCCTTAGTATTACTGCCCCATTCCAGCACCTTTTCTAGTTCCTTTTCAGAGTCCTGCAATTCAGCCAGGATCCCATTCTGCAACCCTTTAGACTTGGCTATGGCAATTCCCCTAATCACTACTTTAAAGGCTTCCCAGAGCGTGCCCGCTGTCTTAACACTGCCAGTGTTTATGTCAAAATAACTTATTATTTCCTCTCGCATATCCTCCCTAAATACACTATCTTTGAGCGCTTCTGCGCGCAATCGCCATGTGGGTATCCTTCTCCTTGGGGGTCGATATTGCCACACTAGCATCAGTGGCGAGTGGTCCGAGAGGACTCTGGCTTTATATTCCGCCTGCAGTATTTCCGTCATTAGTTCCTGCGTGACAAACACATAGTCTAGTCTAGTATACAGTCCCTGCGGGGCTGCATAATGTGAATATTGTCTATCCTGCGGATGGCGCGACCTCCATGCATCTATCAGTCCAAAGTCTGCCAAAAGTACACTCAGTGCCTTTGCAGCCGGGGTGGGTCTGACTACTTTAGTATTTGATCTATCTAAACTGGGGTTCAATACACAATTGAAATCGTCCCCCCAAAATACCACCCCCCCGTACTACCACCGAGTTTACCATATAGCGTCCTAAAATACGCTGCAGTGTCCTGGTTCGGGGCATAAGTATTTACAATGCAGATCTCTCTATTTTCCACGAGCCCCTTCATAACCACCATCCTACCATCTGCCTCTGCCACGTAGCTCAGCAACTGGAACGGGACATGTGAGGCTACCCACGTAATTACCCCTCTTGCATAGGCAGAATATACTGCCCCTACTACCGTCCCTCTCCACTTCTTTCGTATCACTTCCAGTTTATCCCGCGTTAAATGAGTTTCTTGTAACAAGGCTATGTCCACTCTCTGTCTGCACAGGTACATCATAACCTTGTTCCGTTTCAAGTAGCTGTTGAGCCCCCTGACGTTCCAAGTGACTATTTTAAGGTCTCCCATGGTTTGTCTTGTTTTCCCTGGGGCGTAGGCTCACCCCATAACTCCTCTCCAATTACAACACACCACTGCACACAACCCCTGCCTTCCCCCCTCCCCCTCCTACCCCAACCCCAACAAATGCCTAGCTCCATCCCTGGATCTCAGGCTCCCCGCGTTCAGACCTACCCTGGATCCCCAGGTAAGGCCCCAGCAGGGTGTCACCGCTCTATCGGCGACCTAACTAAACACTAAATGGGGGTACAAAGATTGGCCCTGCAAGGCTCCCTAAAAAAGCAATAGTCACAGTGCTCACGGATCATGTTTCCCCGGCCTGGCAATATCCGTCAACGGGCTACTTCAATTACTATAATCAAGTCCCATAGTCTTAAGTCCTGATACCCCCCAGTGTCCCCTTTGCTCGTTACTTATCTTCTCCACCTCCTTCTCCCTTCTGCTTGTCCAACTCCTGGGGGCCACCGTGCATGTCGAGCCATCCCATAGCATCTTCCGGAGTGTCAAAAAAGAAGGTCCTGTTCTTGTGGAAGACTTTCAGCTTCGCCGGGTATAACAACATGTACTTGTGGCCCGCCTCTCGTAGTCTCCTCTTGACCGTCCCAAAGTTCATACGGCTCCACTGCACCATCAGAGTATAATCCGGGTATGCAGTTATTGTTGCTGTTCCTCTCCGTATCGTTCCACCCTTATGAAAATGTTCCAGAATTCTTTCCTGATCCCGATAGTTAAGGATCTTAGCAATCACCGGTCTGGGTGGGTTGCCCGGCGGAGGCTTCCTCGTTAAAGCCCTATGCGCTCTTTCCACCGAAAACCCCTGGGATAAGGCTCCCCCCGCTATCTCCTGCAGCAGCATAGATTCAATAAACTCTGTGGGGTTGTGACCCTCTGCTCCCTCCGGCAAGCCAACAATGCGGATATTGTTCCTCCGGGCACGTCCTTCCGCCTCCTCCGTCCTATTCTCTAAGTTGCCCACGCGCTGCACCAGGGCGTGAAGTTCCGATTTGTGTGCAACACAGTCCACTGTGTGCGAGCCCACGTCCTTCTCCAGGCTCTCAGTGAGCTCTGCCAGACACCTGATGTCTTGTCGGAGAAGATTCAAGTCCTCTTGCACCGCCCCAACTTTGAGTTCCAGCGCCGTTTTAAGTTCTGTCACGGCCAGTTCCAGCTTGGTTTCCCAGGCTATCTTCAGGTCAGCGATCGCAGCAAGGACCTCCTGGTTCATGCTTGTGGCGGCCACGCTCCCAACAGGTGCCCTGTCCTTACTCCCATCCGCTCCCAGGCCAGGGGGTGTCCTGGCATACTCATCCAGCGTGAGCTGCTTGCCCTTCAGCCTAGGAGGTTTATTTGACATGGCGCTGCAACCAGGGTTCGTGGGCTGGCTCCAACTCTTGTGGTTTCTGACCCCAGCGGGGGCAAACTGCTGCTATTGCTCGGGCCCAAGGGGGCCACCCAGGAACACCCCAAAGCTACCCTCTGGGTGTAAAAAGGATTGTGTCCACCCTCGTAACCGCTTGAACTTCTCCTCCACTCTTCCTCACACGCTGAATGGGCATTTTGCTCTTTTATCTGGCAGAGCCGCTTATATTAATGCCCAAGCAATGGGACACTAGCCGTTGATCATCCAGTCCAGTCCAATCCCTCCCTATACCACCAGAGGCAGTCTGCAGTAGCCTGCCAATCCACTTTCTCCCTCCTTCTCTTAGGGGCAGTGTTCAGATACCTCAGCACAAGGATCTGTGCTGTTTATTCCATCGGTGATGAGTGGTGGGGGGGGGGTTGTTACACTGCAATGTTAGTGTTAATGCGATTGTATCATTTTGCATCCAATTGCGGGTTATGGCCCTTTACACTTCGCTTCTGGGCCGCTTTTCGTCACCTGCTCCCACCGGCTGTGGGACCCACATGCAGCGCGACAACTGCAACGCTGCAGCTAGCCGTTCCTGGCGCCCGCCCAGGCCCTGTGCACACCGCCTGCTCCCTCCACCCTGGAGAGAGGCGGGCTGCTGTTTCGTTTTCCCTGCGAGGTCCGCCTCGCTCCCCAGCACGGTCAAGCCCTAGCGCTGGCCGCCTTCACTCACAGGCTTTTCTCCGTGCCCGCACATGATGGCGGAGACCGCCGAAAACACAGCACGGGCTGCAATATCCTCCCAATGGTGCGTGGGTACACACACGGCCCTTTCCGCGGCCGCCCGCATCAGTGTGGAAACCTTCGGAGTATGTTGCAAGGTCCGCCTCGCTCGCTTCACGGGCTGTTCTCCAGGCTCGCAGAAGTCAGCGGAGCTACCGGAGACACAGCGTAAGCTGTAATGTCACCCCAGTGGTGCGCCGATGCGCACAGGGCCCGCTCCGCAGCCGTCCGCCCGCAGAGTGCCCGTATTCCTTAAAGCCCTTTGTTACATGCAGCCGCCATTTTGTCCACGCCAGTCCGCGGCTCCGGGGGCTTATCTCTCTCACATCTGCCGTTCCCGGGGTTGCATGGATCTCACGTTTTCAACGATTGTTGCCTGTGCCTTTATTAGCAGATGCTTGTATTCCTGGCATCAGGAGATTCCTGCAACTGCACTTTTTCATAGGATCAATGAAGGATCTTTGAGAGCTCTCCCACTGGCACGTCTCTTCACATGGCCTTCAAGCCACTCCCCCCCTGAATGTGCATTTTGGAGGGATTTTTCACTACTTTTCATCGAGTATTGGGTGTGGAGCCAGGAAAGGCCTGCCATTTTGTGTACACCCTTGGCCCACCCTGCTCAATTTCTGGGGGCTCTGAACTGCCTGGCATCTACCCTGCTTTGTTTAGGGGCACTGTGACTGTGGGGAACCTCTGATTCATGGAGGCTGTTGGCTACATCTGGTGCCAGTGAACCATCAAGGGCCTGCCTAGGTCCAACTGTGAAGGAGGCGAAGTGGTGAGTTGCGGCCCCATTTTCATTACATTGAGGTGCCTGTGCACTCGCCACCATGGATGCCGGCCAACCAGCAGACCAACAGCAAGCCCCTCCACCAGCAGTCCAACAGCCACCACCAGCATTAACACCAAGACCGCTGCTCGCACCACCGGGAGCCCTGCTGCCAATGCCTGAGTTTGATATCTCAGGCGCACCATCAAGCCTGGAGCCAAGGTGGAAAATGTGGATGGACAGGTTAAAAATGTACTTTAGAGCCAACATGGAGACTAGCGACGACAGTAAGGTGGCTACCCTTCTGTACTGTGCTGGCCCTGCGGTACAGGAGGTATTCCTGTCCCTCCAACCTCAGGATGGTTCATATGCGGTGGCAAAGGACGCTCTCCACAATCATTTTCTGCCCATGGCTAATGCCGACTACGAACGCTTCCTCATGGGCACTGCGCACCAAAATGACGATGAGACCTTGGACACATTTTTTGGGAGATTGCGCAGGCTGGCGGTCCCCTGTGCCTAGAATGACCCCGACACGATGATAAGGAACCAGCTTATCCAGAGGTGTGTGTCTGGCAAGCTACGCTGTCAAATTCTGAAGGGAGCCTGGCATCACTCTCCCTCACATCCTGGAACTGGGGAGGTGCCACAAGGTCTCCGAGCTGCCGACGACCCGCATGGAGGCAGGAGTACGCCCTAACAAAGTGGAGGACATCTGTGCCATCGGCAGAGGCAGAGGGATGAGACGCCCAGCAGGCAACCAACGGCAGAGGGGGCAATCATCAGTCAACTTGTGCATGAAGTGCGGGTTTGACCTCCCACATCTTGCGGAGTGCCCAGCCATTGGAAAATCGTGTGGCCGCTGTGGGGTAGCTGATCACTATGCCTGCATGTGCAAAGCCCTGACACCGACAATCGTTCCAAGAGGGCCGGTCCGGGCCAGCTTCTTCCATCAACAGCGATCGTCAAATGTGGCTCAGGTGGACCAGGGAGACAACGGAAATGGTCCAGAAGGGGAGGAAGAAGAAGAAGAAGAAAATGTATTCTTCGTATCGAGTGTGGGTGTTTTGCGCTCCAACTCCAAGCGACAGCCCCGATGAAACGTACTGGTAAATCAGGACTCTGTGCCGATGTTGGTGGACACTGGCGCGTTTGTGAACGTAATGGCCAGAGAACATTATGATGCCATGTAATCCCTGCTTGGCCTGTCTACGCCAAAGGCGCGCATCTTTACCTTCGGAGGGGCACAGCCGATCCCGCTGGACGGTGCGTTCATTGCAGATGTGAGTAACAACACCTTACTATGCTGTGCAGCGGCAGAGGCCCTAGGCATCGTAACCTTCGCGTACTCGGTGTACGTAGACAACATTCAGGTGCTGCTGGGCAAACACTCATCTCTGTTTGAGGGCATCGGGCAGATGGCTGGTGAACCTGTCCAGCTACACATTGGTGACTTTATCCAGCCTGTGGTGCTGAAACATTGGCGGGTTCTGTTTCACCTCAGAAATCTGGTGGATCAAGAGCTAGATAACCTAGTCAAGCTGGACATTAGCAAAAAGTTGGAGGGCCCCACCCCGTGGGTTTCCCCGATTGTGATTGCCCAGAAACCCAAGCAGCCCGAGTCAGTCAGGATTTGTGTGGACATGCGCCTGCCCAACAAGGCGATAAAGCGGGAAAGGCACCTAACACCAACCATTAATGACATTACAACCGATCTACAGGGTGCGAGGTTCTTCTCTAAACTGGATCTCCAGGCCGGATACCATCAGGTGGTGCTACATCCAGAGTCACGATACATCACCACCTTCACCACAAACAGGGGGCTCAGATACAAAAGGCTCAGTTTTGGGGTGTCCTCAGCCGCAGAGGTTTTTCAAAACATCATAGGGACCCTTGCAGACCTGGAAGGGGTGCTTAATATCAGTGATGATATTCTGGTTTTCGCAAGGACCGAGGCAGAGCACCTGGCCCGTCTGGCAAAGACATTTGAGCGCCTAAGTGCCCTGGGACTTATGCTGCACCGAGATAAGTGCAAATTTCTCAAGACCATCATAGAGTTCTTCGGCTTTGTCTTCAGGGCGGATGGAGTATCCTCTGAACCGCGCAAAGTGAGAGACATTCAGGAAGCCAGGCAGTCGGAGAACGTGGCTGAGGTGAGGAGCTTCTTGGGCATGGTCACGTACTGTGGCCGGTTCATCCGGAACTTGGCATCCAGGTCGGAGCCGCTGCGGACACTAACAAGGAAAGATGTCACCTGGCAGTGGGGGCCATTGGAACAGGCTGCTTTTGATGACATCAAGGGTGCCCTCACTGCCGAGGATACAATGGCATTCTTTGACCCGGCTCTACAGATGGAAATCATCATGGATGCCAGCCCCTATGTCTTGGAGCGGTCCTCACTCAAGTGGGGGCTGATCAGGAAGTCCTCCCGATAGCGTATGCCAGCAAAGCGCTGTCGGACACCGAGCAGCGCTACTCGCAAATTGAGCAGGAGGCGCTGGCTGTACTGTGCGGCTGTAGGCACTTCAGACTGAATGTCCTAGGAAGGCCGGTGACAGTGGTCACGGACCATAAGTCCCTACTCCCCATTCTAGTGGGCTCATCCTCCAAACCTCCCGTGCGCATAGAACAGTGGATGCTGGCGCTCCCGGAATACGGAGTATCGCTGGTATATCGCCCAGGCAGCAACCATGCGGCAGACTATCTTTCCAGGCACCCAAGGGAGGACAACCAGCAGTCTACGTGCGCAGAGGAGGCGGATGAGTACATCCGTCTGGTGGTCGAAGCGGCAACACCCAACTCAATGCCGGTGGAAGAGCTGGAACTGGCCTCACAGGCTGATGAGTGTTTTGGAATCCTGAAGGCGGCCATGGAACACAGGACCTGGAAGACTGTGATGGAGTCCTTGGCCCGTAGGACACAGGTGGCAAAGGCGGCCTTGGAACAGCTCTAGCGTGTACGTGAAGAACTGGCGTTCTCTGACTCTGGACTGCTGCTAAGAGGGGACAGGATAGTGGTCCCACAGGCCAAGGTACATCAAATCATCGCCCTGGCACACCAAGGGCACCAAAGTCGAAGGCCCGCCTCTGGCAGAAGGTGTGATTCCAGGAGTTAGAAAGGAGGGTGGAGGAATGTGTGGCCTCTTGTGTATGGTGCCAGGCAGCGTCACCTGTGCTGCGGGAGCCAATCATCGAAACCATGCCGAGATGGACATGGCCTTGGGAGGTGGTGCATGCAGACTTGCCCACGAACAGGGGCCCCCACTTCCTGGTGGTTATCGATGAGTGGTCCAGATATCCAGAGGTGGAGTTCGTGGAGACTGTGGCATTCAAGAGAGTGGTGGTAGCGCTGGAGAAAATCTTCGCCAACCACGGACTGCCCAGGGTGCTGTGCTCCGATAACGGGGCCCCCTTTCAGGGCAAGGGTTTTGCTGACCTCATGAAAGGGTATGGCATACACCACAGGAATGTCACCCCTCTATGTCCCCGAGCGAACGGAGAAGCGGAGCGGATGATGCGCACACTGAACAAGGTCTTCCGGATCGCCCAGGGAAAAGGCGAGTGTCTGCAAAGGGCACTGTATGTGTTCCTGAGAGGATACAGGGCCACCCCACATTCATCCATGGGAGTGGCGCCGGCAGAGGCTTTATTTCAGCGATGCGCGAGGGACATTATACCGGAGGTGGGGGAGCGAGAACCTACTGTCATTGATAATGAGCAGGTGGAAGAGGAGCGAAGGGCATGGACTGAGCTGGAGAATGCCCAGAGGGGTCTAAGAGCACCAAGACTGGCCCCAGGGGATTAGGTCCTGGTGAGGAATCGACACCCTCAGGGCAAGCTATCCCTCACATAGGAGCCGGCACTGTTGGACGTGGTGGCAGTGAAGGGGTCAATGGTAACCGTGTCCGATGGAACGGCATCTGTCACCAGAAATGCCAGCTTCTTTAAGAAAACTTTGGACACTTGTTCGGGTAATATATTGGCCAGCAATTGGAGTGCACGCCTCGCCCCTGCTTTTTTGAACATTCAACTCCCCAACATGTTTCTTTAGTTCTCAGCAGCAGAGCCTTTCTCGTGCATGATGCGTCATCTCCAACTGAAAGGCCTCGCACACCACCCCTCACCTTGCAAATCCGTGACAGTTAAAGCTAGCAATACAACAAAGCATCCTTAGAACGTTTTGTTTATATTTATGACGTCTACTAAATTAACATGAAAAAAAATAAAGTGTACTCTTGTGTGGCTAGTCAAATGTTCTTAAAATCATGCATGAGAACGTTCTGGAAGTTTATCATAAAGAATCTTCATATCTAACAGAGTTTATTAGACCACTTCTTTTATTGTGTGTCTTAAAGCTCTGTAAGTGTAGTGGGTAAATAGGTTTTCAGGCTTTGCCTCGTTTTACATTCTGGGACTTATATTTTTTAATTTAGGATGTGGAAAACTAAGCTACAATGATATTATATTGGCTTAACAGGATTTACATCTTGACATGCTGCTTTCCTATGCAAGTTGTGTATTTTGCAAGCAAAATTTTAGAAGACAGTATTACTGCAGGCTTTAACATCCAGGACCAAAGTATTTGCACCAAATAAAGCTTGGAATGTATGTGGTCAAGTGCCTACATAGCAGAGTGATTTAAAACCACTGATTCGATGTTTAGCTAAAGTGTGTGATCCTGGGAACATAGGGTAATCTCACTCTGGCTTAACAGCAAATATTGGAATGCTGATAGGTGATTACAGTTTAGGGACAACATGGTGTACTCAGATGCTCCTTTCTTAGCGGCCTACAAGGATGTCACCTAGAACAGCATTATCGCTGTACTGGCCCACCCTCAGCCCCATATCACTTGAATTGACAGGCAGATGTGTAGTCTAACCAGCCAGTCAGCGCACCAGAGGTTCTAGTATGATATGATAGGTTATTTATAACAAGCTTAATACCCAGGGGTTTCTAAGCACAGACACAGGGATAGAACCTGTGCTGCTCTGTATCGTCTTGCTTCCAAAGCGAGGACGTTGCCCCTGAGCTATCCTCCTGAGACTAACTGATTAGTAGAGCAGACTGACTGCAGCAAAACCAACAATAAAAGTTCTCCTCTGTTGCTGCCAGTCACCAAAGTTGATTGGGCTGTCCCACAGAAGAATGAGTGAAACTCTTTATTATGTCCTGTTATGCTATGTCATTCCATCTTTTATTGCACACCAGCTGGCATTTTCACACGTTCTATGAGCTTAAAGAGATAGGGTAGAGGACTAATGCAGTGGCAGGCGGATTGGGGCATGACTGGTTTGTCACACCATTGATGTGTGCATATCTGAAAAGATGGCGCTTTCTGTGCAGTGCAAGCTTTAGATATCTTGTGAGCTGTCTGGAGCAGTGCTTAATGTGCGCTCCATGTTGCTAAGGTACTGGTTTGAGTGATTGTATGTGAGTCTGTCGAAGAGCCTGCTTAAGGAGTGTGGAGAGTTGTGTTTATGTGCGTCTGGGATGGGTTAGTTTGCTGTTTAGGAAACGTGAGTGCAGACACGTGCCTTCAGGTGGTGTGTGTTCCATTGTCTAACATGGGGTTTTCCTTGGTGAATGGGTTGAGTGGCAAACCGCATTGTCAGTCAGGGTTGGAGGTAAAATTGTTTTTGAAGTGGTTATTGCTGCCATATCTTTCTCCAATGATTGCTGAATTTGATTGCACGGACACACCATGAGCAAAGGGTCAGGAGAGAGGGACTCACTTGGGCAGCCAAAGTGCACAGGGGTGACAGTCCAGAGCACTGAGGTCCTGTTTAAAGAGGCATTGACAAAGACAACAGTTTTGGCTTGTGTGTCGGTAATGGGCATGTGCAAGGTGCTCATTCCTTGTGCCTAAATAATCACACCAATTTACAGCTGTTGCCATCTATTGTCCAGGCAATGCCCTTGTGGCAGTGCCTGGCAAATGCCTATCCCATGCCTACACGGAGGACAGAACTGTTAGTTGCCGATGCTTGTATTGAATGGAAGAGACTTCGGCCAGAGGGTGACTGGCAACCACGCACTGTACTGAGTTTGAGGTAGGGGCTTGCCTGAAGCATTACATTTCGGTTTCACTGAATCACCAATATTTATACATAAAAGTATCTAAGAGAAAAGGACACAGTAATAATTTCAAAGGAAGATGAACGCGTCACCTGTCACAGCTGCACTCACTTACTGTACCAGTCATGCAGGAAAATTACACTTTTACCCACTGACGCTGTTTAGAATTGAATAGCAGTCCAGCTGTTTTTGTAGTTGTGATGATTAACAGATTAGACTAATAAACATGCTCTAAAAAGATGTGTGCCAAATAGTATCTTTTTTAATTTACATGCACAGTTGGATCAATGATTTCTGCTCATGAATATAGTGTTTTGATTTTTGTCAGGTACACATCTAGTGCGTTTTTTTTATTATTCCAAGAAAGGTCTAGTCTAGCCACAAATCAGCAAGCAGCATAGTAGTGTGAAAACCAAAGGTCAAGCCCAGCCCTGCCATGCCCTATGGGGCAATAGGGCAGTGCCCGAACCAAAGACACGGAATGCTGGCGTGGGACCGTTTTTTGGGTCAAAGTGGGCCACTTTTTTTGGCCAATGTGGGCCAGTTTAATGAGCTACTTCACTATGCAGCTAGTTGTTGTTACCAGTGTTGCTGAATAAATATCTCTAAAACGTACAATTTGCATCACATTTTATAAAAAAAAGAACTCCCCGTCGAGTACTACTCAAACAGTCTGTCACAAAAGGAATACATTGCCATATTCAACGGTGGGCCACTTTTTCGTTGGTGCACGAGACAATTGTATGCCCCACCAGTCCGACCCAGCTTGCCACTCCCCCAGTAGCTATCGCCATCCCACGCCCTCCTTTTTGAATGCAGCCAGAGTACCGTGGCACTAGTTCCTTTTTCCCACTTCCACCACTGCCATGCTTACCCATACTGCAATTGTTAATTGCCAGAGATGCAGTAGTCGGCTATTTTACGGAAAACCTTGCTGTGAGTGAGGCCGAAGTCTTCTTTTTTTTTTCCTGACAATTGGTGCCTACAAAATACTCGTAAAACTCAAGTCAGTCACATTTCAGGGCCGGACACTTAACAGCTTCCGACGCACCGCCCTACTGCCAATCAACCTCGTTTCACTGTGATGCAGTTCAATTCCTGTCATGGCGCGCATTTTGAGGCACGTCAAACTTGGTTGTCCAACCTGGGTTATCTCTCTCGAGCGCCCGCCTCACACTTCCAGCAGACAGCCGCACCATGAAATAGAAGATGAAAGGAATGGCTTCCCGCCATGCCCTCTGAGTGGAGTGACAGGATTAAACAGGGCATGCGCCTCGCCGGTATTTCCGTATTAGGAAGGGCGCTCGATTGCAGTAACGCAGCCCGGCCCAGCTGCCGTGTGATGAGGGCGATGGGAACACGTCCTGAGTTGTTGATGTGGGTAAGCATAGCTGTGCCGGTACGTTGACTGCCTTGCCCTTATAGCCCTGGTGCACAGTGACAGCAGCGCCACACGCTATCCCGAGGCATGCAGTGCACACCTTGATAACACAGGCCCAGGGGTCGTTTTCCACAGTGGCATGAGCTATGTTATGTTATACGACTGGCCTGTATGCCGCTCTCCACTGTCATTTACATGGTCTGCAGCAGGAGTCTGCAACCTGTGGCTCTCCAGAGGTTTTGGACTACAACTTCCATGATCCCTCATCATTGACTATCTTGGCTAGGGGTGATGGAAGTTGCAGTCCAGAACATCTAGAGAGCGAAAGGTTGCAGACCCCTGGTGACTCTCCAGGCTCTCTGGTGGATCTGAAAGCAAGGCCTTTGGGTGAGTTTAATGGAGAGACGGGGAAAATGCAAGATAGCTTTGCTGCTGTGTGTAGTGTGTGTCTATGGGACTGTTTTAGGTGGTCTATGTCGAGGGCATAGAGGAATGTGTGTCCATGTGGGAGTGAGCCTTGTGTGCCTGTGGCCCTGGGGTGTACTGGACACTATAGGAGGCCGTAGAAGTTTTGTTGGTTGATGTCTCTAGATAGGGATTTTAAACGGTTTTGTGCAAGGGGCATAGATTGCATACAGTTTGGGCCTGAAAAAGAGAGTCTTAGGGCCTCATTACACGGTAGGCGGTGGACCAAGGTGCTAATAGCACCTTGGTCCATGCCGGTAAAATACTGCCACCGCCTTGGTGGAAAGGGGAATTACCGCCCTATTCCAAGGTTGGCGGGGCGGTAATTCCCCCTTCCACCATTGCCCTTCCCCATTCCCACTTTTGCCCCATAGGGCATTCATGGGAATGGGGAAGGTGCTAATTACGGTACCGCAAATTTGCGGTGCCGTAATTAGCACCAAGGTCCCTTAGCGGGTTAGTTTTTAACGCCTGCTAAAAGCAGGCGTTAAAGTACCAACCCGCTAAGGGACCTCGTAGTAAGGCGGTAAGGGTTAACGGTCACCGGTACCATTACCGGTGAGCGTTAACCCTTACCGCCTACCGTGTAATGAGGCCCTTAGTGTTGGAGCAAACAATTCAGCCCATTGGCAAACAGTAATCTAGTAGTACATCAATCCAGGAAACTAAGAAGCAAAATACAGTGGGAAACAATTAAGCTAGGGTAAACAATTCGACTAAACAGTTCATACAGTGCTAGGGGGAAAACACAGTGGGGCAATACAGTAGGGAAAACAATTCATACATTGGGGCAACAGTTAATCTAGGATGCTAAGGAGCAAAATACAGTGGTGCAACAATTCAGCTAAGGTAAACAATGTATATAATGGGGCAATGCTTAAACTAGGGCAACCATTCATACATTGAGGCAACAATTAAACTAGGGCACAGAAGCAGAGCTGATTGGCAGCTAAATGCACACCCCAGGCTTCAAGAGTGCTCCCTGGTATCCCAGGCTTCAAGAGTGCTCCCTGGTACCCCAGGCTTCAAGAGTGCTCCCTGGTATCCCGCCCCAAGCAATCCCCCAGTATGACACCCTTTAATACCATTCAGAAGAAATCCCCACACCCTACAAAGCCAGCGCCTGCACTGTGCTGTCTTTACCCAGAAGAATTGCTCAAAGCCATGCCCGGGTGGCCTTTGCTCTCTTATGGACCACCAAACAAAGAACACAGTGTGGTGAAGCTGGTTTGCAAATGTGCAGCACAAAATAAAGATGCGCAGCCCTTTCTGTGGCGTATATGCCCCTTTTATTTCGAATCAACATCGCCCGCTCACAGTTTTGCTTTTCGCATTTGCATGGGATCCCTCTCATAGGAAGCTTTCTTTGGGCCTCATCACGGGTTGGGCAGAGCAGTAAAAATGCAGCGATAATGCTATTTCCGCCGCATTACCGCTCCTCCCAATCCAGAGTTTGGGCAAAAAGTTGCAGATTTAACTCCAGCTTTGAGTCCATTTACATAATTACAATTTACATTTGAGCTTTCCTAGGAACAAATGGCCCAGCAATGAGTTGATATGGGAGAGCTTTGGGGTTGATAATGCCCCTTCACTCACTAGTAAGTGGAGTTTGATGTCCTTTGTCCATCAAAGCTAGTAAGTGGCTGTGATGGCCGAAAGATGGACAGGTATTCTCCAATGGAGTGGAAGGAGTAGTGACATGGAGCATAAATGGGAGGGGGCACATGGAAGATGTGGTGCAGATCGGTTTTTATGGAAAGAGGAGCACCGTGTCCAAGCAAGCAAGCACAAAGGGATGTCTGCAAGGAAGTGGGGGTGCAAGACAATGGCTAGGTTTAAGGTCGAGAAATGGGGATTTAATCAATGTAATCAATTTCAGGCAGTTCAGCTTCACTGTACCCAGAGGATGAGCCTACTGCCTATCCACATGTAAAATCCAGTTCTGGATCCTGCATCCAGACACTGTTTATATGACTATGGCTTCTTGCGTTTGGGAGCGGACTGCTCTCGGCTTCCTCGCTGCATGTCTGCATCTCCTTTGAATTTCCTGAGCTGGAATGTCATTCATGCTGGTATATGGCTCTCTTTCTCAAAGTCCTTTGTCAGTTTTTATGTGTCTCTATTGATGACTCGCCTGCAGAAGTCTATATCGCTCCTCTATCTTCTCTGTGCCCTTCTTCATGGCTTCTGGCGGCCACCTCAGCTCAGTACTGGCCTTGCTGGTAATCTTTACGCTTTGGATGCTTTTTTTCATGCCAGTACTGGTGTTAGTCATACTATCTGCATTGTTAGCAATCTTCTTCGTCTCAGTAGAAATAACTGGTATAACGTTCCAATAACAAATAGAAGTGCTGTCAAGAGGGGTTTGGTGGAAAGGTGGGAACGGACTTGAGAGGGTTAGGTTTGGGGTGTTGTGCAGACTTTTACACAGGTGGTCGTCCTTATCCCCAGGAGGGCAGTCCATACCTGTGAGGTCCTCCTGCATTAAACCACCCCTAGAGGGAATATTGGGTAGCAACCTCACCTCCCTAGCCACATGAGAAGGGGCTTCCCCCTGGGGAGATGTGACAACACCTAGTGAATCATCCCGCATGCCTCTTCCATTTCAGCCATTCCAAGACTGCAAATGCTATGACCAGCTAAAACCAGTTTGACTGGATGTTCTTCATTGGAAGAAGACCATGAGGCTTCAGTATGTGGCCCCATGATTGGGTGAATGGGAACATACTTAAATGAATGCACCCATGTTTCTGGGGATGCGACCATTCCCCTTACCCCAATTCCTCACAAAAGAGGAGGACTTTCTCCAGTTGTTTGTAGAAGAACTAGGATTGTAGGAAAATACTGACCTGAAAATCGGACATGAAAAAGCTAAACTGTAAACTACAATCTTCCAGACCCTCCTGAGTAAGAGGCCTGGTCAGACCCCTGCAGCAACCCAGTCGCTGAGCTACCAGTGTGAGACTAGAAAAGTGGTCACTCCAATTTATGCCATGTCACAATACTCAATCCTTGTACCTCTGTGTACCCTTAGAAAGCCGTCCAAGGGGTTTGATCCTTAGAACTAAACAAAAATGAACCTTTCCCAACTCAAGATTTTTTGTTTTGTGTCCTGAAAGCATGTAACTACAGGAAAGTTAATTGGCCCAACTCCCCAGTATAGAACAAGCAGTCAAATGTACACTGACCTTGCAGCCTGGATTGAGTTCAACACATCCTTCCCACTTGCTCGACTGTGTTCTCCGAATCCCCCACCCAATTGCATTGAGAATAGTGGAGATTTTTCGTTTAACCCCAAAAGGGCCACTTGGGCTGACTGGAAAATGGTACAATTTTTAGAGAAAATAGTTGAGGACGAAGAGAGGCAAAGCTAGCTTTCAGCTTCCTTATCCTACTTTAAATGTTTTTCACCCGAGTTACCACATTCCGACACTTACCTTGTGGTCTCTGATTCCTGGAGCCTATATGTACCTCCTAAAGAACCAGGTTTTTGGGTAATGAAATTAAACAAAGTCCGCCTTTTTTCTGCAGGAAAGTACTCTCGTCTGACTAGCAGTATGTGGTTAATGCAGCTCTACTAGTTGTTGAAGTATCCAGGGATGATGCCTACAGCCACAACACAATTCAAGTATCCCCAAAGGTCAAATCATGTTTTCCCAAAAGGAAAGAATAAAAAAATACTAAGGTGGCTATGACCATATAAGTCATCGTTTCTGTCTGTCTGGCATCCCGGGCCTAATGTGCATGCCTGTCCATGCTCGAACAATGCTGTGTGTTTGCCTGCAAAGTTTACGTGGGATGCACTTGACCCTGAGCGGTCAGCACTTTTAAATTCTAAATCATATGCCCAAGTGAATGAGGCCATGACCACTTTTCCAGCCTGAAATCCCCCCATGAATACCGAAGCCTCTGCACCAGTACATCCGCGAGGACATCTGACCAGCAAATGGCCTTTCAGTTTGGGACTTTGCAGAAGTGCCACTTCCTTCGCAGTGGGGAAATCCTGTGACAAGACCTCATGACTCCTGGAGCTTCATGCTGCATGTGTGTCAATTAAAGAAGTAGCCTCACACCGAAGGGAGAAATGCACTTACAAGAACCACGACTTGTCACTGCTGAACTGCGTCATCCGGCCACTAGCCCAATGAAGCCACGCCCTCAAGGTAAAGAGCCCAGCAGAAACATGTTGGGGGCCCATGACAAGAGGACAGTGGTAAAAACCTCAATTCCCAGGATGGGTGCCCTGTAAACTCCAGTTTATTGGGCCGACCTACTCAACCAAGCAACTTTGAGCACTCCAGTGTGGTGCCTGCCTAGCGAGAACACTCCTGGTTACACCAGAAAAATGGCTTGATGTGCTGGTAGGTACCTGTGCCCTCTGTACCGCTTCATTATTCATCACACAGCACTACATACATAGACCCATGATCATCAAGTACTGCAGAGTGAACCGCTTTGCAGTGTCTGCACAACCTAGTGTGCCCCTCTACCTGAATTGACTAACATTTTGTTTGTGAGGTCACACCCTATATCATCTCTACAGGGCTGATGTCCAACGTGCAAATCCATGGAATTATTTCCCTGCCTTGAGATTTCTTTCAGTGGTTACTATTAGTCCCTCTGACAGAATACCGTCTGGTGAGGGCATGATAGCCTGAGATTATTTTATTTCTATTTATACAATGATGCAGGTATTTCTGTTTATGAAAGGGAGGCCTGCTAATCAGACCACCTTTCTTAATGGGCCATGCCAAAAACATAGTGCACTCATGTGCCTTTGATGGGATAGTCTCCTGAAACCCCTAGCACCACCGCTTCTGTGGCAGCAGGGTACGTTCAACGGTCACATGTGCTTGCATGACAGTGGCTGGGACACAAAGTTCCAACTGGCACTGGGGGCTTTTTAATCTACTGCACCTCTGATCCAAAGCATAATAACTGGGTGCTCAAGTCAGCCTAGTAGCATGTTAAACTGTAAATATAAGCCATGTCTGTTTATGACATGGAAGCATCTGAGGTGACACAATTATGCACCTACGTCATTTGGAAAAGGATTATGTCGTTATGAGAGGGCTCATGTGTATTAGCTGTCTGGCCTGGAAGTATCCACAAAAGCCATGAGGGAGAATTCCCAGAAAGCCGTGTCTATGATCCCCCTGAGGAAGGCCAAGACCTTCTTCCCAGGGCACAGAAACCCTCCCCAGGAGGCCCAATGGAAAGACAGTACCCGACATAACAAAGCCACTCTCAGACCATGAAACTGATCACTGGAATTTCTTTTGAAGTCAGCAGACAGTAGTAAGTGAACATGTCTTTTTAATTTTTCTAAAAATGAAAAAGACTGATTTAGAAAGACCGCTCCGAGAACGCTCAGAGCGGTCTTTCTAAATCTTAACTGTCACGCCCCTGCTGCACATGAGTGCGTGCAGGGGCTGACAGGCTGACCGAGACGGGTGAGGGAAGACAGGCTTCAGGTAAGTGTCTGTGGTGGGGAGGGGCTGGGGAGAAGAAGTGTGTGTGTGTGTGTATTTGTATGTGAGGTGGGGGTAGGGTAAAAGATGTGTGTCTGAGAGTGAGTAGTTGTATGTGATGAGGGGTTTGGACGGGGTACAGGTTGAAAGGGGGTTTAGAGGTGAAACCCCCAATTTCAAAGGGCGGGGGAGGAATTGATGTATTTCAAATATTAAAGCCTGCACAAAATCAGCCGAAAAAATCTGTCTTTTTTGGGTGCATCCTTTAGTATTCGAGATCATCACATAGAACCCAGTAGACATGGCAAGAGGGGAGTTTGAGTAGCACAGAGGAGAGGGTAGGCCAGGAGAGGGGTTCATCCATCTTGGTTTTTGCTAGGGCTCTCTATCAATGACTATCCCCCTCGACTTCCTATAGGCAAAGCATGCTTGGTATGATATCAGAAGGCAAAGGATCTGCTCTGTTAAAGTCGCCTGGAATGGAACCCGGACAGCCAACTGGCTTTGGACCAATCTGTTGTCACATTCTGCCTATATAAGGACAGGAAACCCTGTCTTTAGTAGATTCTTCTTTTGACTTCAAGACTACAGTGTGGACATGTGTTGGTCAGGGGCTGAGTATGTTGGTTGTAGTTAGAGGTGTAAATTGGTGATTTTCATAGTTTAGAGAGAGTTGGTTTGCATTTGTGTGTGGTGAGTAAGGTGGAGAGAAATTAAGGGTTAGTCAAAAGGTCGGAAGTGCTCTTGGTATTTCTGTAATGGTTTCAAATTATTGGTCTTGCTATCGTTTGGAGTATCGTGAGAGGTGCATGACGTTAGTGATTGATGCATGAAGATCTCCTGTGTTGCGGTTTAGATATTCCGGGAGACAGGGAAGGCATTCTGTCATTGTTTTGTGGGTACCCCAATGTGATGTCTTCTAGTCGCTATAGATTCCTGAATGTTGTGTGATGTGACCTGGGTGGACAATCACGAGCTGGTACGGAGTTCCCTTAGGTTGTGCCCCTGCATAAAAGTCAAACTATTGAGGAGTGTAATTTCTGCTGATGGTTGGTGTAGATTCATCTTTCTCTACGTTAAACATTGATGAGCCAGGTTTTTAGACTTTTCCTGAATTTCAGGTGGTCCTTTAGAGTGCAGAAAGCATGTTCCAGTGTAAGGCCACCATCTGTGTCTTCCTCTGCAAAATCTTCTGGTTTCTAATATTCTGTCGTTTATTGATATTAGGTCTCTGATTGATTGGTAGCTCGAGCTTTTGCTTTCGATGAATTCTACTCCTTGACCTTCAGGTGCTCTGTGGGCTAGGCAGATGGCCTTGAACTGAATCCCTTTGTTTAATTGGTAGCCAATAGAGTCCCCAGTGAGGCGGTGTTATGTGTTCTCTCCTGTTGAGTCTGAGTAGGAGTCCAGCTGCTGTGTTTTGGATTTGTTAAAGCTTTTTTTTTGTGTTAATCATTTCGATTTTTACAAAATCCAAATGCGTAGAAAAGACAAACAGAGAAATAACTATGTAAACGTTATAATGTCGTTGTTGTTAGAGTGTGGCAAAAGCAGAGAAGTGTTCACATATTTCAGAATGTTAAAGGTTGCCAGCTGCCACGAGGTTCTGTCACCCGCTATCATTTTTGCCCAACAATTGTCTTGGTCACTTAAAACGTGGTCTGAAAAGGTATTTTTCAGGTAAATAAATCTTATTCTTCGTGTGCTCGTGCAAGAAAGAAGCAAATGGCGAATAGTCTCTATTGCTCCAGGCTGGCTACAAAAGCGACATTCATTTGTCGTAGATAAACCTCTAATTGCCAATATTTCATTTGTTTGCAAGAGGTTTAATCTTGCTCTCGTTAAAAGGTCACGAGATGGGCTGGCTGGGAATTTTTTGATGTAGGGCTGCAGTTCATTTAGTTTCCTGGTGTTAAAAGGAAGATATTAAGTGCTGCTTCTTTAGTCAGTATCCAATCAAGCTCTTTTAGTTTTTTCTGGATTTGTGTGGGGTTTGTTATCAGAGTCTCTTCGTCACATTCAACCGAGTTTAGCGAGTCAAAGTTTAGTTTACACCCAGAGTTAAGCATCTTGTTGTTTGTACTGCTGCTTTCTCTGAGTATCAGGTTATAAATCGTCAACTCGTTGGACATTCTACACTTATGGAATAACATAAGGGTATTTATTTTCACTGTTCCGCCCAAAGACATCAAGCTAAGTTGATGGGCCTCATTACAAATCGCGCGGTATGGAAACAACGGTGGCGGTAAACCCGCCGCCACCGTTGTTTCCATGCCGGGCGATCACAACTCCTGCAGGCGGGAGGTGATGTTCCCGCCAGGTCTGACCTGGCGGGTTTAACACCGCCCGCCTGCAGGCAGGCAGACGAGGAAACACCGGCAGCATTACGAGATTAAGACCATTCCGCCTCCGTGATTCCCGGAAAACCAGGGTTGTAATGCCCCGGTAATTCTGGGATCACGGAGGCGGAATGGTAATACGAGTCCGGCGGTAACCAGGCGGTTGTACCGCCGTGGTTACCGCCGGACTCGTAATGAGGCCCCTTGTCTTATTACCACCACTGAAGTGGAGTTTAGCAGACTCAGTTCTGATCTCCAGAACAGCGCTTCCAATTTCGGCCAGAGTGTGGCAGGTAAATTTGTCATTGCCTCTGTACCATAGGTTAGGGTCGGTACCACGACGGGAATCAGGGAGAAGCGGCCACATTTTCTGTTGATCGCTTTACCTTGCGCGGCCAACTTTTTGGCAGTTAATGTCAGATGTTCTTGCATGGCCGTTTCGTGTCTTGAGCTGTCTAAAATCACTCTGAGGTTTCGAAATTCCTTCACTTTTTTCTCCTCCCACAACAAACACAGTGGACAGACTGCAGGACTGCTTCACTCTGTTACCACCCCACTAACGCTTTTTTTGTCAGGTACTCCACCATACCTAAGTAAATGCTGTTTGCGACGTCTATTCTTGAAAGAATCAGAGAGATGATGTCCATCTGTCTACGTGCAAAGAGGTAGGATAAAATCTGACGGAAAGAGTGCAGATGGTGGAAGCACGTTTTAACTATTAAGTTGATTTTCGGTCTGTTGTTCATTAACATAACTAGGTTCTTGATCATTTTCGATTTGGGACAGTTACCTATTTCCAAAGGTGTTTCAAGTGCAGCGTGCAGTGCGAATATCAGTTATTCTGTATTTCTGTTTTGTCTGGGTTGGATTTAAGGTAGTTGCCCGTCATCTCTTTGCTTATTTGTGTAAGGGAATTACTGAGGGTGGTGCTGGAGTTTCCTTTTTCAGTCATTTTGTAAATGAAAGTCTGTGTCATCTACTTAGTTATAACAGGTGAGCCCATAATATTTTACGATCTTCATCAAAAGCACGGCCTTTCTCGTGCATTTAAGCAGTACATGTATTCCTTGAACCTTTGTCTGCAGTGTAGGAATCACCTGGGGCTTTGTCAAGACCCCCTCTCCCCCCATTCTTCCATCATTAAGACGTACCTGCGACTGGGAATGGGGAGTGACTTCCCCGGGTGACTGAGAATGGGGAGTGACTTCCCCTGGCCCATTCTTGTATCCAGGCAAAGCTCCACGGGCTGCATCTAGACCTCTGAAACCCGCACCCCCGGGAGGGCAAAGGCCGGAGGGGCCTGATAAGAGCCCGTTTATCTCCAGAAAAGTTACACGCTCTCTCTGAACGGAGTGGGCGCCCCCGCCCCCCAGGGTCCCTCAGAGGGAACATTCCTGGCCCTGATGCGAGGTGCTGGAGTGACCTTTATATCACTGTGTGAGGACACAGTGTCTGAGAGGGCAGCCCGCTCCAAGAGTGACTGATTGCAGCACAGCCAGGGGGCTATCTTATCCCTACCCAATTACTCCACGCCCCAAGCCCCCTCTTCACACCAGGATGCTCAAGGGGTTTTACAATGAAGCCTCTGTGGGCGGCGCAGGGAGGGGGGCTCCCCCAATCACTCTTCTTCAAGACGAGCAGAAGCGTGAAACAGGAGTGGCCAGGGAGTGCCCCCCCGATAGGGCAACACCAATATATAACCCTTGGCAGATCATGGCGCACGAGTCCCTGGCCTTCACAACGGAGAGGTGAGGGGGCGGAGGGCAGCGCCACTTGTGTGCAGGTTCCTAGCCCAGTGGCCACTATGGCGTCTGCCTAGTTGCGGGACAGTGTGGGCCAGTTTGATGCTGGGCAGCTGGTATATTTTGACCAATGTTATAGACCCCTGGGGGAAATACAATACACTATCTCTGCGTGGCTCGTGGCTCAGGGGTGGTCCGGCTTTGAGGCCTTCTGAGACCCCTGGATGGCAGAGTTACTGTGAATTTCTCAGGGTGGTCTCCTGGCTCAGGGTGGTCTGTGGCTTTGAGGCCTTCTGTGACCCCGGGATGTCAGGGTTAGTATAAATATATTCATCAGTCTGGTCTCGTTGCTCAGGGTGGACCAGCTCTGAGGCCTTCTGTTACCCCTGTGAAAGTAAGGCCCTTTGGGTAGCAGTGGATGGGAAGCAGAGTAACTCTTACACCAAATAACGGAAACAACTCAGGAAAATGGCAAAGGTTTTCTGTTTTAATATCAATTGTCTAAAACGGGGAGTTACAACGGACATCAACGGACATCGCACAAGCTCTCGGCATCATACAAAAAATTACATATACATAGGAAAAATGAATCATACATCACATCATACTACATGACAAAAAAGAGAAACCTACGAGGGGTTGTGTTACGCTCAGTATACTTTCTTAAAGGGGTTGGGTTGTGATTGGGTATCTACTGTCAGGTGGACATCTTGTGCCCACCTCTAGTGCAAGTCATCTTCATCATTATTAAGTACACAGTATATCATTGGCTCTTAAACTATAAGGCCCTTTGTAATATGGCCCTCTACAATAGGTTGGCATGCTCATGCCGGTCTGGAACATTAGACTCACTAGCAGCACGTAAGCTCATACCCCGGGTGCAAAGAGGCGGAATTGACTGTACCTCTCCACCCAATTAGCCCAACATGTCTCATCACCAAACCTTCCGCCATGAAGATTGTCTTTGAACTTGGCCTTGCTAAGTATCCTTGCCTCTGGGAATATAAGGGAGTGCGAGCACACACTATCGTTATTCTGGAACTCCTCGCCCGCTTCTATTTCCATCCTTGGCTCACGTGACAGGAGACCACAATCTGGACAATTTTTCGGCATTTAATTGTCTTACATGAATAAAACTTGGCACTCTTGGTGATCTTTCTTCGCACCTTAACAAGGGATGATTCAGCATCTCACGTTCGCTACTTTCAAGAATAGATAACCAGTCTTGGCTGCTTCAGATTTGACACCAGGCTAGACACCCTTCCAGACTCATCCATGATCTCAGTTAATTTGTTGCTGCGACACAGCTCTCAGCTCTTTTCTCCATGGGTTCAAGCTTACTAAAGTTGTAACTCTGATGTCCATTTTCTATACAATGGCGGCTTCGCCTGCAATCTATTCACTACTCATAGCCAGCGCCTAAGATTAATTGATCGACTTGCATTACAGCATCTGTACAGTTATTGAACGACTTGCATTTTCTGCAGTGCTCGTCACACGTGCAATCTTCTTTTTGCATATGAAAGTTTACTCGATTCTTTATTTCGTCATCAGTTTCGGTAAGGATCATACATCTTCTTCACCTAGTCTTCTTTGTGCGTCACGCTCGCTTCTTGTGATGTCATCAGCTCCTTTACATCCACTTTTTCATATTCCTTCAGGGATTTCCTCCATAAGATTATCATATCATATGATATGATAGATTATTTATAACACGCTTAATACCCAGAGGTTTCTAAGCGTGGACCCTGGGATCGAAAATGTGTTGCTCCATGTCATCTTGCTTCCAAGGCAGGCACGTTGCCCCTGAGCTATCCTCCTCTCTTCTGGAGTACATCGGATAGGGTTTTCTTAGTGGATACCTTTTCTTGAAGATTCGCCGCGGAACGGTCACAACTGCTGGTGTCAAGCATGGCACAATCTCAGGCCTCCAACATACATGGGGAGGAGGGCGGGACTTCCTGCAGAGGCATTCAGCGGCTCCTTTACACCTGGATGGCAGGGTTAGTGTGAGTTTCTCAGCGTGGTCCCGTGGCTCAGGGTGGACCGTGGCTTGAGGACTTCTGTGACCCCTGGATGTCAGAGTTAGTGTGAGCTTCTCAGCGTGGTCCCGTGGCTCAGGGTATTCCATGGCTTTGAGGGCTTCTATGACCACTGGATGTCAGGGCTAGTATATGCTTGTTCATTAGTCTGGTCTTGTGGCTCAGGGTGGTCCGGCTTTGAGGCCTTCTGTGACCCCTGGATGGCAGGGTTGGTGCGAGTTTTTCAGTGTGGTCCCGTGGCTCAGGGTGGTCCGTGGCTTGAGGCCTTCTGTGACCCCTGGGTGTCAGGGTTAGTGTGAGTTTCTCAGCGTGGTCCCGTGGCTCAGGGTGTTCCGTGGCTTTGAGGGCTTGTGTGACCCCTGGATATCAGTGCTAGTATAAGCTTGTTCATCAGTCTTGTCTCGTGGCTCAAGGTGGTCTGTGGCTTGAGGCCTTTTGTGACCCCTGGATGTCAGGGTTAGTGTGAGTTTCTCAGCGTGGTCTCGTGGCTCAGGGTGGTCCGTGGCTTCAGGCCTTCTGTAATGACTGGGTCTTGGTGTGAGACTTGTTTGCAGCATCAATGACTCCAGGTGCGAGCTTATTTGACAAAGACTAGGTTGCATATGTTATTTGTAAACTCAAACACAAGCTATTTCCAAAAGTTGTGTTAACATCCAATCATTAAGAGCTCCTACTTGACATGTGATGGACTCTGTCCTATTCCTACCAACCTTTCATGTGGAAGCTGCCACGTGACTGGGTCTTCCCCGGTCTTACTGATCTTTCAGAAGCATCAGGCTATGATGTGAAACTCACATGCGCTCACAGCCATACCTGCCTAACCTCCTGAATTTTTCCAGAGACTCAATTGAATCTCAGGAATTTTGACATTCTTTCCGGGTCCATTATCCACCTGATTGGCTGCCGCCGGTAGCCAATCGGGTGGAGAAGTGGGCGGGACCCGGAAACGGTGCGAAATGTTTGTACCCACTGCCTGCACCACTATATGAGGCTGCTGCTGGCGGCCAGCATTGACTGACTTTTTTTCTCCCTCAATGCGACCCCCAACCGCTGTAATAATAGGGCTTTCAATCCATGTCATTGGATTGAAAGCAGTATTATTACGGCGGCGGTGCCGCGTTCATTTTGCTTACAATAGCATTGAATGAGAGTTTACCTTTTTGACAGGTGGGCGGGGCGTGCGGGCGGAGCCATGTGCAAATGGACAGAGTCTTGTGTGGCTGTGGGCGGGGCATAAATCTCAGGAATTTTGTTTTTTCAAATGTAGGCAGGTATGCTCACAGCCTGTCCGTTGCACTAGTGTTATAGGACCACCAGGCCAAGTAGAGGAAGACGGGAGGTGGGGGAGGAGCACTGAGGCAGTCCCCGGGAGGTGGTCTAGCTTGTGTGGCGCCCCCTGCTGGAGCCCTCAGAGGCGTGCAGTCAGGATTGGCCACACTGAAGCAGCAGGACGGCCTCCAGTGAAGCCGTGCAATGTGGTGCATTGCCAGGGCTAGGAGGCAGAGGAAAGCCCCACCACATCAAATGTCAACGTCCATTAAGGGGGCGGGGGTGGAAGCACAAACACATCAAATGCCATTGACATATCTACCACAGGAGCCCCCAGGAGGCCCTCAACCTAGATTGGGCCCCACCCCGCAATCATTCCCGCAGATACCACTCAGTCTCATGAAGGGGGCCTGGGCCCTGAGTGGCCCCTGGCTATTTCTAAATACGATGGAAGGAAGCAGAGGCGCCAGGAGGGAGCTGATGGCTGTGGATCTAGGGTAGCAGGTGAGTAAGGTGTGGTGAGCAGCAGGGCTGGACTGGCCTATAGGAAACTCCGGAGATTTCCTGGTAGCCTAGGCCTCTGCACTCTGGGCCTCTTTTTATTTCCATAGGAAACGGTTTGGGCCTGCGGAAAATGTGTAACATGGGGCCCCATTGAACATTGTTTCCAGGGCCTCTTTTGGTTCCCAGTCCGCCCCAGGTGAGCCGGGTTAAACTGGACCTGAGTGTTCGGGATCTGGCGTTCCGGCGCTGGGGTTGTCACGGTACCGCTCTTCCTCGGTAGCGCCACGGAGCTACCGCATCGCTCAAAGTGGCTGCACCGGAAAAGGTGGGTTAGTAAAACTAGGATGCCCACGCATCCCCCATTCTAGAAACCTGCTGGGGGCCTGTGGGCCAGTCCTTGCCAAAGCTCGTGGTCACAGTACTGCAGCCTGTTAAGGTTCAGCATATATAGCATCCAAACCCAGAAGGAACTGATCAAGGAACATAGCGGGGAGACTACCCCCCAATACAAAGTCCACCTAACAAAGCAGCCTTTCAAATGGACCCAAGGCTTACACAACAACCCTTTACACTCGCCATGTATTGACATTCAATGACACTGACTCCGCTCCCTTCTTGTTGTGAACTTTAAAGACCCTCTTTGATCATGAGCGGCTGCCGACCTCGGCTCGCCACCCTTTCTTATCTGCATTCCTATATTTTGACCTTCGTATTTGGCCGCGGGCACCTTTTATCGGGAGCTAATCCACTCTTTGGCTATTAGGTGCCCACTTAAGCTCTCTGCTGTCTGTGCGGCCCATACCGGCCTTGAGCCGCACTAACTCATGGTGGACTTTGAGCTTCGTACCCTGGACGCTGCAGACCAGCGGAACCACCTGAATGCTCTGATTTCAAGCCTGTGAGCTGCACCTCATTCGGCTGCATGAGAGCCTCCTTCCCTTCCCGAGCCTGGGACCTGATCTCACCCTCATCCTTTGAGCTGACCATCCATCCATTGAGCGGGAGATCTGTCCCCTTTGAGCGTGTAAGCTTCCCCCACCCAGAGCCTGTGCGCTGCCTCGCCCTGAGCTTGTGCTCCCCTATTCTGAGCCTGTGTGCAGTCCTTTTCTGAGCCTGTCCACTGCCCCCTTCTGAGCCTGTCTGCTGACCCCTTCAGAGCCTGTGCTGCCCACTTCTGAGCCTGTGCGCTGCCCCCTTTGGAACCTGTGCTGCCCTTTTCTGAGCCTGTCTGCTGCCCCCTTCTGAGCCTGTCTGCTGCCCCCGTCAGAGCCTGTGCTGCCCTCTTCTTAATCTGTGCGCTGCCCCCTTCGGAGCCTGTGCTGCCCTCTTCTGAGCCTGTGCTGCACTTTTCTGAGCCTGTGCACTGCTCCCTTCTGAGCCTGTGCTGCCCTCTTCTGAGCCTGTGCTGCCCTCTTCTGAGCCTGTGCACGGCCCTATTCTGAGCCTGTGTGCTGCCACTTCTGAGCCTGTGCACGGCCCCCTTATGAGCCTGTTTGCTGTCTCCTTCGAGTCTGTGCTGCCCTCTTCTTAGTCTGTCCACTACCCCCTTCGGATCTTGTGCTGCCCCCTTTAGAACCTGTGCACATCCCCCTTCTGTGCCTGTGCACTGCCCCCTTTCGAAGCCTATGCTGCCTCCTCTGAGCATGTGCACCTGTGCTGCACTCTTCTGAGCCTGTGCGCAGCCCCCTTCTGAGCCTGTGCACTGCCCTCTTTTGAGCCTGTGCTGCCCTCTTTTGAGCCTGTGCACTGCCCCCTTCTGAGCCAGTGCACTGCCCCTTCAGAGCATGTGCTGCCCTCTTCTGAGCTTGTGTGCAGCCCCCTTCTGAGCCTGTGTGCTGCCCCCTTTGGAGCCTGTGTGCTGCACCCTTCAGAGCCTCTGCTGCCCTCTTCTGAGCCTGTGTGCTGCCCACTTTGGAGCCTCTGCTGCCCTCTACTGAGCCTGGGCACTGCCACCTTCTGAGCCTATGCACTGCCCCCCTTCGGAGGCTGAACTGGCCTTTTTCTGAGCCTGTGCACTGCCCCTTCTGAACCTGTCTGCTGCCCCCTTTGGAGCCTGTGCTCTCCTCTTCTTAGTCTGTGCACTGCCCCCTTCTGAGCCTGTGTGCTGCCCCCTTTCGGAGCCCGTGCTGGACCTCTTCTTAGTATGTGCACTGCCCCCTTCGGAACCTGTGCTGCCCTCTTCAGAACCTATGCACAGCCCCCTTCTGTGCCTGTGTGCTGCCCCCATTCAACGCCTATGCTGCCTCCTCTGAGCCTGTGCTGCCCCCTTCTGAGCCTGTGCTGCCCCCTTCTGAGCCTGTGCTGCCCCCTTCTGAGCCTGTGCGCTGCCCCCTTCTGAGCCTGTGCACTGTCCCCTTTTGAGCCTGTGCACTGCCCCCTTTTGAGCCTGTGCTGCCCCCTTCTGAGCCTGTGCACTGCTCCTTCAGAGCCTGTGCTGCCCACTTCTGAGCCTGTGTGCAGCCCCCTTCTGAGCCTGTGTGCTGCCCCTTTCTGAGCCTATGTGCTGCCCTTTTGGAGCCTGTGCGCTGCACCCTTCGGAGCCTCTGCTGCCCTCTTCTGAGCCTGTGCGCTGCCCCCTTTGGAGCCTCTGCTGCCCTCTTCTGAGCCTGTGCGCTGCCCCTTTTAAGCCTGTACACTGCCCCTTCTGACCCTGTGCACTGCCCACTTCAGAGTCTGTGTTGTGATCTTCTGAGCCTGTGTGCTGCCCCCTTCTGAGCCTGTGTGATGCTCCCCTTCTGAGTCTGTGCACTGTCCCCTTCTGAACCTGTGCATAGCCCCCTTCTGAGCCTGTGCTCAGCCCCCTTCGGAGCCTGTGCTGCCCCCTTCGGAGCCTGTGCTGCCCCCTTCTGAGCCTGTGCACGGCCCCCTTCGTAGCCTGTGCTGTCCTCTTCTGAGCCTGTGCAATGCCCCTTTCGGAGCCTGTGCTGCCCTCTTCCGAAGCTGTGCACTGCCCTCTTCCGAAGCTGTGCACGGCCCCCTTCTGAGCCTGTGCGCTGCCCTCTTCAGAGCCTTTGCTGCCCACTTCAGAGCCTTTGCTGCCCTCTTCTGACCCTGTGCCCTGCCACCTTCTGAGCCTTTGCTGCCTTCTTCTGAGTCTGTGCGCTTCCCCCTTCTGAGCATGTGCTGCCCTCTTATGAGCCTGTGCGCTGGCTCCTTCGGAGCCTTTGTTGCCCTCTTCTGAGCCTGTGCCCTGCCACCTTCAGAGCATGTGCTGCCCTCTTCTGAGCCTGTGTGCTGCCCCCTTCTCAGCCTGTGCACGGCCCCTTTGGAGCCTGTGCTACCCCTTCTGAGCCTGTGCACTGCCCCCTTTGGAGCCTCTGCTACCCCTTCTGAGCCTGTGCACTGCCCCCTTTGGAGCCTGTGCTGCCCTCTTCTGAGCCTGCGCACTGCCCCCTTCGAAGCCTGTGTGCTTTCCACATTCAGAGCATGTGTTGCAATCACTTCGTGAGGCGGCACGCTGCCCCTTTCCTGGGCCTGCACCCCGCTCCTTCCTGGGTCTCTCTGCTGCTGTCCCCTCATGAGGCTATGTGCTGCCCCCTTCGGAGCTTGTGGGCTGTCTCGTCCAATCCTCTCTATCCGTCCCTAGCTCCCCTAGGTTCAGAGCCCCAATCTGTCCAAAGAAGGGTCCCGCCCCCAATGATGCCATAACTTGCCTTGCAGGGCTGCCGGCTGCCTGGAAATCCCTCGATTGCACCAGTGCCAGTCAGCCTTTGGCTTGCACACGCCAGGCTCCCCTGCTTTACAAATATCAATCATGAAACGATAGGAACTTGTTCATTGAGGCAGGTGACATGATCTCCACAGATTCACTTGGCACCTTGTTTTAAAAAGTTTCTTTATTCTGAGGTAGGTTCGCTTTTGCAATGGTCTGTTCAGTGTTCACGTTACAAACAATAACATGGCCTTTCACTTTTCCAATATTGCTGTCGTCCTATTCCTTCTCATCTCGCCTAAACAGTTCCCTCGCAACTATACACCCCTTTCCTGACCCACCGGGCCCCAGATTTGTGTATCACCTTTTTGGTCCCGCGTAGGCATTTCTATTCGCCCTGCCTTTCCTCACATTCTGCGTCTGTCCACTCTGGCCCATCTTCCCGCCCTTGGACCAGGAAGACCCAGCTTCTTACCCTTGTGAAGAGCCCATAAGAAGCCCCTCAATATCACTTAAACTGTTAACTATAAAGCCACAACCAGTATTTGCCGTACTCAATAACAGCCCCAGACATACCTGCCCCTACATTAACGCCCTGGAAATCCAGTAAAAACAAACGCAGGCATCAACGGGAAGGCAGGTGGCCATTCCTGTGAGAGTCGCGGCTAAAATGGCCGGCGCTCACTCGAAGCTACAACCAGCTGGCGGGGACGCCCCTGCATCACCGCACCTCCTCGGGGACGCCCCTGCATCACCGCACCTCCTCGGGGACGCCCCTGCATCACCGCACCTCCTCCTGGACGCCCCTGCATCACCGCACCTCCTCGGGGACGCCCCTGCATCACCGCACCTCCTCGGGGACGCCCCTACATCACCGCACCTCCTCGGGGACGCCCCTGCATCACCGCACCTCCTCGTACATCATCCCCAATTACTCAACCCCCCCCCTCCCGAGGCCCGTGTACATGCCTGCCAGCCTCTTGCCCCGCGGTAGATGCTCACCGAGTCTTGGCTTTTTCATTGCATTCATTATTTGCTATTTAGTTTTTCACTCATTATAAATCCAGGACTACAAGACCCAAAATGCAATAGAAAACACATCGCTGGATAAGCATCTCCCGAAACACATGGGCTATGGCGGCATGGACACCTTTTGTGTGGGGTGTATTGGCACAGTCCCGCTGGTATGTAGCCTGCAATACTACACATTGTGGGCCTTATTAGGAGTATGTCGGTGCAGTGTTAATCTGCTGGTAATTCCATTTGCCAACATGTTACTGCACTCTGAGTTTGCAGGTGGGGGACTGATTTACCTCCAGCCAAGAGCTGGAGGTAAGTCCAGCACCCCACAGGGAAAAAACAGCCAATGTTACCAGCACTGGTATTACCGGTGCCGGTAATACCGGCAATGTCCCCATGGAGTGGAATGGGGATTAACGTCCCTTCCCGCCACTTGTAATCTGCCGATAACACCGGCAGACCAAGTGGTGGGACCGGCATTACCATTTGGTGGTGCGGGATACCACCAAACTTGTAATGAGGGCCATTGCAATTACCCAAATTCAACTCCGTGGGCCTCATTACGAGCATGCCGATCTGGTAACAAAGCTGCCGTTAAGCCTACCGACACCGTTGTTACCGGACCGGCATCCGGAGTCAGCGTGCGGCTGCCATCCCGCCCGACAGGTGTGACCTCGCGGGCGGAACGGCAGCCGCTCGCAGACATTCACGGAGGCACCAGCACCATTATTTACGGTGCTGGTGCCTCCGCGTTAGGGGATGTGGAATACTATTTTTCCGGTGCCTGACTTCCCGGTCTGGGAGGGTTAGAATCCCCCGCTGTTACCGGAAAGCCAGGCACCGGAAAAATTCAGAAGTCCAGCGGCATTTTGCCGGTTTTACCGGGACGGCTACCACCTGACTCGTAAAGAGGCCCCATGGTTCCTATGTTATTTGAACCTGCATGCGAAAGGTTTCATGCATGTGTCTGCAGCAGGCCATGGATAGCGGCCCTGTTAATCTGCAACGCTGAGGCCAAGGAGCAGCACCTGCTGTCGGGTGGAGAGGCTTCCAGGGTACACCAGGGCACCCCTTGCATCTGGATATTGAAATTAATATGACCCATCTCTGAAGTCTGAGGGCTGCGGCGTCAGTACATGTGCAGTCCTGTACAGGTGTGACAAACACACGCATCCACAAGCACACCTGATCCCACTTATCTCAAATGATCTCGGATCACCTGCGCTGAGAGATGCTGGTCGCTGCGTCTCATCTCTGTTGTGGCTGCCTGTTCCCAGGGCTGTCACGTGGCTCTTCATGTGAAACGGTGGTGGAGGAAACAACACAGTGTGAGAAGAAAGACAATTGGGCCTCATTCCGAATTTAGCAGAGCAGTACAAATTGGTGTAATTCCGTTACCTCCAATTTTTTCTGCAGTAACGTAATTACCGCCGTTCTTACTGCTCTACCAGATCCTGAGTTTATCTTTAAAGTAGAGGATTTACCTCTCGCATCATGCTGGAGGTAGATCCTCCATGTACCTTCAGCGTCATGGTGGAGATAAAACCTCTGCTTTAAAGGCAAAAATCGGTAGTAATTCTGCCAAAAATCCATGGAGTCCTATGGACTCCTAAAATGGCGACTAACACTGCCCTACCACAAATTGTAATCCTGTGGTAACCGATTTTGGCAGTAATTTGATGGAATTACCACTGAATTACCATTGTGTGCTGTGTTTTTTGTCGTTTCCCCCGGGAACCCTGTTTTTTCCCATACGTCATCAGCTGAATCCCCAAAGATCGACACTTATAGTCCCTTTACGTCTCCCACAGCTAACCTATATCCCGCTGTCATTTTCTCCATCTCATAGTTCCACTTTCCAGCCCCTGCACTCAATGATGGTAGCCTACACTTCACATTATCCTTGTCTGCATGCTTCCATAGTACATACTGGGGTTGTACTCCTTCTTGCTCTAATAAGGGCATCTGTGTGAACCCTGCCTCCTCCTCATGCATCCTTCTTTTCAGTCCCCTCTCTCGCTCTCGGTTCCTGCACATAGAACCGATAGGTGTATGCTGGTACTGTCATCATATCTCCTTATTAACCGTCCCCTTGAACAAGCCATGGCTGTCTCCCCTTTCCTTCATCCTGGGAGGTCTCTAAGTATATCTATATATGTAGTGATGTCATGTAGGGTGTGTAAATCGGTTGTCAGTCACGCCTGCTCATTCAAGCTAACCCCTCCTTCTCCCCCTGTGTGCGTCCTAAACTCCCATGACACCTGCTTGTTTGTCCCTGTCCCCATTGACTGGGGACGGACCTGGTCCCCCCTCTCGTCCTCACTGTTCCTGTCCTCATTATCAGACCCTGTGTCCATGTTGCTACAAACATCGTCTGCAAAGCTCATTCTCCTCGATGTCAAGTCCGTGTTAGGTTTCATGCTGAGGTCATGCTGTCTGGTTCTGTCCATCTGTCCTCCTCGAGTATGTCACCTCCCTGGTCTAGAGCTCCTTGTGTCTTTACCGCCCTTATTGCTCGCTTGTCTTGCTCACTGCGTGCTTGTTCCCTTGCCAGTCTATCCAACTGTAACTCCCTCTGTTCTCTCTCAGCCAACTTACGTTTTTCCCGCTCTGCTACTTCCCTTTGCCTCTTAATCTCTTCCACTTCCCGTGTCTTTTTATCCTGCTGCTCCTGCTCTGCTCTCTTCCTTTCCTTGAGGTCTCTTTTGATCCTCTCCTCTCGTTCCCTTTCCATGCACTCCTTCTCCTCTTCCTCTCGTTCTAATTTCTCCTCCCGTTCTTTCTCTCTCCTGTCCTCCTCATCCATTATCTCCACCCAGTCTGATGCTTGGCTGCTTCTCTTCGGACGCTCCATTTCCTTAGTCGCCCCTTCTGCCTCTCCATCTGTTTTCCCTTCCAGCTTCAGGAGTATCTGTCCTCCTATCCACTCGTTCATGGCTACGCTCCCGAGCCCCTCCCTCGTGCCTTTCTGCGCCTCGCCACTTGTCTCTCACTCGCCACCTTGCTGCCCTGTGCCTATCGGCCTCTTCTCCTTTGTATATGGTGGTGGCTTATATGTTGGATTTGAGTATCCATCTGCTGCCCTTAATTCTCGGATTGGGTACATCCCTTGCTCATTGTCTATGTCATTGGATGCCACACTCGGAGGGAGATAAGGGAGGGGGTGGAGGTATGAGCCCCTGCCTGGCCCCTGCCTGGCTCCTTCACCTCCTGCTGGCTTAGCATCCACGGACGCCTTGCAGTATCCTCCTCGCCCTCCTGAAACATGCACCACAGCTCGAATATGGCTATGTATTTTGTTAACTTCTTCCCCTAATAGGTACCCTGTATGTGTGTCAGTAGTGATTGCTGCATGTCTTTGGAGAAACTTCCACAAGGTGGCCATGGTTTAGATAACTTTCCCTCTGTAACTTTGGACCATTCTATGCTATACTTGTACATTTTCTCCCTGCAAGGCGGAACTGTCTTACACAAGTGCTGAAGGGGTGTGCCCCCCGCCACTTCCCCTGATACATCTTTTTGTGCCTTTACCTGACTTCAAGTCGAGGGTTTTGATAGTCTGCTGTTCCGGGAGAAAGGTACAATATAATGGCAATAATTGTCAGTTTCTAGAAGTCTCTGGCCCCACACCTTATCAGGCACACTCCTCCTTCACAATCGCTGCCTCCTCAGGCACACCCACAATCTTGCGCATGCGCCTTCCGCACACCGCCACTTGTTCACCTCATCTGCCAATCCCAAGTTTCCAATACTAGCTCCTCACCATCTCGTGCTCTCCTTGTCCTATGTGCAATCCCATGGGTGATGTCACCAATCTAAACAAGGTAGTGCAGAAAAATCAAATACTGCGTGCACACTGTAATAGCCGTTACAAACCACACAAAAACCCCACAGCTGTCTTCCCGCCTCCAGACGGAGTATACCAATATTCTCTTGTGATCAAACTGTACCCGCTGCGTCGCCTAGCATGCAAAACGTCTCACTCCAGGAGACTTAATCAGTCGACTCACCTTCCACAATCTAGGCCAGCTCCCTTCCTAACCCTTTTGGCGATACCGTCATCAATGACCCGAGCTAAAACGCCCAACCCACAGGAAATCCACTTAATTATATAACTTTTGTCATCCGTGCCCTCGAGCCAATAGTCTAGGTTATTCACCAGAACTGTTTACCTCTAAAACCGAATGTGCCCTAAACATAGAAGAAGGACATCTACCTCCACTCCTGTCCCTACTAACCTTGACAATACTAGACAATACTTTGACAATACTAAACAATACTCCGCAATGCTTTATACCCTCCATCATAGCCACACTTGCCGTTAGATTGGGTCAATACTTACACTCTGTGGTCTGCTGGCATTGCTCGGCTGCTGACTCCCCCAGAAGGTGCTCACTTCAGTGTCCTGGTCTGCCTGGACTCCTCGCTGACTTCGGGCAGGATGATTTCCAACTGGCTCCTGACGGCCTTTCCACGGGCATGCATTTTCCCGTCTTTTCGAAATATGCGATAGTCCTGCAGCCTCTCAGGTTCGGCGGCAGAGGAGACAACATGGTGCCGGGCTGGCGCAGCCAACCATCCAATCTGCTACCAATCTGTTGGTGACGACCCCCCAGGTATGCCAGAGGGACACTGGAAGTTTGCAGACTTGGAGGGCAGACCATGCTTCCCCAGGATACACAGAGGACTCAGTCAATGGCAAGTTAAAACTGCAGTTTATTACTTACAAAACCAACAGGGATCAGCACAAGAACAGAGAATATTTATGCACATCTCACTCTCCCTCGGCTTGCAGGCTGGTTTTACTCCCAAATGGCATCTGCACTTCATCACAACCTGGGCCCTGCGCTAGAAAACCTATTGGGCCAAGTGATTGGGTATTGAGTATGTTATAACCGATATAGGACATTATAGAGGTTATTCTACTGGTTCTCGCATGTCAGGTGGCTGGCCTGTTCCATCCCCAATCCACTAACTAAAACATTGTTGCCGTGTTGTGGGCTTACCATTAGTTGTTGCCTGTGGCTACCCACCCCTAGGGTACTAAACTGTGATTGGCTAGAGCTGACGTCCCTAGTCCTGGGACCCGAAAAGGTTCTCAGCTCACTGTGTACCTCTTCAAGGTAATGAGAATGATTATGTGTCTGTATTGTAACTTGTGTGCACCACCTTTGCCTTATGAGAGTGCTCTCCTGTCAGGCGCAACACTTGTTGCACATTGTTGCATACTTGTTGCGGTCTGTGTCTGGCAGCCTGGGGCCGGCTCTCCTTTCCCACCGCTAATCGCTGTCCATTGTCTGCTTCGGCTGCATCAAGTGTTCAGAGACCATTAATTTCAGCTTTTCAGCTCTGAATGATGAGGATTTATTAGTATTTTCTGCAGCTGGTCCCTTTGTCATCTGGGGATGGGAATGTCATCCATATCTCTTGACCTTGGCTGCGGGTCCTGTCCCACACATCTTGCTCTCTGTCCAGCCTTAATCGGTCTCTTGCTCATAGGTCTGAGGCCTGCTGTAATTTTCCTAAACTTTATAATGCAGTTTCTACTATGTCCATACTGAACTACATTTCCATAGGTTAGTCACACTTGGCTCTGTCAGGTTCCATAGGTGCTCTTGCAGTTCGATAGGGTTATTTGCATTTAAGCATCTGCAAGCTTTGCTCAGGATCACTTGCGCCTTGCGGTCTCTCCGTTGAGGCATTTGGCTAATGGCAAAAATAATAAAAGCAATGACAGTATGTATATGTATCTGTCCCCTAACTATAGAACTGTATGCTCATGTTCTTCATGATTTCGAGTGTATCCCGAAGTGTGGATGGCATCTGTGCTTCATGTCTAACGCTGCTATGTCATGGTGTCTCTAACGACGTCAGCAACATGGCTTCTCTGTGTTCTAATCCAGGCTGCCCATGCAGGTGTCTCTGATCATGGCCTGCGGCTCTTCATCCACACATGGATAGATCTGTATGTCCCCTGGTCGGTAAGGCTGGCTGAGGGGATATCTCTCAACGTTTTTGTCAATCATAGGTCACTTAGCTTCCTTCCCCAAGTTCGAGAAAGGTCCAACAAAAATGGCCTTGGGGTTTCCTTCTCCAAGTTCAACACAGTTCACCAAAATGGTCTCGGGGTTCCCTTCCACAAGTTCAACACAGTTCCACAGAAGAGTCTCGGGGTTCACTTCCTCAAGTTCAACACAGTTCCACGGGTTTCAAATTCACAGTCACATTCACTTGTTTAGTTTGCCTTCTCGTTCTGTCACTTGAACAATCTAGGCTGGCCAGCCTCAGCCTCTAGACTTCTTTTGGTTTACTCCAAGTAAGGGCTCCTCAGTCTAGGTGCAGTTATCGGACCACACAGTACAGCCACCAGAGGTCATGCAACCGTTAATCCATGCCACTTTAAAATAGTTCATTCTTTCTCACAGGACTTCCTTGACAACACAGGTTTCCTTTCTGCATTTGTGTCACACGTCCAAATATACTTCTGGTTCACTTTGGTATCTTCTTGCCTTTATCAACATGTGACTTTCACATACCTTCCTTTGTGGTATTTCGCCTGCTAACCACCTATCCAATAGTGTTTTGCTTTTTATTTGTTTCACATTGTTCGCAATTTCAATCTCTTTAAATTCACTTCATTCGCAATTGCACATTGCTTTCTGTTTCATTCGAGTGATAGTCTCATATCTTTTCCTTTGTTCAGCATTTAAATTTCCTTGCGTTCTTGCCAACTTGTTCAGTATACAATATTTCATATTGCGTCTCCAGACCCCTTTTCCATTACACTCAAAACTCCATTGCATGCGTGAGAATGTGCTCAGTATTCAATAGTTCAGCTTGGGTCCCCAGTCCCCTTTTCCATAACTTTCACCTGAATGGCACCTGCCATTGCACACACCATGGCCCTGGAGCACCCCGGCCTGAGTGATGCTTCCCTGTCATTCTCTGGTGTACGGCTGCTCCTCCGGGCGCTCTGGTTTTGCTCTCGGGTTCTTGCTGGCTCTGCTCTCTTCCGCAGAGCTCTGGGAGCAGCATTTGCTTCATCCATACCGTACCGGGAGTGTTTGTCGGCTTCTCTGTGTTCCCCACTCCCCACTCCCAACAGGGGACACACAGGAATGGGCTGTGCTCAGCTCCAGACCCTGGGCCTCATTCCAAGTTTGGAGGTAGCCATGGTGCTATTAGCGCCATAGCTGCCTCCAAAATTGGTCCGTGTTCCTTGAATGAGGAATTACTGGGTCATTCCATTCTTGGAGGACCCGGTAATTCCTCATTCAAAAAACCCATACCCATTCCCATTTGAGCCCCCATAGGGCTCAATGGGAATGGGGAGGGAGCTAATAACGGGCCCGTTAATAACGGGACCGTTATTAGCTTCCTGGTCCCTTAGCGGCTCCCGCTAAGGTACCTCGTAATGCAGCAGTAAGGGGTTAACGACACCGGCATCCTCACCGGCACCGTTAACCCCTTACCGCCACACTCGTAATGAGGCCCCCTGCCTCAGCATGCTCTGGCCTCAGCGTCTTTCCGGCTTCTCTTCAGTCAGCGTCCTTTTCACCCGCCCATACTCTGCTTGCTCCAAGTTGGATTACTGTGCTCTCCTGTCTGTCCTTCTGCTGCTTTCTTCTTCTTTTATACACCTGCAACCTATTAACAGGTTGCAGGTGTGAGCTCTTAAGTCTCATTGCCGGACCATAGTTATTGTGACATGTCTGACCCCCACAACAGTCCTCAGGTCTCCTCCTCGTCTCAGCACTAGAGTGGTGAGATAGAATTACTATGCACTACCCCTAGTCACCTCTTCCACAACTCAGTACTATAATACACTGCGTACCATGGCCTGAAGGTACTTGATATTATGAATTAAATCTTAGGGCTCCTTACTCTTACAGGTTACAGTAATGTACTTAGTTGCACCCATTTGCCAATCTCTGACAGGCTTATTTCCTTTTTGCCTCCAGATCCATCCCACCACTGTGAATCATGTGGATTTGAGACATACTGTCGGGGTCACACACCATTACCTACCACCAGCCAGCAGGCGCACACCCCGGACTCAGTCCCTTGTGAGGTCAGTGGAGTCCTGGAAATCAGTGAAAACTAGCTATTGAATTAATTTTTGTATTACTGTGTATACAGATTAAGTACATTTAATTCACCAACTGCACTCTGCAGTCATTTTAAATCTATGAATCTACCTCCCCTTCACATTGTTATAGGGAAGACCACGCCTGGCTCCAGAAGAAGGCTGTTATCTACACAAAGCCGAAACATGAGGACCGGTGCACCATCCGATGCCCTCGTGTCTCAATTTTAGATTCATTTTCCTGACGTCGACCAACTATAGGGTCACCCTTAAGCTTGGCTTTGGCAGACCTATCCAAGGTCTTTCACCTAGAATAGCTACAACATATATGCTCTTCCTGGTTGTCAATATCAGATAAAGATAATAATGTACTAACAGGACACCAACATGTATTAGAATATTAACCATGAGTGTGTTTTCCTGGTCTTATTTGAGATACATGTCCTTGTACTCATTTGTTTACCTTGGATTATGTAAGAATGTAAGAAGGTTTGTGGACTATTTCTTTTGCACCCATTGTCCACTTTTCTGTTTGCTTATTTGAATTGCATATGTTTACATAGGGATAAAGCTAAGCTATCCCGTGACGACGCAAAATAATAAAGGTGGCAGCAATATTAAAAGCTGCACCAAGGTACTACTAAAACAAGAGTGCTTCTTTGTTTGTATAATGTACGTCTGTCCAGGACTAGGCAAAAAGTTATGTCTGCTTTGGAATTGTTTGACACAGTTGAATCCATTTGCATTTAAATGAGTTGCAATTTTTTGACTATCACAGCCACGACGCCCCCCTTTAGTACATAATCAGTACTATAATGGTCTGAAGGGGGAACAATGAGGTAAGATGATTTGCAACAGTTTATAAAGTCTAGGGAAGGGGAAGTCTGGTTGTCACTAGAAAAGGGGGGATACCATGTCTCGCCTGCAGATATCCTATCCCCAATCGCCAAGGACTCTCCTCCCAGTTGATCCTCCCTCGTATCTCCACCCCCAGGGTCCGGATTCAAAAGCAATGGCCTTTCCCTGTCCACCTGAGAAGAGGATCCAAGGGGAGTAGGTGTCACGATACCCTCAGGTTTCTCACAGTACCATTTAAGTGTGCGATTGCAGAAGGATACTTTAACAGAGGAGAATAACGTAGTTTATCTTGGTTTTCCGATATGTAGTTACTCTCACAAAGTACTAATGGATTGCCTGTTGAAATATAAGGCACACATCTTTTTGAATCTGATGGCTAAGATTAATCAAAAGTATGGAAGATTCTGAATTAAACCATCTTTGAGGTTCTAGGAGGTAAGTAATTTGCAAAATAATGTATGGGGTAGAATTACTTTGTCCTGGCATTCTGAGTTCCTTTGATAAAGATGAGGCCTTAATTTGGCGTAAGGTCTTGATAATTCCAAACGCAGTACCTTTGGACACCATTCCTTATGAATTAGGTGGTATCAGGTAATAATGTCCCCATACATAATGTCTGCATACATAATGTCACCGGGAAAAGCCATTGGTGACATTATATATGGTGAAATTATGTATGTGGACGGGTTGCGGGGATGTCCCCTGCTCCCATTTAAAAAACTAAAGAAACAGAGGTTGTGGGGGTGTCCCCCTCATGTTCAATGTAATAATGTCTCCGCAAAAAACAGCAACTTTTTAGTCAGTAGACATTTTTGCGGGGACATTATTACATGGAACCAATTAGGTCTGAGGTCCTTGCAGGCGAGAGTGAAATGGAGGCTATTGACCCTTGGTAAAACACTCTATGAAGAATTAAGAGTCGCGTTCTATGGTAATAATGAATGTGAATTGAAAAAAACGAGTGAACAATGTGAAAATATTCTTATGGAGATTGGGAAAAATAAAAGGGATCTTGGGGAGCAGATAAAATCCACCTTATATCAGGTTGATTGTTGTTCTATACTGAGCAAATTCCATGAGTATCCTACTTTATCTCATCTTAATTGGGAGCATAAACAACTTGGAGTTGTGGCATCATGTTTGAACATCTTTCCAAATCTACTTTATAGAGAAGAATTGTCCTGATTCAGATGGAATCTTGTTCTAACTGGGGAAATCCTTTTACGTTGTAAATTTATCTCTCTGGATGAAGTCTGTTGCTGATCCTGCAAAGTCACATTAGAACGGGAAACATTAAGACATCAATTGATTCAGTGTAGAGTACTGACTGCACTAAGCACTTTGTTTTTTAGTAGGTTACTCCACAGTGAAGCGTTTATTGACTGTGCATCGCTCTGGAAGTGGTGTTTGGGAGACTACGTCAGTGGGTATTGCTATTACAGGATTTTTGAGAAGTTTAAAACATTGTAATTGAGATGATTGTAGTCACATGGACTAGCTTTTATGGTGAGGACTTGATTTTTCAAATTTTAAAGTGATTTTATGACATTTATGATGTAAATGAATTATTATATGTTTTTGAGTATGACGAATTTGTGCAGGATATATATATAAGTTGTAATGATTGGTGTTATTGCAATTGTTGAATATTTAATGTGTGAACTGTTTTAATTTTCATTGAATGTTGTAAAGGTTAAAGTTTTTTAATCACACACAATAAAAAATGTTTAAAAAAAGGGAAGGCTCGATAAGGACTTTGCCCTGCAACATGATATCCCCCTTGCGCTGGGCTGGTCTTTGCATCCTGCTTGAGCCCTTCTGGATGTCGCCTTAATTTTTCTTCAAACTGCCAAAGCACTCTTTGCTGAAGATTGAAGCTTGAAAAGACTGGATCAAAGGTGTCTCTTAGTTACTGCCAGATCAGGGTCTTAATAAACAGGCCTCCACCAGTTAACCAGATGGACAGCCTCAAAGGAATCCTAGGTTCAAGGCGTTTCCCCGACTTTTCCTATGGTACTCTCTTGGGTCATGGTTCATGATATGTCTTGGGTTATAACTGATGTTAGGCTGAGCTAGTCATTTCTTGGTTTGCTTTTCTAGGAGGTGCACGTGGGCAATCTGGACCCATAGACACCAGGATAAGGTTACTAACCTGGTGGGATGTGTGACCCACATCTGGGGTAACAAGTCAGCTTCTATGTGTATTGGTGTGACTACATGACTACCGCTCTCTGCATGAGTACAGGGATGAGTAGTGGATAAAACTCCTACTCAGGCCAACACTAAACCAGCAGTTAACCCAAATCGCAAAGGTGAAAAAGGCCAGCCTGACAGGTATATCTTCTTTGCCTCTTGTGGTAACATTGGCAGCGGGCAGGCTACATATACTCTTCGGGTGGGGGGTGGATAGCACAGAAGCACCAAAACAGCAGTAGTACTGTGGTACTAAAATAAAATAATTGTCCAATCAAGGTTCTATAAATATAGGAGAATTTGATTAAACTAAAAACACACACATGTAATCAAAAATACTATAACTTTTACCTGTAAGACATGACACTGGATATACTGGGCCTCATTACGACCCTGGCGGAATGGGTTAAACGGCGCCATAAAAGGTGACGGCGTCGTTCAACCTGTTCCGCCACATTACGAGGTCCCCTCGCGGGACACGGTAAGCATGCTTGGGAAAACCAGGCGTGCTTACCGGGTCCCGCGAGGGGAAGAGGGAGCAAACAACAGGCCATCTCGTTATGGCCCGTTGTTTGCTCCCTCTCCCATTCCCATTCAGCCATATGGGGGCTGAAATGAGAATGGGGAAGGACCGTGTCCGGGTCCTTGAGGGAGGAAATCCCGGACCATCCGAACTCGGAATGGCCCGGTAAGTCCTCATTCGAGGACCCGGACTCGATTTCTGCGGCAGCCATGCCGCCAACAGCGGCATGGCTACCGGCCGAACTCGTAATGAGGGCCACAGACTTTACAATGAAAAGTTGGCACTCTAGATGTGGAAGCCAGGCTGCACAGGCAATATTTTCAGCACCAAAGGCAAGTTCAATGAAAAAGGTCTTTAAAAGATGTGGAGTAGAGTCAGTGGCTGAGGCAACTTTTGGTTGCAGGAGAGCAGATAGCTCCTAAAAGGGAACCAAGATTCTGAACTATTCATGGATGGCTGGATGAGCCCTCACGGGGGGTGGAGAATGTTTTCAGTGAAGAGTCCTATATTTGTCCTCAAATTAGCATGAGCAACCAAATACCAACCAATCAGTGGGTCTATGGGGAACCTGCTATACAGTGTTGCATCGACCAATCTGCTGCCATTTTGTTAGCTATAATCAGTATTATACATATTTAGGGTATCAGGTAATATTATCCCCACCAATAATATCGCCATGTATATGGTCGTGTGGTAAGATTATAGGTGATATTATCGGTGGGGATAATTTATGGGGTAAATGGGACTGAGGTTGCGGGGGTGTCCCCCGCTCCCTTTAAAAAAATATGGGGGATGCGGGGGTGTCCCCCGCAGGTTCCATGGTTTAATATCACCGCAAAAATATGGCGATATTTTATATGCCGATATTTTTAGGGGGACATTAACACATGGAACCATATTTAGAGGTAGTTCAAGGCGTGCCTCAGAGATAAGAGACAGTCAATGGCGTACTAACCCCTATGTATTCTAGAAGTAGACATGTTCCCCTAACCAATCCCTCCCGCTAATGTTTTATAGTTTGCCACGTAGGATGACATCATAGATAACGCATATTGGGGTATAAGACATCTGTGTAACCAAGTTTGTGTGTGAGTATGCAAGCATCACTCCAATGTCTGCCAGTTGACCCTGCTTTATTAAATTGAGAATAAGGAAATACTTTTCCATATTCTGTGAGTTTGTCTGGCTATTTGGTCTGAGATCTTTATTGGCAATTCCATCAGGCACACAAGACGGTCCAAGGTTCTAGAGCACACACCTCTTACAGCAATCCTCGCTATCATGTGGGACTGTGCCCACTGTCTCCACCATGTCCCGTATGGAGGCACAGTTGGCAGTCTTCTTCTGGCAAGTTTTCTTCCTGTGCCGTGATCTCCAGCATGGCTGACTACCTCATCAGGGAGAACCTGTAGCTGTAGCTCGCTGAATTTATTCTTGCGCATGCTCATTTCTGCCACTTTTGATTTTCTGTTGCTCTGGGTCATATTACCCTTAATTTCTGTCTTTGGATCATCCAGGACGGATTGGCTCTGTAAAGATTGCCACCGCCAGACTTCCCATTTCCTGAATGACACTATTTCTGCCCGACGCTAATTCCGCCCGTGGAATTTATGCCAATTTGGTTGGCGGTAATGGAAATTAAAAGAGAATTAGTGTAACCACTGCACACCTCTCAACTCCTGATTTGGCAGTAATTTCCCTGGACAACACAGCGGTAAAAGTAAATCCGTCCAGCGGAATTACCTTCGAATTCACTGCCATACTCGTTTACGACCGATACATGTAGGGACAAAGTCAGTGTTGCCAAAAAAGAAAAATGACAGAAACCTGCAAAATGCATGTAATGGATTACATTGTTTCAAAACAACTTTAAAAAAATGCACAATGAAAATTTACAAGACACAGAGCCAGGTGAACAGATTCAAATTACGTTTGCATCTAACACAACATGAAACACTGCAGAAATTAAAGATAATGACCCAAAGTGTCATGCTGGTGAAGAAGCAAGCAAGGGGAACTGGATTGCTACAGCCTTAATGGGACAAAACCTGAATTAAGGCCAGGACTCATCTTTCAGCTCTACAATTTACTATGGATCCTGGAATTCCCGAGGATTCATACATTTGCTGCAATATAATTGGTTGCAAGGCTTGGACATAGCCTGTGTACAGGAAACTTGGTTAACAGAACTTCCAACCTCAGATGCATTTGAAATTGCCATTAAGCCAGCCATCAAAAAGAATAGGGGGAGACCGATGGCAGGGCTCCTAACTCTTGTAAGAAAAAGCTCAGGCTTTAAAGTTATGGAAACTAGAAACATCTCCCCAAATATTTAGATGACGCTTGTGTTTCCGGAAGTCAAAATAGAGGATTGAAACAAACCTATTTACGTCATCAATGTATACTGGCAGCATAAAGCTACATAACCAGCATGTTTTATTGATCTAGTAACCGACCTAATTGACGATATAAATGAACAAACACATTTAGCGAAAATCTTGCTGTGTGGGGATTTAAACATCAACTGCATAGAAGCCAAACCAGCTCATCTAAATGGTTATATAGACTCTCTGAAGGTGGCAGCACAATGGTGTGCAAAAAAGGAGTCTAGAAATATGCATATGTTGAACGGTAACACAACAGGAGATGTTCCAGCCGGAGCAACTTGGAAGCAAATTAATCAGGAGTCGATTCTAGACTACTATTTTGTCTCTGAGAGTTTACACTGGCGAGTTTCATCCTTACAAGTACTAGAAAAAACTGAAAGCGATCATAACCTGGTGAAAGTATGCATCTCTGAGCTGGCCACAAAATCTTATGACTATTGGAATCCCAACATAACTACTGGTTCCTGTAGAATCAGACTGAGACTCGATGACAATGAAGTTAAATCTCTTAAATTCGCTTAACAGAGAGAAGATGATGATTTAGAATATCATCATCTTTTGGTTCAATTTCAAGAAAAGAAACAAGGCCTACGAACGCCTGGATTTAAACCTAAACATACATCTGATCTGGAGTGCTGAAACAAAAACGCATGATGAGAATACAAATTCGATCATGCTCTAAACAAAATAATCCTCAAAATAACATTGACAAAAAGCACATAATCCAGACATATAAGAACTGGCTGAAATCTCATAAGGCAATTATGACTCAGCAGGATGCCGAAACCATGTTGGCAAAACCCACAAACAAAAATACGAGGGAGCTATGGAGTACTATTAACCAACTTGAGGGCTCCCAACATGCTATGCAGTCGAACATGGTCTCGGAACAAGAATGGATTATTCATTATAACCAGCTGTGTAGTAAAAAGGGCAACACAAAAGAACCAACACTTCCCAATGTGACACATTGGGAACTTAGATTTGAGAAGAGCGATATTTTGAATATCATCAGAAATATAAGCTCATCACGAGCCCCGGGGCCTGACGGACTGACACATTTCACCCTAAAAGGCAATGCTGAACAGTGGGCTGGCTTTTGTTACTCCCTATTCACTAAGATCGCTGCTACTTGTTCCACCCTGACATCGTGGAAAAGAGCAATTATTGTTCCTGTATTTAAAAAAGGAAATAGAGCCAATCCAAAGGACTACCGACCAATTGCACTTGTTGATGTGCTGGGAAAAATGTATGCGACCATCCTCCAACATCAACTAACGGAATGGAGCCTTATGACCAATCACTTAGACACAAGACAAACTGGCTTCGTAAAAGGGGTTGGATGCTGCTTAAATCTCCTCATTGTGAAAATCATGAAAATGGAAATACTACGAACTGGTGGAAGGATCTATCTCGCTGTCATTGATGTCTCTCATGCTTTCGATAGTATTGACCGTGAGATTCTATGATCTAAATTAGTCAGCTGGAACTGCCCCTCGAGCTTACTTATGGCCATCAGGGAGCTTCACACAAACACAAAGATCCAAATCAGGCTGGATCGGTCGGGTAAACTATCCTCACCAATATCCACCCACTGTGGAGTAAAACAAGGATGCCCTTTGGCCTCCATTATTTTTTACCTCTTCTTGTCCGACATTGACCAGACTCTTGATAGTGCAGCTTCATTTCCACCCAAAATTAACGGATCCCATATAAGCCGTCTACCCAATGCAGATGACCTAATCTTGCTAGATGTGACCCCTATAGGTCTGCAAAGAAAACTAAATGTGCTAGAAGAATACGCCCAGACCAACGGACTAACTATTAACCCTTCTAAATCGGAAATCCTGGTCTTGGAAGACTTAAGAGGTAACAATAAAAGGCGGCTAAGTAGATTTCGATGGCATCTTGAAAAAGAACCCTTGCAAACCACATCTAGCACCAGATATTTGGGATCAATTCAAACTTGAATGACACTCGTTGGGTTGCAAGCATAAAAACAAAATGCCATCAACTAGCAAATCAAGCAACAATTCTAAGCAAAAAAGATGGTTGGTATTCATTGCTACCAGTTCTTGCCTTTTATAAACAAAAGGCCGTCCCTGCGCTAATACATGGAGCAGAAAGTGCCCTAGGCTACTCATACCAACACAGGAACACCCTTGAAAATATTTTCTGGTCAAAGGTCCTACGTTTGCCTAGAGGAACACAGCATGTATTCGGTATGAACTCAGCTTAACTTCAATTCATGCCAGAATATGCTGAAACATGCTTACCTTGTACCGTAAAATTACAATCAAGGACATTCTTCCGCAGTTCAATATTTTGCAAAATGCAGAAAATGGAGATGAACAGTGTGTACTAACATTATGGGCTGATCGATGCAAAATGATCTTAAACGAGCTGGATACTTGCATTGACACCCTACACACTAACCCAAATCATGTAAAAAAACTGCTGTGGAAAAGTGATTGGAACGCAACTGAAGAACAAAGCCGGCATCACAACATCATGAAAGAGATTCCTAGTGCAAAAAGATCAGTCAATGAAACCCAAAACTATCTGAAACAATTTCCTGATCATCATCGCCGAAATCTCTATATGAAATTTCTTTTGAACTTGTTTAAAACAAAAGAGGGCGAACGTCTGTGGGTAAAAAGTGATGTAACTCCCAAAACCTGTAGACTGTGCGGATTACATGACGCAACATTAAAACATCTTTCTATATTCTGCACAGCCTTGCATATAGAGAGAACTAGGTGCTTGAGGGAAATCATTTTGAAAAGACCGAGCTTAACTGCTGATGATTGGTGGAAAGTTCTATTTGAGAAAACAGATAGAAAATTAACATTGGCCATAACATTCTTTTTGGAAGCATTGAACAAGTGGCCAACCGAGGAACCATGAGGCCCCAATCATTAAGAACTAAGTTTTTTGATTTTTGCTTTGTCTTGCCCTCTCTATTCGTCTCTGTTGAATATTTGAGTATCTACTCTCATTGCCTCTTTCTGCTCCTTTCAACTGCCATATGAGTTGTAATTTTACATAAAGCTGAAGTCTGAAGCTTGGTGTTGTTAACACAAGTTATTTGCTTCTGTTGACATGATCTTTTAAAGGTTTGTAATAAACTATATAAAAAAAACAACTTTAAAAGATATACTGTAGAATTCACCAATAAACATATTTGGAAACTATAGCATTCAATTGTTTTCCTGTGTTGGATATGAATCCAGTCTAAGGAAGTCAAATCATTCTTGTCAGGGAAATTACAACAGGCTGGGTCTGTGGCTCAGTGGACTAATGCATCCATTACAGGGGCCTGTGTTTGATTTCATGGTCACAGGTCTGAATCCCAGCAGGTCCAATCAGCCCTTCATCCTTTGGAGATCTATGAAATGAGTACCATTAAGTCGGGTAACAATAAACATCTGTTATCTGTCGATATACCCTCTGGGGGTGAACGTGCACTCTACAATTGCACATGTTATGCTATGCTATGCTCACCTAAAAAGATATACATTTTCATGAGGCAGTCAGGATACGCTGTCCACCATGATCTGCCTTCTCTTGCTGAGAGGCTGCTGAAACGTCTGCCAAGCTGATGGAAAGAGTTGCCAGTGCTCAAGGCCCCCATGAGGGAGGTCAGGCGGGACAGACTGCCACAGGCTTCACGCAAGCACAGGCCTTACATGGGGCTCTTTAGTCACCCCCTTGCCAGCAGTGTGCATTCATTAACAGCTACCTCTGAATGTATCCAGGGTTTAGCCTGCATACATTCAAAGGTTGGTGTTAACGTGCTGGAACCATCAGGCTAGTGTCCTTTTAATCAGCAATTAACACCTCACACCACCCTCCAGCAGCGACATGCAGGGTGCAGGCTGGCTACAAAAGGAGCTTGACCGCGGTTCCCATTGTGCCCCTTTCTGGGCTGCGTTATGTACACAGTGTTTGCCTCCCTGCCACCTGCCCTCTCTGTGGCTGGCTTGAATGGCCTGTACAGCCTGCTCCCTGCAAGACCTCTTGCCTTATTCCTGTCTGTGACCCTCCCTCCCCTCCTCAACTGCCTTATCTAGTTTTCAAGAGCAAGGGTGCCCAGAGAAGCTTTTTGGGAGCTATTTCTAAGGTGGTTCATGGCCACTAGCTGGGTTGGGGGCAGTGTGTCCAGGAGATATATTTGGGAGGGTGGCCCTTACAGTTGGTGAAAACATTATCAAAGTCTTTACTATATATATTAAATAAATGCATAGATTGGAATCCTCGTGATTTTTTCTCCCAGCAAGCTGAGCGATGGCGCCTTGGTCTTACTGCCAGTCCATTTATAAACCCATCTCATTCAGCTTCAGACATGCCAGTATAAAATAAGATTATCATGCATATCTCAAGGACGAAAGAAACACTTGGATATGATTTTTATACAAAGATGGGTCCAAGGACCATTCATAAATCAAGGAACATTAATGATACACTTATACCCCTATTCAACTCCCAGGACGACCCATAGGATCCAACGAGTCATTAATACTCCTAGACCCCCCTATAAGCAGCATCTCACACCATGAGCTAGCGCACACACTATGGGCTGTTATCTGTTTATGTTTTTCACATGATTTCGGGGCACATGAGCTATTCCCGTCCAATTTAACTACTCAAAATGTATATGTTCCCATTTTCTACATTTGATTTACTGTGTACTATTGAATATGTTATTCAGGCAGAGGTAATCCAGGACAACACTGAATGAGTCCATACTCCCGTTTTTACACTATGGGCCTCATTATAAGTTTGCCTTTTCCGGACCGGCAAACTACAAGTCTGTCTGCCACTGTGGGCGACAGGTCTCACCCTGCCTGGCGCAGCGGTCACAGTAGGCAGACTTTTCACAGGAGCACCGGCACAGGTTAGCAACAGTGCTGGTGCTCCCGTGTCCCCACTCCCATAGGACTCTATGGAAATGGGGATTAACAAATATACCAGCGCGTGACTTCCCGGCCGCCAGACTCGAAATAAGCTGGTAGCACCGGCAGGGTTACTGCCGGACTCAGATTGAGACCCAATATGTTTCTGTGTATTTTTCTTTTGTTTTGCTATTTCCTTGTATATGTATCTGAACTGTTATGTCAGCTCAGAATAGGCGAGGCTTAAAAACAGAACCTGTAAATCTATATAAAACAAGACCTGCAGCAGACAATGTACTTGATGGTCAATACAGATTGAACCATAAGAAAACAGTTACTGAATCTGTCAGAATAAGAAATGAATGTGTAAGTGACATATAGGCCTACCAGCTCACAAAAAAAACAGAAAAAGGTTGCTTTTTGGCTGCTGGGGTTACTGCAAATGATTGGACATTAACTGTCATGTAAAAAAGTAATGCACACTACAGTGAACATACATTAGCTTGTTAGGACATTTCCTGTTACATGAGTGTTCATATCCTAGGTCCTCAAACATGAGGGTTTCCCTCACGTTAAATGTGATTTTTATAAAGTCTTGTATGAAGCTGAATAAGAATCACAGACGTTACACTTAAAGAGACACTAATTTAAAATGATGACATTATTCTGAGCCCATGCTTGGATTTATTGATGCTTACATTTAGTAATGTATAATATATTATTTATATAGTGCTTTTGCCAAAGCACTTTACATAAAACACTCAAATAAAATTATTATTACCCGGCAGTCGAAATGCATGCACATTTGTTTACCTCAGAAGGATACAATCTTGAGTAGGCCTTGCTTGGATTCAAACCTTGACTTGCAGATCACACGTAGATCCCATCAGTGAGCGCTTAACCATCTGAGCAATCTTATCAGATAGGTCCCCTTAAATGTGCAGTAGTGTTTTTATTTTACTTTTAAACAGACTGGAGAGGACAAAAGAGTCTAGTGGGTAGGTCTCATAATAAAGGTTTCTTTTTTCTAAAAAATGTGTATTTTATTAAAGTTTTCAACCACATTACAATATATAATGCACATTCCGGAGGTGATGGAATTCACTGAAGCCCTTAGGGGCACAAAGCATTCAACAACATGAAGTAACTTCCCACCCCCTCCTCTATCAGCTCCCCTAGCCCCCCTTCCCTGGTTCCCTGGTACTTGCCCCTCCTATACATATTGCACACCTGTGTTCCTCCAGGCACTTTACATAATTAAAATTAAAGTCTTTGAGTCCGCATTGTAGTCCCTCCTTTCCAATCACCTCCTCATTGTTTCAAGTCCACCATTTGACATTTCCTCCTTAGTGAGCACCCCCTTAACAGTCCTCATAGTGTGTTGCCTGGCTCAAGTAGTTCCTTCATTGTCTCATTTCCCCCTTCCGCCCCAGGACAACTCAAGATCCTACACACATGGGCTACGGAGCCTGGTTAATGTATTTATCAATTAATTCAGCCCATTCCATCTCAAGAGTGCCTGCCAGGCCATGAAGTCCGCCATTATTCTTTCCATTACGTACAGGTTCCTAGCTACATTAACCCACTCACTCTTGCAAGGGGGGTCTCAGTCTTCCATCTGGTCGCTATGCAAGCCCTTGTAGCTAGGAGCAATGACACAGCCATTTTGGCGAGCCTCGTATATTCCCCCTCCTCCTCCTCGAACCCAAAAAGAACCAAGAGGGGAGACTTTGTCCGGGCTATTCCGTCTTTGTCCCTTAGCCACCCAAGTACCTCGTCCCAAAAGACCTGAACCCTTGGGCAGTACCACCACATATGCCAGTAATTGGTGTCCCTCACACGCCTCCTCCAACACTTGGGACTTGTGTTAGGGAATATCCTAGAGAAGCTGACTGGGTCGTAGTGCAATCTATGGAGTAGTTGAATGGAGTGGAGTTTATATTGGCAAGAGATGGATGTCTGTGCTGCCCCCCTGCACAGTCTATCCTATAGGTCAGTTTCAATGTTGGTCCCAAAGTTGCGTCCCCATCGACACCTCAGTTTATCAGTGCATCCCTTACCCTGCCCAGCCAAGGCCCCATACATAGCCAAGATCAACCCCCTAATTTCTGTCCTTTTATCCAGAAGCGATTCGAAGGGCGTGAGTTCCCTTTGTATCTTTTCCCTCAGTTGCGCCTCTGTGAGGGCTGCTTTCAACAATAGGTAGGAGAATACAGAGAGCTTACCTATTACCAGTGACGCCTCCAGATCAGTTATGGTGACAAAATTACCTCCCTTCCAGAGTTGGCCTATCCTCTTAAGTCCAGCCTCATACAATTCCTGGAATCTTTCAGGGTTCGGTATCATGTCCCGTACCCCCGGGAACCACAGATGTCCCAACGGAGAGGGCCATGTGGTGACCCCCTTCATATCCCGCACTTGTTTCCAGATATCCCACAGGGTACCAACAATAGGGTGATCACAAATCCTCGTCGAGATTCTGTTTTTAGGGACCCATAACCATTTGCCCACCGTAGCAGGGTGCAGCATTAAATCATCCAGCACAATCCACTGAAGGTCACGCTGAGAACAAAGATGAGGTATGAGGATTCGTAGCTGTGCAGCCTGGTAATATAGCTTCATGTCTGGGAGGCCCACCCCACTTTCCCTTTGGGTAAACCAGTGTCTCTTTGGGGATCTGTGCCTTTTTCTCCTGCCAAAGGAACCTTGAAATAGAACACTGAATCTCTCTAAAGAACCCCTCCGGAATGCGAATGGGAAGCATCTGGAACGCATAATGAACCCTGGGGAGAACCACCATTTTGAGCGCATTGAGACGCCCCAACCAAGAGATCATTAGCTTACTCGACTTTGTGAAGTCTTCTTTTATTTTATGCATCAGGGGCGGGGGAGGGGGAATTCACCTCAAATAGTTCCCCACAAGTTCTCCTAACGTTTATACCCAAGTATTTCATCTTGTTCAGACTTATCTGCATCCCCAATGGCGTGAACCTATCTATTTCTGCCTCCCTTTCCTGATCTAGGGGAAAAGCACCGATTTAGGCCTGTTAATTTTCAGTCCTGCCCCCTGGCCGTATTGCTCGATCAATGAGAACGCTGCAGGTATGGATTGCAGTGGATCCATAACAGAGAGGAGCATATCGTCGGCGTATAATGCAATTTAATATTCCACCCCCCCGACCTGGAATCCCACCACCCCTGGGTCATCCCTAATCCTTTGGGCTAAAGGTTCTAAAGAGAGTGCAAACAATATTGGGGATAGAGGGCAGCTCTGCCTCGTTCCTCTCCCCAATTTAAACCAACAGGAGTATCCTCCATTCACCATAACACCCGCTCTAGGGGATGAATAAAGGTCCATTATACCCCGGAGCAAGCTTCCCCCAATACCGAATTTGACGCGGAAAGCCTTGAGAAAGCTCCACTCAACCCTGTTAAACACCTTCTCAGCATGAAGTGATAGAAGGGACGGGTCCCCCGCCATGTCTCGGTATGCATGGATCATTTGACGAGTCTTCCGCATTGTATCAGCCCCCTGTCTCCCCTTAATGAATCCCACCTGATCCGATGGACAAGTACCGACATGTGCCCCTCCAATCTAGTCGCCAGGATCCACGTGTATATTTTTGCATCTATTTTCAATAGGGAAATCTGCTGGTAGGAAGCACATCCCTGGGGGTCCCTCCCCTCCTTGTGTATTACGGTAATGAGTGCCCTCCCAAATGATTCCGGGTCCTTCCCCATAGTTAGTATTTCATTTAACAGTTCCTTAATAAAAGGTGACAAGACGGGGAGAAACGACTTATACAACCCTGTGGTATATCCGTCCTCACCCGGAGCCTTACCCATTGGTAGTCTACCCACTGCTCTCCTGACCTCTTCCTCCGTTATGGGGTTGTTTAATGCTTCTGATTCCGTATGGGAGAGTTTGGATAGGTGAGTCTCTGCGAGGTACCGGGCAGGATCATCTGCTTCCAGAGCCACCTCTGAGGAGTACAATGACTCATAAAAGTTTGCAAAGGCTTCTGCAATCCCATGGCCCGGTGAGTCAGTATCACCCTCTGCCCCATCAATTCCCATAACCCACCTTTCAGCCCTTTGCCCCCTCAACCTAGCCACCAGAAATGCATCCACTTTATCCCCCTTCTCATATAACTTTTGCTTCAAATACTGGAGGTTTCAAAGTATCTTCCCCTCTTCCAATAAGCAGAGTTCCTCCCATTTAACTCTTGTAACAGCTATATGTTCCTCACGTCTTCCGGACCGCTCGTGTGCTATTTTGTCCAATCTTTGGATTTCTTCCTACAGCCTACCTTCAATTAATGCACATTCCCTTTTTCTCCTTGCCCCTTCTCTAATTAGAATCCCTCTCCACGTGGCCTTTCCCGCCTCCCATATGATATCCCGCGCAACCGCCCCCATGTGATTTGTTTTGAAATATTTCATAATTTTCTCACTGAACTCAGTGTGAAATACGGGGTCCTTCCAGAGTGATTCATTGCACCTCCACTTCATCCCCTTGGGTATCAGTCCCCCCCCATTGGAGTTCGGCTGTAACCATATCAGTCAGACCGCGATATCAGGGTGATCTCTGAGTCTATTGTCTCTTCCCACAATTCCCTCGATTTATACATGCAATCTATTCTATTGTATGTACCATGTGGGGGTGAGTAAAAAGTATATACCCTCTCATGGGGGTGGAAGTGTCTCCATGTATCTCTTAACCCATATCCCACTAATGCATCCTGGAATTCTCAGTGTCCTGGTCCGGGCGAGTCATGTACCATATCCTGTAATGTCTGCCTGTCTAGTTCCTTAAGAGAATATACTGAAGTCCCCCCTTGTGATGAGGTGGACTGTGCTCTCAACCCGTATCTTTGCTAGCACATTCCTCAAAAACCTGAGCTGGCCTTGGTTTGGGGCATAAGCCATTGCAAACGAGAATCGCACTCCCTTTATGTTACCCGAGACCACCAAGGCCGGACCCTCAACATCCAACTAGGTCTTAGTAAGTTCCATCCTTAGTGATCTGTTCACCAGGATCCCCACCCCTGCCTTCCTCAGTAGGCCCGAACCCCAGTATTGGCTGCGTTTCTGCACACTTGGGATCTTTTGCTCCTCCCCCCCTGGAGAATCTAGTCTCCTGCAGGAACAGTATGTCCATTCCCGATCTCCAGAACTCCCTTGCTACCAATGACCTTTTTGTGGGCAAGTTAAGGCCTTTGACATTAAGGGTGCCCACTTTCAACGTGTCATCTCGGGGGACCACTTCAGCTTTAGCCATCACGTTATCCCTATAAGGGGTCTCGATTCTTGCCACCCATAAGGGATGCAGGCTTCAGAATAAGCCGTGCCATGAAGTTCTAGGCTAGAGAATTGGGTCTGTACCAATGCCATGAAGTTCTAGGCTACAGAATTGGGTCTGTACCAATGATTCCCCCCTCCAACCTCATCCCGCCCATCCTTCCCCCTTACCTCCCCCTCCCCCTCGAGCATCTGATCCCTCCTGAGAAAAAGGACCAGGTTAGAACCGAACTACCAGAACTCCGGTCGCCCGAGCCCAGCCTTATCAAACCACTTTGACCCACCCCCCCGGTGACCCCCGAAAAGAACCAACCTTGTTCATCCCTGTTTAGAATACCCCCTTAAGATAACAATTATAAGAAAACAACTCTCGGTATAATTCACACAATCTCAGATCCTGGACCCCCGCCAGCGCCCACTCCAAGTGGTAGCCACCTCACCACATCGCCTCTCACTGAACCATGGGTCACTGTAAAGTTACGGCTCAGACCCGGTGGGGTGCCCAACTTCTGTACTTCCGGGAGCCTGGAATACGTCTTCTTCTCAGACCTTTCACCTGCCAACGGCCTTCCTCGTTGTTTTCCCTCGAAGTATGCAGTGCCTCCTCAGTGCCCGTAAACTCCCTGGTGATCCTGTGTATCTGTTCTGCCATGGAGAACTGGTATTTGTGGCACTCAATTTCAAAGGAGAGGGAAAATGGAAACCCCCATCTGTACTGCACACTCTTCTCACTGAGCCACTTGGTGAGGAGGGAGCAGAGGCGCCTCTTCGAGAGGGTAAGCGAGGAGAGATCTTGAAAAACGGTGATACTTGCAGGACCATATGTCACCAGACCCTTTGTTCTCACCATTTCAAGGACCTTAAGCCTGTCACCATAATTATGGAAGCGAGCTAGGACTGACCTGGGACCGCCTGTTGTTCCCCCAACCCAATGAATCTATTCTATCCTGGCTTCGTCCACCGAGTCATTGTCAAAAATGAGTTTTGTGATCTCATAGAGGGTCCTCGTCAGGTTTGCCTCGGTCTCCCCCTCTCTCTCTGGGATCCCAAAAAATTTGCAAATTGCTACACCTTTTGCGATTTTCAAGGTCCTCCATTTTGAGTAGCATCTACTCCTCTCTCCTCTCGACCACCGAAAGTCGAACGTCAATCTGGGTCTCCAGGGTGTCGAGGGAGGACTGGTTATGCTCCACGTCCTCGAGCCGTTCTTCCATCTTGTCAATCCTTTTAGTGATTTTGTCCACTCTTCCACCAATGTCCGTATGCTTCCCCCCGATCCAGCTTAAGCGATTGGGGACCGCCGATGGTTCCAGATCAAGAATATATCCTCTCTTGTTCCCTTGTGATAGAGGGCCCACCGGTCATCCTCTGTTTTCAGGAGATCAACTCAGGGACTCCCTGAAGGTGCATTGATTGGTGAAGTCCCCACCTTGACATTCCCATGAGGCCGTACCCCTCATCCGGCAGGTGTTATAGGGCTGTACCTCCCCTTGGGGCCACCTCTACCGTCCAACAACCTGCCCGCAGTCCACGTCTGTACGTGCTCCCCCAGCCGGCCCACCAGTGGGGGAGGCGGGCACACGCCCCAGTTAAGGGGGCCCACACCTGCCTATTCTTCCACCGTTTTCCCGCAGCTCAGGGTATACCAGAAGTACACCGGCTGTCTGTGAGGGGTCTCTGTCTGTTCTTCCAATAAGGTGCCAGGTCTGGTCCTTGGATCCTAAGGCAACAGGGCACTAGCAGTGTCCAAAGGGGTCAATGTCTTGTGAGGCAATTCGGGGAAAGGGCATCCTGTTCCCAGAATGGGAGGCTGGGGACTCGCATGGAGCCCAGCAGTGCAGTTGGTTCCAGCCTCTCAGTGTTAAGGAGTCGCATGGGTCTCCCAGAGGCTCACTTATATGTTCCACCGGCTCCCTAGGAGGAGCCCTCAATCCTTGACCAGTATCCAAATCAGGAGTCCCTAAACCAACCAGTGCCCCACTGTCCCCGGGGCAATCTCTCTGAGGTCACGGGCAGGCAATGAGGGGGGGGGGGGTCAGGTGATCCCATGCACCAGCAAGCAGTCAGAATAGGGTTGTCATGAGGAGGGAGCGGCCACCACCTCCCCTACTCTCTGTTGTCCCAATGGCCCTTGTGGGGTCAATACCGCCCCTTCTGTCTCCTTGTGAAAGCTTTGGTGCGCCAGGTGGCGGGGGAGGGCAAGAAATGGCAGCCCCAGGGCTTGGCGTATAACGTGATTTCACAATTTTACTTTGTGACACTGTAGAGGTGAGCCAGGCGTTTAAATGCCTACACAGCCGGTCCCTACTGCAGGCTCTCTCTCTGTCTGTATAGTGCCCTGTTGCAGATGCCTCACCTTGGGTCGTCTGCGGGGGAAGCGTGTCTCACTTCCAGCAGTGCCTCCTCTGTTCCTGAGTGGCGGTATGTCCAGACACCTCCTGGGAGCCTTTCAACTTAAAGCCACTTTGCACCCCGCAGCACGGAATCTCTCAGAGGGAGCCTCTACTTTCTGGCTCACGGCAGGCACTGCAGGCTCTGTCTGCACTTCGGCGTATGGTTAGGGTACCGCAAGTTCCCACTTCTCTCTCCGCCATTACCGTGAGGTGCACACCGGTGGCGCCTCAACGCTGCTGGGTGAACAGCCGCCTAGCCCCTGCAAGCTCCTCAGATCACCACCATTACCACCTGATGTTGTGGGGGGGCAGAGCGATTTGCTGCCGGCAGGGTGCCCCAACCTCCTCCATCACACTGCAAGCTCTTACCCACGTGTGCACTGGGGCAATGCATCACATGCGGCTTCACCTGCTCCGTGACCCTGGCAAGAGGGTGCGCCACTATCACTGAACAGCACAAGGGTGCCGTTCTCAGGGTCCCACTGAGTTTTTCTTCCTTCTTGGGACGGTGTGTGCCAGGAGTCTTCACCTCATATATGGTCTCAGCAGGGCCCCGGTGGGTGGGTGGGGGTTAGCATGGACTAATTTCACTTACTCGGGCCCTCGGGAGAGCACGCTAATGTGAACTAGTCACCAGCGCACCCCCTGGTGGCCTCCTAAGTGTTTCTTTTTAACTGCACAGGTTATTAAACAGCATACTGCTTCGCAATTTGATAGCTCAGTGAGTTAAAAGCTGAACTCTATGTGAGGAAGGTATGGTATCAATAGTAGACACAGACACAATGGATACACATTTCAAAAACCTTTATTTACCATTTTGATTGGGTTGGTAGAATTCTTAACTGGCCCAAACTCTAAAATGGGAGTAATCTCGACCATTAAATAATAACATATACGTCCAAGTCAGTCTGGTAAAAAATAAAAAGCCTATAGTAAGAAAACCTAACCTTGCCCTCCTTCTTAGAATAACAAATGTGTTAAGGGAATACCAAATGAAAAAAGTGTCTCAAAAGAAAATGGCAGAATGGCTTCAGCACCAACTACCTTCCCCAGGTTGAACCCTACGGGGTCTAGAGAGTCTCTCAAACAACAAAGGATGGGTGGATGGCACAGTTCTGTCAGTCTTGAACACTTAGTTTTACTGGTATGATTCAACAATTCAATCTTAGGCTTTCAACATCTGGTAGTTCAATGACTTCCTTCAGCTTTGCCCGCCTTGCCATCAATACTCAGCTCACATATTCTTAATTTCTTACAGTTCTGCAAAGGCTTGCCTCTGCCGAGCTCGAGCCTGTCTCTCCTTTGTGGGGATCCCTTCCCCATTTTTTAACTCATATATCTTTGTCTCTGACGAAGACTTTCGAGGTGGCAAGGAATTTACATATTCCTCTGCATGACCACTTCGACCTATCTGTCAACAATCCTTCAATTCACCATTAACAGCATCTTGTGGCACCAATACTTCGTGGTACGTATGATTTTCACTCTCTTTAGTCTGCCCTCTTGGCCTTTTCAAAAGTTCATAGGTAATACCAATACCTCTTGGTATTTGTAGTTCTTGTTCTCTTTGAGTTTCAGAGTTCAAATTCAACACCAATTGCCTTTTGGTACTTATAGTTCTTATTTATAGTTCTTATTCTCCTTCACTTGCCTTCTTGACCTTTTTCCTAAGTTCTTATATTTTACTTTTGCCCTCTTGCCATATTTGACAGTTCACAAAATGTCACTTTCCTCTTATTCAACTTGTTTTCCTTATCACAGCTTCCTTTGATCTCCACTTGCAATATCTTTCAAAATCCACAAACATTTCACAGAGACTTTCGAATGTGCGACTTCATCTCGCAGGACCACTCGGCTACTTTGTATCCTTGTCTTTTAACAATTGTTGCCGTTTTATCGGCACACGCGCATCCTTTCAAATGGCAGTCACTTTCCCATTAACATCAACCAGACTTTTGTTTCACTCGATAACTCACCGGCTATGTTAACTGGATTTCTTTCATCTCTTTCATGCAGCTCAAGGCCGTTACCAATGCCTCTTCTGCTCCTCACCAACTCCGCCGTTCACCCGGGAGGGACATGGGCCGCTTTCTGGCAACCTGAAGGTTTCTTTCCACGGCTCGCTCGGCTTCGCTTTTCGAATGCTCATGGCCTCCCGAAAGCATGGAAATCCTTACTGGCTTTCTCTTGATCCTCTCAATTGTCCATCAGCCCGTTGGCCTTCCACCTTCCACAGCCTGGTTTGCATCAGCCTCAGAAGAGTTGTTCCTTCTTGTACCTAGCCTTGCTCAAAGTGTGCCTGTGCGCGCCACCTTTTATCTTCAGAGGGAGTGCTAACAAGTGGCAGGTGTACATTGTTACAGTTACATGACTGACTCTGCCTGGCCTCATTACAGGGACAGGGCCAATGCAAGTCAGGGGATGTAATCCATCTAACCTCATTCCTCATGTTCCTTGGTGCAGTACTTTTGTCAAGGTAAAGTGGGGAGGAATTGTGGGAGTTGTAGTTTCCCATAAAATAAGCAGGATAAGGGTTAGATGAGTTGTGGAAAAAGGGGGATACCATGTCTCACCATTGGGTGCTTCTCCCCCACTCCCTGAGGACCCCCTACCCAGGTGATCCTCCATCACTTGTCCTCCCCCAGGGTCAGGATCCAAAAGCAATGGCCTTTCCCTGGCAACCTGAGTACGGGATCCCCGGGGGCTAGGTTGTGAAACACCCTCTGGTTTTTCACATCTGAAATGTGCCAGCCTGCACTTTCCAAGTTCATATTTCAGCATGGCTGAATCAGTCCTTCATACGAATGAGTTTGATAATTAAGTACTATTATATTTGGTAATATTAACTTATTATTACAGGGCTAAGAAGCAGGAGAAATCAGACATGATGCAGTATACATAGTAAAATGATAAAATACAAACTATTCTACATGCATTTCAGAAAATCTAGACCACAATGACATCAATAAGTGGAGTGCTTTTGCACAAAACGATAGGCCTCAGAAACATAAAACAACCAAGTTTACTCTAAATAAGAAGCTTCGGGTCAGGGCAATCTAGTCAGTTTGGCTTTTATAGACAAACGATGGTCTCTCCACCGGAACCTTTGCAAATGTAGCACATAAGAGAAAGCAAAAACACATGTAAAAAAAGGAAGGTGTCCGACAGGAGTATTGTGATGAAAATGTCATAATGCAGCTCACATTAGCAGCAACATATACAGATTGTTTTAGTATAAGAAATAGGCTCCTGGTTGGTGATCCCAGGCCTATATACTGGTGGAAGATGACATATGTTGGGCGAACATGATATGATCTTTATGAGATTTTCAGTCTGTTCAGTCTCAGGATTTACCCTACAAATAATGGAACAACAGAAATATGCTAGCTTAGGCCAGCTGCGCGCAGAGGGCCTCACCAACAAATCAACTGCCCTCCGCACATATAAACTAAAGGGAGAGTTTTTGCACCTCGTATTTGCAGTGACGATTGCACAGTGGGAAAAATAGCAAAGGGGCCTCAGCAAATTCTTTGCAGCAGGCCTCACCAAACCCTGTGACAGCCCTTCCAGTGCCTGCCTTCTTGTCTGTCCAGCTGTGGCGCTTCTGAGTCCAGTTTGGTCCTAAATTGGCCAAATTGGAGTGCTGTCAGATCTACCCTTTGTGTCCTATGCTGAACTGTGCACTCCTACCTGCAACGGTGAGTGGACCTTGTTTAGGACCCTTTGGAAGTTCTGCAATGGAGGGGCGGGCTTTGAATCAGGGTCACACAGTCTCCTAGTTGAAGGTAGTGACCCTGACTAAGGAAGTGCCTTGAGTGACTTTGATGTAGGGCTGCTGCTAGGGATTTTACCACCTCCCTCAGCAAAGTAACATTGTGCAGTAGCGCCTTGGGCATTCCAAGTGCCGAATGGGATTACCACAATAAATGATCTCAGGCCCAAATAACCGGACAGACTCAAGGAATATGGCAAAATACGACTTTATTGTCAGTTCAATAAAGTAGGGAAACCTGGCAAACAGATTGCAGTTCACAAAAACTCAATGTAGTTTGGTTACACAAAAAGTTTCATACCTCAACATATGTCAGCTATGACGGCATCCTATGTGGCTAACAGTAAAAACCTACTGGGTGGAGGGATTGGTTAAGGGAAATGTATATACCTATAGTTTATATAATTGTTAGTATCATCGTTGGATGCCCCTTATCTAGTAGGTACCCCTTGAACTACCTCTTACTATGTAAAATACAGATACTAACATAATACCAACAGCGGATAGGTCTGTGCAATAATGTATGGTCCACCATTGCATAGGCCCTCATTATTGGTTGGCACTCTCTCACCAACCTTGGACATTCAGCTCGTTAGCAGCACGTAAGCAACCAAACCAGGTGCAGGAGAACAACATACAACTGCCTTTCTTAGCTAATTAGCCTACCATCTCTCATCAGTTAGCCCTAAGTCAAGGCTTCTTCTTTGTAGTTGACCTTACTGACCGTTCTCTTCCTCAGAACCTTAAAGGGAGTGAAGGTACATTGCTATCTTTAACTGCAGCTTTATGAATAGGCCTTGTTTTCCAGTCCTGAATCATGTGTGAAGAGACCATGATTTTGTTCATTCTGTCCTTCTATTTAGTGCTAATTGATTGAATTATATTGGGTGCTATTGCTCTCTTTGGTCTCTGGAGGCTTGGTTGCTCTATTCTGCATGTGCTTTCTGCATCTTTAATTGACCAATACTTGGCAGTTGCAATTGTTCCCTCCTTTATTTAATCTAAGAGAAATATGTCCTGCATAAAAAGCTTATCCTTTTTGACTCCTTTGAAGCCTTGCAGTTGCTTCTTATTTATTTATTTGTTTTAATTTTCGATAATGCGCCTGCTCGTCCAAGGGCCTCAAGGTGCACACAGAACGAACAAGACAAAAAAAACAGAATAGGGGGGCAAAGAGTGACTTTAGAGTCAGGGTGCGTTGAAAAGGAAGGTTTTGAGCCTTTTTTTTAACTCAGTCATGTTTTGGATTTTTTGGAGTTCAGGAGGGATGGTGTTCCAGATGACAGGAATCCTTGCTGTGGCATTCTTGATTCTGAGCGAAGAAAATATCCTTTGTTTTTGCAACAATCTGTATTCCTGTGACTGTCAACTCTGCAGTCTTGGTTTTCCCTCTCGAGGCTTCTTGCTTACTTTTATACAATGCTGACCACCATTTTCTCAACATGGCTGCTTTACTCGCGTTCTATTTCCTACTTCAGCAAGCTTCTACACTGTCTTATCTACCTTGCATTTCTACGTTACATCTATTGTCACTTATCTTCTCAGTGTACATGGTTTTCTTTATATTCACATTTGTTTACTTTGTTAATTGAGTCACATCTTCATTCTTTAAATATGCATCCATCAAATTAAGTGCGTTTACTGATCTTCTATTTCTAGTGGCGTCACTTTACATCTGCCAGATATTCCTTATAGTTCTTCTATGTCCTGTGGTGTCTGCAGGCTCATATCTACCACCTCATTTCAAGGGTACATTCAATACGGTTGTCTGAGCGCATAACGTCTATCATAAATTTGATATGGTATTGGGATGATACCAGGTGTCCAACACAGTGCTTTCTTGTTGATCTTCCAGTATGACAAAGGTAAGGAGGTAGGCTCTATAAATGGCGTGTATGTATGCCTCTCTACACCATTTGGGCCCAGCCTTCCTTGGCAATGTGCCTACATTTGCTGCTTGTTATTCCAATCTGGTGCCCCTCCACCCACCCGCCCATTTCCTCGACTGCATGTACACCCTAGGTAGACCTCAGAGACTACCTTCTGACAGAACAAACCCCGAGTTTCTCTGAGAAGGTGTCTACACAGCAAAACATCTGGCACCGAGGCATGCAAGGCACTCCAAAACTCTGTAGCTCCTAGATTATACACACCAGGTGCTCTGCCAGTGTATCCCCAGACCTCAAGAATCAGCACAGTGGGCAGTACAGACTTCTTCTTTAAACTGCAAATTACAACCCCCTCATAAAATGGTAATGGTAATAGGGTCCACCTGGGACAACCACGTTATCTGATACAGTGGCTGCAAGTGATTCAGACTTCGGCTGCAACGTTGGCTTTAGATGCCCCAAGACTTGCCTCTTCTGTAAGCATGCTATGGCAGCTTCAATGGCAACCACTATGTAATAAAGAAAGTAAACTGGAATGTATCAGTAACTGTTTATTCTGATCAACCTGTAGCCAGCCGTGCCACCGCTTCCTCAGCTCTCTCAACAGTGACCAGTATGGAACCACAACGAAGGTAAACAACATTGGAACATTGGAGCTACAAGTAGAATTCCACGCTCGTATGTCACAAGCTACTTACTACACTTCTCCCCCCCTCACACACACAATCAACATACATTCATCAACACTCACCCATGAAAGGGAAGACAGGGAAAGGAAGGAGGAAAAGGAGAGAGGAAAGAAAAGGAAAGGAGTGGTGGGAACACCACAACGAAAATTATCACCCTGTAATAGAACCCAGAACAAACTCATTCTACGAGTACCAAACTCAGAGCTGGGCTCTCTGGGGGTTGTCACTGCTGCCTCCCCATAATTTGAAGTAGAGTCAGCAACCTCCACGGAACCTTCAGCATCCCCCACTGAACCTTCTAGACCTGTGGGTGCTTCCACAGCACCCTTTTGACCCACAGATATCAAAACAATATCCCTTGGAGCCCCATCCTCTGCATTTACGACTTCCGCGGTACTGCCACCCTCCACAGTACTGTCACCTTCCAGGTCAAGGATCACAGGTGGTAGAGCAGGAAAATGTAACGCTCACCTGATTCCCGCAGAGGCGCCGGTCTTGACTGGGTGAATGCCGTATCTTCAAAGGTGATGTGTAACACACGGTTGGCTCTTTGGGCTGGACCTCTGTGCACTGTATGTCTGACTCGAAGAGTAAGATGTCTTAGGTAAGTGAACGCCGAGCTCTCCATCTGCCTCGGGGCAGGGTGCCGTAACCAGTTTCTTCACTGGATAAGGGTGCAGGCCTCTTGACCTCAGAGGACTGCTGTCCGTCGTTAACTGCACGAACGGTAAGTTCTGGGCACTTCTAATGTCTTAAAAGTCTTTTGTAATGATATCTCTTGTTTTGCAGGGTTCTGGCGATGGGGGATGGCGGGCTGAAGAGAATTGGGGATCGAACCCGCGTGAGGAATAGAAGCGCCTGGAAGCACGTAAGTAAGCGCTTGTAGCCTGCTTCACGATGCGCACTAACTGTCCCTTTTATCTTGCAGGTACAAGTTCGGAGCTTTAGAGAAGCTGAAGGGTGCTGGAATACCCACTGGATTCGGCGTGGGAAGGAGTAATGGCACGTGAGTAATAAAGTTGCCCAATGTCTTTAAATGCACCTCCTTTTGTCTTTCAGATGCCGGAATGCAGTGCGAAGACCTCCGGAGCATGCGAAGAGTAGGTAAGCCTTTGTCTTTCAGATGCCGGAATGCAGCGCGAGGCGTTGGTGATAGCCGATGGACCAGGTAAGAGATGCGCTGCCACTGAAGACCGTAGTGCTAACCTGTTCTTTCTTTGTCTTTACAGGTGCTGCTGAAGACTGGATTCCAGGATGATAAGCCTTTGTTCCCTTAGGCCCAGGATCAGAAGCTGAAGACACGATGAGCGTTCTGCTGCAGAGAATGCAGAATAACGCAAAGCAAGATTCATCCATCGGGTGTGGTTTAAATAGCCTCCTGTAGTGCTTAGGTGTCTCCTTCCACAGCCTCGCCTAGGTAAGAAAAGAGTTCCTGCTTTCCAGAAGAGTTCCAGTGTTCTGAACCTAGGGAGTGGCTCCTGCCCCACCCAACAGGAAAAGTAGTCCCAAACAGAAGAGGATCAGGGGCTCAACTGGCAGGTAAGTAAGCAGCATGGTCTGCTGCAGGTAAGTCCACCCAAGCATTATGAGCCCGGCGCTTCCAGCGCTGGGACTGGGCATCTTTATGAGCCTGGTGCCTCTGGCGCCAGGACAGGGTCCAAAAGGTCCCAATTGGGACTGGCTGGCACTCGGAACCGGGGTTATGGGTCTGCTTCCAAGGGAGTTGGGCAAGTCCTGATCTTTTGGAAGCAGAGATCATGACAGCACCCCCCCTCAAGGCCCCTCCCAAACTGGGCTTCTGGCTTGTTAGGAAATGTTCGATGAAATCTTTTGATTAGACGAGGCGCGTGGACATATTCTGCAGGTTCCCAGGATCTTTCTTGGGGACCGTAGCCTTTCCAGTCAATCAGGTAAAATAGTTTAGATTTGGAGATCTTGGAATCCAGGATGCTTTTGACTTCAAACTCGAGTTCTCCGTCAACTAGAATAGGTTTTGGAGATTTAGTTAGTCGGGTTTGAGGTTGCACGGGTTTTAATAGAGAGACGTGGAAGACCGGATGTATCTTCATGTGAGGGGGCAAGTCCAACTTGACCGCTACTGGATTTACTATGATAGTGATGGAATAGGGACCAAGGTATCTTCGGTTGAATGTGCGTGGTCCTTTTAGAGGTAGATATTTGGTGGATAACCAGACTTGATCTCCTACTTGATACTGGGGGGCTTCCTTCCGATGTTGGTCTGCTCCTTTCTTGTATTGTTCTTTAGCCCTTTGAAGGTGAGAAACGGCTTCCTTAAAGGCTTGGGTGATTGTAGAATGCAGGTGGTCTACTGCTGGTGTTCCAAGATCTTGGAGTGGATCCAACTCCGAGGTTCGAGGGTGACTACAGTATAAAAGAAAAAACGGGGTCTTCCCAGTTCCCGAGTGGACAGAATTATTGTAGGCATATTCAGCTATCCAAAGGATATCTTTCCAAGTTTTTTCAGTTTGTTGTAGCATGCAGCGCAAATACTGTTCCAGAGTTTGATTGGTCCTCTCGGTTTGTCCGTCGGTTTGAGGGTGGTGGCTGGTCGAAAGTCTCACATCAATTTGAGCCGACCGACAGCAACTTCGCCAAAAATGAGAAATAAATTGACTCCCTCGATCCGAAATTAGAACTGAAGGAAAACCATGCAGTCGGACGATGTTTTCGAGAAATTCTCGGGCCAGAGTTGCTGCTGTTGGTAAGCCTTTGAGTGGAATGAAATGTGCCATCTTGGAGAATAGGTCCACGATTACTAGGATCGTATTGTATCCGGAGCATGGAGGTAGATCGGTGATGAAGTCCATAGAAAGCATATGCCAAGGGCGAGGTGGGATGTCAATAGGGCGTAAGAGGCCGGCTGGTTTTTCCTTTTGACTCTTGTTTTGGGCGCATACTCCACAGGACATTATAAAGTCTCTGATATCTTTTTTCCAAGACGGCCACAAGAAGTAGCGCTTGATCTTTTCCAAGGTTTTGGCCATACCGGGATGTCCTTCCATTAAAGAATCGTGATAACAAGAGATTACCTTTTTCTGTAAATCTGTGCTGGGCAGGTATAACCATTCTTGGAAATATAATAGGTTGTCCTTCACCGTAAAGTCCTTTCCCTGCAGATGCCAATTCTGTATGTCTGCTGGAGTTACCAGTAGCCTGGCTTTATCCTTAACTTCCTCTATGGATTGTGTGGCGATTACACCCAGAATTCTTTGTTCGGGAATGATAGGTACAGGTTTAGGATTGATCAAATGTTCTTCCACTCCCATCCGAGAAAGGGCATCAGCTTTACCGTTTTTTGTACCAGGTCGATAGGTAATTATGAAGTCAAACTTGGCAAAGAATAGTGCCCAACAGAGTTGCCTAGAGGATTGAGCTTTTGCGGTTTTCAAATATTGCAGGTTTCGGTGATCTGTAATCACAGTAACGGTGTGTCGGGCCCCCAGAAGATAATGCCGCCAAGCCTTAAAGGCGGACTTGATAGCTAGAAGTTCCTTATCAGTAATAGTGTAATTGATTTCAGGAGGCAAGAATTTGCGGGACCAAAATGCCACGGGATGCAACTGATTGGTTACTGGGTCCTTTTGTGATAGAACTGCCCCCATGGCAAGGCTCGAAGCATCAGTTTCAACGATGTAGGGGAGTTCTGGGAAAGGATGTTTTAAGATCGGTGCAGAGATAAATCTAGTCTTCAAATTCTGGAAAGCTTGTTCCGCCTCGGTAGACCATTCAAAACATTTGTTTTTCTTTAACAAGGCGGTGATGGGCTGGACTATTCGAGAGAATTCAGGGATAAACCTGTGGTAAAACTTAGCGAAGCCTAACATGCTTTGAGCACCTTTTACGGAGGATGGCGATGGCCATTTGAGAATTGCATCGACCTTCTTTGAATCCATACGCACTCCGCTAGGTGATAATATGAATCCCAAGAATTTAACTTCAGTCACGTTGAAAACACATTTTTCCCACTTAGTGAAAAGTTTGTGTTGACGCAATCTCTCGAGGACCATTTTCACGTGTTTCCGATGTTCAGTTTCCGATGAAGAATAAACGAGGATGTCGTCAATGTAAACAACAACACACACATCTATGAGCTCTCTGAGGACATCGTTCATAAAATATTGAAAGGCGGCCGGGGCATTGCAAAGTCGAAGGGCATGACCTGATATTCAAATAGCCCATACTTGGTGCGGAAGGCCGTCTTCCATTCATCACCCTCTTTTACTCGTACCAAGTGGTAGGCTCCTCTAAGATCCAGCTTTGTATATATGCATGCTTTTCTGACCTGGTCCAGGAGTTCAGGGATCAAAGGTAACGGGTATCTATTCTTAACGTGATCTGGTTCAGGGCGCGATAATCTATACAATTTCTAAGGTCCCCTTCTTTTTTTGGAACGAAGAACAAAGCTGAGGAAGCAGGGGACTTGGAAGGACGAATAAACCCATTCGCTAGGCATTGATCCAGGTTTTGTCAGAGGTGAAGATTCTCAGGCTCGGTGAGGGCATACATTCTACTACAAGGAGGAGTAGATCCAGGTATCAGGTCTATCTGGCAGTCATAAGACTTATGAGGAGGTAGAGAGTTAGCCTGATCCTTCCGGAAAACATCTTGGAATTCTAGGTATTCAGGAGGTAACTGGGGAGCCTCCGAGGAAATTGCTGCCAGTGCAACACCAGGTCGAGGGTGACAAGTAGAGACACATTCTGGAAACTGAACCGTTCTTGCTCGCCAATCGATCTGAGGATTGTGCTTTTCTAACCAAGGAATTCCTAGAATAATCTGGAACTGAGGGGCCTTGATCACATCGAACACGATCTTCTCATGGTGTCCATCTTGACTTATTAGCGTCACTTCTTGGGTGGTATGCGTTACTGGTCCGGAGGCTATCTCCGTACCATCCACCGTAGTAATGACGTCCTTTACAGCCTTTGGACAAAGAGTCAGATTCATCCTCAAAACCATTTCATGATCCACATAATTGCCGATGGCACCGCTGTCGACGTAAGCTTCAATCGCATGTAATCGATCCGGATGTTCAGGCAAGAGGACCTCTATTCTTGTCGGGCGAGGTTGTTTCCCTGCTCAGAGTTTGTGACCCTGGTAACTGCAGCTCCTACTGCCTTCTTGGCTGGTTTCACCGGACAGTCTCGAAGAAAGTGCCCTGAGTTTCCGCAATAGAGGCATAATTGCAGCTGTTTTCTCCTTTCCCGCTCCTTTTGTGTTAGTGGTCCTTTCAGGCCCCCTATTTGCATGGGTTCCCCGGAGTCTACTCCTTTGGTAGGAGTTGGTGATTTGGAAAATACTCGAGCATCAAACTTGGAACGATCGGCCTTCCTGTTCTGCAGTCTGTGGTCAATTTGAACGACTAAGTCAATATAGTCCGAACAGTCTTGCGGGGGATTCACTACTTGGGCTAACACATCTTTGAGCTCTCCACGTAAACCTCTATAAAACAGCGTAATCCTTTTGTCCTCAGGCCATCGAGTTTCCACTATCAGTCTGTTGAAAGACGCAATATAAGCCAAAAGATCTTGATTACCCTGTCGCAATGAAAGGAGCTCATTGTCCAAGGCCTGCCCCTGTGAATGTCTTGCAAACAGTTTTTCCATACTGAGCTGAAAAGCTTGAAAATCATGGAGAACAGGATCATCTTGATTAACTAGAGGGATCGACCAGTCTGCCGCATTGCCACTAAGGTACGAAAGCACGAAAGCTACTTTAGCTTGATCAGTTGGAAAGGCTGCTGGCCGACATAAGAAGTGCAACCGGCACTGATTAATAAATACTGCAAACCTCTTTGGGTCACCAGAAAATCGTTCGGGCGGAGCCAGAGGTACATTCCCAGGTAGGTTGATCTGCACTGGGTTCGTAGAGGATGTTGAAGGAAGATTTGCCCCTGATGCGGGTAACGGAGTTTGTCCGGCTTGTGACTGTAGCAATTGTCTAGCGAGATCGTCTGTTCGCTCCTTGGAAATAATCAGTTCCCTTCTTAGAGCATTCGTTTCCTGACGGGCTGCATGCACTTCTGCTCTTAGTTCCCCAAGTAACTGGGCTAGCTGGTCGGTATCCGAGGTTTCCATAGCGCCTGGGTGGGAGTTTTGCAGTCGGCTTTGCGTTCTGTAACGCTCACCTGATTCCCGCAGAGGCGCCGGTCTTGACTGGGTGAATGCCGTATCTTCAAAGGTGATGTGTAACACACGGTTGGCTCTTTGGGCTGGACCTCTGTGCACTGTATGTCTGACTCGAAGAGTAAGATGTCTTAGGTAAGTGAACGCCGAGCTCTCCATCTGCCTCGGGGCAGGGTGCCGTAACCAGTTTCTTCACTGGATAAGGGTGCAGGCCTCTTGACCTCAGAGGACTGCTGTCCGTCGTTAACTGCACGAACGGTAAGTTCTGGGCACTTCAAATGTCTTAAAAGTCTTTTGTAATGATATCTCATGTTTTGCAGGGTTCCGGCGATGGCGGGCTGAAGAGAATTGAGGATCGAACCCGCGTGAGGAATAGAAGCGCCTGGAAGCACGTAAGTAAGCGCTTGTAGCCTGCTTCACGATGCGCACTAACTGTTCCTTTTATCTTGCAGGTACAAGTTCGGAGCTTTAGAGAAGCTGAAGGGTTCTGGAATACCCACTGGATTTGGCGTGGGAAGGAGTAATGGCACGTGAGTAATAAAGTTGCCCAATGTCTTTAAACGCACCTCCTTTTGTCTTTCAGATGCCGGAATGCAGTGCGAAGACCTCCGGAGCATGCGAAGAGTAGGTAAGCCTTTGTCTTTCAGATGCCGGAATGCAGCGCGAGGCGTTGGTGACAGCCGATGGACCAGGTAAGAGATGTGCTGCCACTGAAGACCGTAGTGCTAACCTGTTCTTTCTTTGTCTTTACAGGTGCTGCTGAAGACTGGATTCCAGGATGATAAGCCTTTGTTCCCTTAGGCCCAGGATCAGAAGCTGAAGACACGATGAGCGTTCTGCTGCAGAGAATGCAGAATAACGCAAAGCAAGATTCATCCATCGGGTGTGGTTTAAATAGCCGCCTGTAGTGCTTAGGTGTCTCCTTCCACAGCCTCGCCTAGGTAAGAAAAGAGTTCCTGCTTTCCAGAAGAGTTCCAGTGTTTTTTTTTTTTTTTTTTTTTATTATTATTAAGTTTATTGAATTTTATAGAAAACATACAAGCAACAAACTTATCAGCATTGTAATCGTAGAACTCATTGCATAGAATCCACACCCCATATCCATCCCCAACCTTCACAGAATCTAAAAAGCAAAACAGGCCAACTTATTATCACATGTCACCCAAAAACCCACCCCACATATCATCAAACAATTTCAACTTTTTGTTCCTGCGAAGGATAACCTTCTCAATTCTGGCCACTTGCCTCAAGTCCTCCACCCATTCTGAACAGGTCGGTCTCTCATCACATTTCCATTTTCTCAAAACAATTTTTTTCGCAGAATTTGTAGCCCTAAAAAACCAGCATTTCTGTGGATAAGTGAGATCTTCCACTTTATCATCCTCACCCAAGATGATAGTGTTATAATCAAAATCCTCTTGCAGTAATAGAACCTCATTAATCTTTTCAGTGACACTCCTCCAAAATGTCCTCAGTTCATAACAGTCCCAGATCAAGTGTTCAAAGGAGCCGACATCATGCTTACACCTCCAACAGGACTCTGAGTCAATCATCCCTCTCGCATAAAGTCTCTGGGGAGTCCAAAACACTCTATTAAGAATTTTGATTTGGCGGCATTGTTCTCCAAGATTAATGGATGTCAGAGTTACGTTTTTACAAAGAAACCTCCACCTCTCCACAGTCATATCAGAGCCAAGGACCTCAGACCACTTAGTTAACAACCCCTCTGCTGGCGTGTACTGTTGGCTCAGATTTCTATATACTTTGGACACCATACCACCTAATGTCTTTTATTCAGGTGCCATAACTGCCAACCACCGCCATCAACAGTTCTCTGGTTCCGCAGCAAACCTCTCAATTTTCTGTATTCACCCACTGTACAGTCTCTGAGATCTTTAATTTGTGAAAGTCTTCTATAGCTGATCCATTTGCCGTCTTCCATCAGATCACTCAACCATAGTACACCACTCAGGAGCCAGTTCAACCACAATAGCGGCCTCCCATTCAGCAAAATACCTGGATTCAACCAGATAGGGATGTAATCATTATCACATACCTTACGCTTACTTTTCTTCCATAGTTCCCTCCAACAAGTTCTCAGGAATCTTGTCGGCGGAAATGAGAGATAACCAGATCCATCCACCGTGGACAGTATGGCCCTAGGCGGCAACGGAGAAGAACTACTTGATTCCGCCAGCGTCCAAACAACCTCCGAATCTTCAATAAATGGAACCAGATGCCTGGCTCTAAAGGCCAAATGATAATTCTCAAAGTCAGGAACCCCCAAACCTCCACAGTCTTGGGGCAGCTGCAATTTCCACAAGCTGAGGCGTGGCTGTTTGTTCTCCCAGAGAAAAGACTGGATTAAACTCTCAATTTTCCGCCAATGGCCCTTCTTTACGTCCAGGGGAAGCACACTGAGCACATAGTTGATTCGCGGTGTTGATGTCATTTTAATGGCATTCACTCTCCCCCAGAGACTCAATTTAAGTGCATTCCATCTCTTCAGGTCCACCTCCAAAGATTGAATCACATGTGTAATATTGACATCCATTATTTTCGAGACATCATTCGTTAGCCAAATCCCAAGGTATCTCATTTTATTCGGACACCACTTAAAGGGAAAACCCTGCATCTTCAAAACAGTGCAAGTGGTTGATGCCGGCAGCGCTTCCGACTTGGTCCAATTGATCTTGTATCCAGAAACCTTGTTGAACACATTGATCAACTCCATCAGCACAGGAATGGAGCTCTCCACATTCTGAACCACCACCAGCATGTCATCCGCATACAACCAAACTTTCTGGGAGGCTGCACCAAAGCGTACGCCCTCAATTCTATCCTCTTCTCTTATCCTCACAGCCAGCAATTCCATGGCGATCACAAACAGAATTGGCGACAGTGGACAGCCTTGCCTCGTCCCTCTCCCAAGTTCAAAAATGCCCGAGTCCATGCCATTAGTCCGAACACAAGCAGTCGGCCGGGAATACAGCAGTCTTATCCATCCGATCATGGTATCTCCAAAACCAAAGCCTTTCAATGTACTTAAAAGATATGTCCATTCAATACGGTCGAAAGCTTTCTCAGCATCCAAGGACAACGTCACCACATCATTATGGTGTTCTTTGCTTTCATACAGTGTCAGCAACAATCTTCTCACATTTTCTGAAACATGTCTGCCTTTTACAAATCCAGATTGGCCTACATCTATGATATCCATCAGCGCATTCTCAATCCTCAAAGCTAACGCCTTGGCGAAAATCTTGTTGTCCGTGTTCAATAAACTGATCGGCCTATAGCTGCCAGTTTTCACTGGTGATCGTCCCTCCTTCAGAAAAACGGAGATTGAAGCATGTCTTGTTGAACTTGGAAGGCACCCATTCCTCAAAGAGGCGCGCAGCATCTCTAGCATCAAAGCAAACACCTCTTCTGGGAAAATTTTGAAAAGTTCAGCTGGTATCCCATTTGGGCCTGGACACTTCCCAGAATTCAGCGCATAAGCAGCCAACCTGAGATCCTCCACGTTCAAATCTCTTTCCATACACTCCAAGGATTCCAAACTCACTTTCTTCAGATGGCAGTCATCAATGAATTGACCAATTGTACGCTCAGATAAGTTGATCTCTGAAGAGTACAGGGTTTTATAATACGACAGAAATGCTGCATTAATCTCCACAGGATCAAAAGTCACCAACCCATCCTGTCTTTCCACTGCATTGACAGATCTGCCACTGTCCATAACCCTCAACCGATGTGCCAGAAGTCGATCACATTTTTCTCCTTTTTCATAGTAGTTGCTTTTGGTTCTAAAAAGCAACCACTCAGCCTTCGAAGAATACAAATCTTCCAATCGTCTCCTTTTCTGCTTCAATATTTTAATAGTCTCATCTGAAAAGTTTTGCATATTATTTCTCTCAAGATCCTGAATGTCCACAATAAGCTTTTTCACTTCTGCATCTCTCATTTTTTTCTTTTTGCTGGACAAACCAATCAACAATCCTCGCATATATGATTTGAAGGCTTCCCACACAAACTCCACCCTGACTTCACCAGTCCAATTCACAGATATAAAGAATCTCGCTTCTTGAACAATTTTGTCCACAATTTCATCGTCGTCCAAGAGGGAGACATTAATCCGCCAGGTGTTAGACCTAGGAACCGGGAAGGTCAATCGCAAGTCTATGGAGATTGGAGCATGGTCCGAAACAAGTAGTGATCCGATGTTACCCCTTTGGAATGATTGTGTACAGAGGCCAGAGGTCATAAAGAGGTCAATTCTCGAATAAGCATTATGCCTTGCAGAGAAGAAAGTATATTGTCTCGTAGAAGGGTTTTGCAATCTCCAAACATCTGTGAGGTTCCATTCATCAATTAGTCTCTTTAATGCTGTTCTTTTCAGAGCATTGGCATTGTCCACACCCCCCACACTTTTATCAAGTCCAGGTTCTAAGACCACATTGAAGTCCCCTCCCAAAATCACATTAATCGCATTTACATTCTGCAACATTTGCGTTAAAGCTACAAAAAAACTACCATCACCCCCATTCGGAGCATATATATTGCAGAAACAATACTGAGCATCCTGAATATGTGCAGTGACACATACTATCCTTCCATCCCCATCCTTCACACACTTCACCCCAGTGATCTGGAGATTCTTCCTAAAAAGAATACACACACCCCTAGAACCAGTAGTGAACGATGAACCATAAACATCACCAACCCACTCCTTTTTCCACTTATCTATCTCCGCATCTAACAAATGAGTCTCCTGAAGCATCGCGACATCCACCCCCATCTCCCCTAGTTTACTCAAAATCACCTTCCTCTTGACAGCACAATGTGCACCATTCACATTCCAAGATACCACTCTGAAATTCCTCTGATAAGTGTAAGACATTGCTAGATCCCGTTTCCCAATCCTTGCAATGAATTCACAAGACACAATACTACCTAAACCTATAGTCAAGTAAAGAAATAAAATAAAAAAAACACACTCCTGGGCTTGAACCACCCAACCATCCAGAACATCCCTTCCAGTGTTCTGAACCTAGGGAGTGGCTCCTGCCCCACCCAACAGGAAAAGTAGTCCCAAACAGAAGAGGATCAGGGGCTCAACTGGCAGGTAAGTAAGCAGCATGGTCTGCTGCAGGTAAGTCCACCCAAGCATTATGAGCCCGGCGCTTCCAGTGCTGGGACTGTGCATCTTTATGAGCCTGGTGCCACTGGCGCCAGGACAGGGTCCAAAAGGTCCCAATTGGGACTGGCTGGCACTCGGAACCGGGGTTATGGGTCTGCTTCCAAGGGAGTTGGGCAAGTCCTGATCTTTTGGAAGCAGAGATCATGACAGAAAACCACCATCAAGACCCCCTTCAATGCCACCTATGCCCAAGGCGTTTTCCTCTCACATCACTACACTTCCCTTTTTCACAATAGCTACATGTCTTAAACTCCACCTGGTACCATCTTCCAACTTTACATAACCACGCCCAGTCTTGGTCACCACACGTGGCTGCATGTATTTGCTCAAACCCTTAGCCACGAACCTCGGATTCTTCACGACAACTTGGTCCCCAACTTCCACTCGCAAGGGTTTCCTCTGTCTCAGTTTACCCTGCCAAAAAGACGCCTGTTTGCAGCGCACCTTGTCCAGCACTTTTTGCATGTCCACCTGTGACCGACCACCTCCACCTAGAGCGGGTACCCTCAATTTAGAGCCAGGCTTCCTCCCCCTCATTAGCTCAAATGGGGACAAACCCGTGAAAGTTGAAGGAGTCAGCCTATAAGCCTTGAGTGCCTCGGAAACCATGCTGCACCACGGCAAACCATTGGCAAGCGCTAATTGTATGTCCTCCTTCACGAAGCAGTTCATCCACTCGACCAACCCGTTGGCCTCCGGATTATACAGGGACACCCTCGTGTGGCAAATTCCTAAATTAGAGAAAAACTCTTGCATGGCACTTGATACAAACTGAGGACCATTGTCCGTGACCACACCAGCGGGCACACCTTCTCCATCGAAGACAGAAGAAAGAAACTCAACCACTTTCTCAGTCGTCGCAGAAGTTAGCTCTGTGGCCTCCACCCACCTGGAGGTGTAGTCCACCATCACCACAATGAATCTCAAACCACCACCCAAGGAATCTATGGGTCCCATTATGTCCACAGCTACTTTGGACCACACATCCTTAGGTACATCCACAGGATAAATAGGTTGGGCAGCGGTCGCTTTGCTCTTATCGCTGGCTGAACATGCTGCGCAGTCCTTGACAACTCTCTCGACATCATCATCCATCCTGGGCCACCAATATACCTCCCTTAGCCTCCTTTTAGTCATAGACCTCCCTAGGTGTCCTTCATGAGCCAACTCTACAAGCCTGCACTTGAGGGACGCTGGAGGAATCAATCTTAAACCCCTGGCGATACACCATGGGCCCTCGGACAACTCCGGCCACACATGACCAAACAACTTTGACAATTCCTCATCACGAACACCAGTTCTAAGGGCGGACCTGATACAACTCAATACTGGATCTAGACTACACTCCTCACTCCATACTTGTTCGCAAATGGCGGGAGCAACGCCCGCTACCAAGGTGCAATTGTTACAGGACAATTCCTGGACTTGATCCGTGCTCCCCCGACGCAGAAAGCGGGAGAGACAGTTAGCGACAGCATTCCTTTGGCCGGGCACATACTCGACCTTAAAATTAAATTCTCCCATATCAGCCATCCAACGCATGACCCTGGAGGACGCCTGGGATAACCCCCTGGTGGTTAAAACATGTACCAATGGCTTGTGATCGGTGCGCAGTGTATACTCAACACCCCACAGAAAGGTTCTAAAATGCCTTGCAGCCCAGACCGCAGCCAAGGCCTCCCTCTCGATCACGGCGTATCTTCGCTCTGCCTCTTTGAGCACTCTAGATGCAAACGCAAAGGGACGAAATGTGCCACCCTCCCACTGTTCGAGCACTGCCCCAACACCATACTCGCTGGCGTCCACAGTTAAGACAGCTTTCCTCGATGGACAAAAGGATGCCAAGGAAGGAGCTTGGTCTACGTCCACCTTCAAGTTCTCAAACTCACTCTGACACTGGTCAGACCAATCAGAATGTGCACCCTTCTTGAGTAATGCCCTCATGGCAACTGTTTTGTCAGGATATGCTGGTATAAATCTGCTATAATACTCAGCTAGCCCCAGGAAGGATCTCAACTGGTCTTTATTAACTGGGGGAGGCTCCTCAAGCAAAACCTTCACTAACTCCTCTTTAGGATGAATACCCTCAGCATCTAAAGTATGTCCTAGGTAAGTCACACTCTCCACACCCACCTTGCACTTGCTCATCTTGACTGTGAGACCACTCCTTTCTAACACACCCATGACCTGCAAGACTCTCTCATCGTGCTCCTTACAAGATCTCCCCCAAACCAATATGTCATCTTGGAAGTATTCCACACCACTGACACCTGTGGACAACTTTTGCATAACTCGCTGGAAGACAGCAGAGGCGGAAGCTAAACCAAAGGGCATTCGGCGGAAACGGAATGCCCCAAATGGGGTGATGAAAGAGGTGAGCGGGCGTGATTTGCTGTGAAGATCTATCTGATGATAGGCAGAGGAAAGGTCAAAGGTGGAAAAGCAGGATGCCCCCCCACCAAAGAGAGCATCTCGCTGATGTTTGGCAAGGGATGCCTGTCGATCCAGATGTTGCAATTTAAGTCTCTGAGGTCGACGCACATTCTCATGCCCCCATCAGATTTGTGTGCCAGAAACACAGGAGCCAACCACTCCGATGACTCCACTTCCTCAATCACGCCTGCTTCCATGAGTTTGTCAAGCTCCGCCTTAAGTTAGTCTCGGGCAGCAATGGGGACACGCCAAACCTTGTGCACAAGAGGAGTGGCACCTTTTTTCAAAACTATCTTGTGTCTAAAACCCCGCAACTTGCCTAACTTGAATGTAAAAACAGAGGGAAACCTGTTTTGAAGTAACTCTGCCGTCAAGGGTGCAGCCAAATCCTTACTGATCCCACTTCCTTCACTCACACTTAAAACTGGGACGGCTTTCCCAGGGCGATCTTCTATTTCCAGGGCAGCCTGCTCGTCCCATCCTATGACTGGATCACTCTTGTGTGCCACGTACAGTTTACCCTTAGTTCTCCTCCCTTGGAGCTCTATGTCAACCCAATCAAAACCTAATACATTAATGGGAACACGCCCGTAGGCGCAAGGATTGATGTCAGAAGGATGCAAGTCAGACACTTTCTTCTGAAATTTAGAGTAATACAGTTCAGGAGATATCATGGTATAGGGAGATCTTGTATCAACCATCAAATCAATAGCTATACCATTTATGCACAGAGTGGCCCATGTGCTCTTCCTTGTCGAGCTCACACTCAACAGTAAACCCTCCTTGACACACACATCAGCAGCTTGAGAAGAACCTACATAACCAATCACTGTCACCCCTTCCTCCGCATCACCTGGATCTACCATTCTTACAGTTTCCTTAATGGAGACAGTGTTTCTGCACATGCAGGCATAATGTTCTCTCCCCTTACACTTTCTGCAAACTACTGTGGTAGCTGGACACTCCGTCGATCCTGGGAGATGCCCATGCCACCCACATCTCCTGCAAACATCTCTTGCATTGAACGTCCCTTGGAGTCCTTATCTCTAGACTTGGTATCTTCACTCCTGCGCGGTTGAACCATATGCACAATGTCTTTCTTATCTGACATTTCCTTCACGCTTTTACGGGACTCCTCCATGGCACGGGAAATCTCGATCACCTTCTCTAGCGGTGGATCTTTCTCGGTCCACAGTCTCTCCCTGACCCTGCAGTCACTAGTCCTCATCATTATTTGATCACAGATATATTCTTCCACTGCACCCGTGAATTTGCATGTGGCTATTAGTGCACGTAGGGCAGTGACATAGGAGCCAATGCCTTCACCAGGCCCTTGTGCCCTCGAAATAAATGATATCTCTCCAGAACCACATTGGCCCACTTGCCAAAACATCCCTCCAATTTGTTAAGAGCAGTTTCATATGCGAGCACGGCCCCTTGACCAGCATCGTCTCCTTCACCATTATCAGGGGGAGGGGCCAATACACTGGGCCCAGGCAAATGTCTAAAGACTCTGAGGCCTTCGGTGCCATACAATTAAGTAAGGCCGCTTCTTTGTCGTCATCGGACAATCTGCTGCCTCCCGATGCTCTCTAGTAGACTTTGAAGGTATGTAACCACAGTTCCCAGGCAATGGGTGGCTCCCCCGGATTGGGTAGGAAGGCAGGAGGAGGACGGGCGTTACTGTGTTGCATGCTTGAGAACACCTTGGTTGACAAAAAACTACCAGCAATCACAACTGAGTGTCATAAACCACGTGCACCAATTTTTCAAAGTCAATGGGCAAGAAGACAGTAAAATGTGCCTGGAAAATAAGCACCATTCACTGCTGGACAGCTGGCAGATTTATTGCAGTTCGTGCTTGTGACACATGAGCTGGCAGACAATATGGACAAGGAGGAGTTAATCGTCGTACGTACACAAATAGGGCCCCGCCCAGGGTTCATGAGGATGTACGCGATTGGAGACCGGGGTGTGGCACAGTCCCGAAGTCCCGCCCTGCAGGAAGCGGTCTTCCTTGGAACTACGTACGCGTTGCGTAGGCGAAGATGAAGGCCCTGCCCTTTCTGGGGCGGCAGGGATCAAACCCTCTCACCTTCTTAGTGCAGCGTTTATAGCGTTCTCTGATTCGCCACCTTCTCACCTTCCTAGTGTGGCATTTATAACGTTCTCTGTTTTGCCGCCCTCTCACCTTCTCAGTACGTCATCTTCCTACCTTGCCGCGGGCGGCAGGGACAGAGTCAGGGTACGTGGCTTCTCCTCCTTCGGTGCCCCTTCCGGAAGCAGCAACGTCTCGCCGTACTCGACCTGGCCGGGGAGTGCAGCTCGCTGCGTGGGACACCTCTCCCGATAGCTGCGTCACCAATGAAACAGGGAGCACTGGATGCTGCGTGTGCGGGAGGACTCGCTCCTTCTCAACGGCTCTGGGAACTCTCGGGTCGCAAGGCCGATCAAGGGGAGAGCCGGATGCACTCAGGGAAGCAGGGCTGGCGGCAGCCAGGTGCGTGGGTAAGCATGTTGATCACTCGTCGCCAGTGTAGTAAACAAAGTACACTGGAATGTATCAGTAACTGTTTATTCTGATCAACCTGTAGCCAGCCGTGCCACAGCTCCCTCAGCTCTCTCAACAGTGACCAGTATGGAACCACAACAAAGGTAAACAACATTGGAACATGGGAGCTACGAGCGTGGAATTCTACAAGTAGAATTCCACGCTCATGTGTAACAAGCTATTTACTACACTCTACAGGGACCTGTGTTAGACCTCATGGTCACAGGTTCGAATACCAACAGGTCCACTCAGCCCTTCATCCTTCCGAGGTCGATAATGTCAAGACATGAGTACCGCGTACACTAAAAAACCACCGTCCCCAAGCACCAGTCAGGGAGATAATAAAATACTCGCTGAACGATTATTGGAGCCACAGGTGGCTGGAACAACTGCACTGGGTCCCCGGGTAGCTGAAAAGAAGGCAGAGCAGGTTATAGACAACAAAGTATTACCAAAAGCAACATGATAACAAAGGAAATAACCACTAGAATGCACCTACCACAGTGTGGCTGGGGATAAGCATAGAAGTGTGGGAGGGAAGCGGCGTCTCTGTACTCAGAAAGAATCCCCCTCACTAGATCCGGAGCAGCGTTGTAATTTGACAATAGTCCAGTCACTCAGGTGGTTAGTTCCATGAGAGCAGAGGATATGAGGAAGGTGGAGGTAGTAGAAAACCTGGTAATAGTTGGTGGTACTAAAAGGAAAATCCAAAGCAATCCAAAGGCAAAGTCCGAGGTCAAAAAGCAGTCTGTGAAATCCAGCAGCACAAGAGAAAATGAACGTCATACCAAAGCAGTGTCCAATAGCAATCCGGAAAAGCAATAGCTGAGGTCAGTGTCCAGACTATCAGAAAGGCTTGAAACGAGGAACAAGGAGGTAATGCTTGGAGCCATTGAGAACAGAGCTGAGAAGTGCTGAGACGGGCACCAAGCGTCCTTTTGAGGAGTTGCCGTGGTTACCTATCACGTGAATGCAACGTATTTCGTGATCGGACGGCCATGCTGATCGCGCGCCCCTAGTTTCCATGGCAATAGCCATCAGGAGCGCGGCCTGAGCCGCCAATGAAACAATCGCCGTGAGGGGCCAGGGAGTCTTCCTTGACGACTAGCAAAGCAGGTAACAGAGCGTGCCCAGTAGGTTCTGCAACTCTGTGAACTGACTGTGTGTTGGAATGCGTGACAGATAAAATTACTACCATTAAGTTGGGTAACAATAACATCTGCTATTAGCGCCAAGATGCTGGTGAACATGTGTTTTACAAATATGCCTGTTATGTTATGTATCACCAATCGGCCCCTTCACGACACTGGGGTATTCTATCTGAAAAACAAGTTGGAGTGCAACTGGTGCAACCGGTGCCTTTGCTCCTTCTCTCAAATGCTTCTTAAAGTACCACGTTACCAGAGGGCTTGCTTGGTTCTTGCACCTACCCTGTGGAACAAGCTTCCGGCTACACTTTGTGATATTGCTTTGAAAACCTATCATGTTTAACATTCTTGTGTTGTGGAAGTGCTTTCTGGACTTTTCGTCCTCTTCAGCGCCTAGATTCCTTAGTACGCACTTCATAAATCTAGCACAGTACAATACAATAATAGTAATCATGTTTGAGCACTTCATGCCTGAGTGGGCCCAGTTGAAATTCTAAACTGCGATCTCAGGTTGCATGTAGATCTGAAGCAGGGGTTTGTCTTGTTGTGTTAAGACTAGTTGAGACTAGAGTGAGGGCTATGGCATACGGACCGCTGCTTCACTCTAGTGAGAGAAAAATTCCTCCTAACACCTATTAGTACCCGGCGAGGGAGAATCAGAATGAAAGAACCATCTGATTGGCACTCGCCGGGGCATTACCGAGCCGGGAATCCCTTAGATTCCACGTCTTTGTCCCCGGGGGGGGGCATGGCAGCCCCTCAGCCAATGTGGAGGCTTGAAGCGGGGCCATCCACACTCTGAGCCTCCACACGGATGGAGGCTTCCTTCGTCCCCCGCCGGGGATTCAGGTATGTTTTTTTTTCCACCCCACTTACCTTTTTCCTGCTTTGTCCCTGGTGGGGGCGATGGCAGCCTCCAGCCGTGTGGAGACTCGAAGCGGGGCCATCCCCGTTCCGGGCCTCCACACGGCTGGAGGCTTCCATCAACCCCTGCTGGGGACCCAGGTACTTTTTTGTTTTCTTCTTTTTTTCCCCCCACCCTTCCTCCTCCTCTTTCCCCCCCAACCCCACTTACCTTCTTCTCTTTATTTTTTCGGGAGCGGACGCTCTGGGAACAGAAGTGTTAACCTGCGCGTCCGCTCCCGATGGCGCCATGGAAATGGAAAACAGACTCCGTTTTCCCTTCGCCGGCAGCCATTTTCTCAGTCATTTTTTTCTGTTCCCACACGCTGTAGCGTTTCGGGACAGAAAAAAACTGCTTTTAGTAGCCAGGCCTCGCAGATCTTGTGGGCCGGGGTACTAATAGCAATATGCCCATCACGGTGGGGGCATTACCGAGTCAGGTAATGCCCCAGGGCCTTCGTTAAAGCCCTCGCTTCGCTCAGGCTTATAACTATGGGCCCTGGGGCATTATCTGACTCGGTAATGTCTCCTCCGCTTGGGCCATATTGCTTAAATATAGACCCCATTGGCTGGGCCCACCTATGCCTAAGGGTCAGCATGGTTCTCCGCCTTCGAGTCAGTGCTTAATTTGTTGAGGTTTTTGCCAGGGCTCAACCCAGCACTTATTTACGAGCCCCAGCACTTATTTTCTCAGACTCAGACTGATTATGATGCGTTGTTTTAGCAACTTTATTCTTTTCTCTCTCACTCAGCAGTTGTCAGACAACAAGCAACAACACTCTGCACTGGGCACAGTCTCTTTGTCCTGAGCCGGCTCATTGTTATTCATGAGTCAGGTGATCTAAGTGGGCAGTACAGTGCTAGTAGTCCATTTTCATAGATAACAATGAGTTGGAAGGTGACAATGCAGTGTGCCTGTGGTGGCCATGCTCATACAATGCTGCGGTCATCCTGCATAACATTGGAGCAACGCCACTACTGTAATAACCAGCAACACTACCAGGACACTGTAGGTTGACAAGTGGACAGTCACCAGCCAGCAGCACCAACAAAGGGGTAAGTCAGGGAAAATACCACTGCCTAAGAGGAGTGCCATCCTAAACACGAACATTTTGCTGCAGTTCTTGACAGGCAAGTTCATCTTTTTATTTTTTATTTATTGTATATGGTAATAAATACCTTTACAATATTCATCAGTTTGGGAATGATTTTTCCTGCATTTGTAAATCAGTTCACCATTATGCTAGGCCCTGAAGACCCTCGCGCATGGAAACAAGGCACAATCACCATACACGAACTGATACGACAGACACGAGGTTCAATTCCCAAAATCTAGGGTTTATTGCAAAGCAAATATTCTCAGTCGGCCGACCGGGTCTCACGTCTTGCAACGTGTGTCACCCAGACCTCGTGAGATGCAAGAGAGCAAGCATTCTACAACAGCGTCATATATACAAAAAGACAATCATTCTATCAGTTTGTGACACATCAAAACCGCCCATAATATATCTTCTTGAGCTAGGGTTCGGTGATTGACACCTTCTGAGATGCTTCTTTGTTAATCTATATTACTTGATTTAGCAACAGTTGCAGTTTGCAAGACACAGACAGGATTCTTTGTTTCAGAGAACATAATGCACTTGTTTAGTGAACAGACCATGTTCATAGGAGAGACACATTCCAACACATGCTATCTTCTAGTTTCTATTCGTGAACTAAGGGTCAGTCTGATCTAAGCAGGCCCAAAGAGGGGGCCGTAAGGAGAATGCAATTCATGCCTTTAACGGTCTGTTCTACAGCTTCAGCGAGACCAGATGGCACCTGGCTTGGTGATCTCGGCTTGCCTTCAAGGACTTGTGAGGGAGGAAAACAATGTATTTCTGTCTGGGCTCTCAACATGTAACTTGTGTGCATGCTGTGTGCATGCGCAGAATGAAATATAATTCATTTTTGCAAAGCGTTTGAACAGAAAAGCAAATTCTGTGAGCACAAAATGGACACTCTATGGTTATGCTCACGATTCCGTACTGGCGATGCTGGGCATATGATGCAATTGGTTTTCGGCCAGCATAATACAGGATCTATGCTATGGTAGGGTTTTTTCTGGATGGATGCTGGAAAGGCATCAGAGGGACAGGGCCTCTGTATCCTTGACCTTTACTGCCGTTCATCGTGTGGGACCCCTGGCGGTGCAGCCCTTTCCTTTGGTTTTGGTGAACAGACCCATGGGATACCCTTATGGCACCCATTGGAAGGGGTACAACCGTGTGCCCGTAGTGTATGTTTTTGGGTTCCTGTGGGTGGCCCACAGAGCAGGGTACAGGCTGGTGGCAGCTCCGTGCTGAATTGACTAGTGCCCTAACCGTCCTCCATTTTGGGATACCCAGGCCCTGTCATTGGAATCGGTAGATTCCTGATGGAAACAAGATGGCCCCCGTGGCCTCTTGCCTTCCATCACCTGTTACCTTGATCTTCTCGAAGTCCCGGGAAGCCCTGACTCTGTCCCTTCCCCCTGACTGGCTGTTGGGTGGAAGTTCCATATATGGTAGTGTGGGGAAGTGCTGACCAGACTGGCTGGAGCCTTCCCAATGACCGTATGTTGTGGGTACGCCTGTGGGTTGGACATGGGTGAATGGAGTGTGTGACGAATACGCATTCTGTGTTGTGGGTGTCTAGCATCTGGTGTTTAACACAATGACTGAGACAGCCCTGCCCGAAACTGGTATGAATGAGTGTGGAGTGTTGAATGGCTGGGTACTTGTCCCAATACACATAACTTGTTGTGAGTGTCTGGAGAGAAGTGAATGGCCTGAATGCACTGTGTGCCTGATTCGCTGCCTGCCTGCATGAATGCCCTTCGCCGGGATTGGATGCTTGAGTATGACCCAGCGGAATGAATGGGAGATCAACAGTATATTTGGGGACCTCTCACTGCTAGGAATCTTGTTCAGAAGCTGAAGTCCACTACGGCGAGTAACTGGAGTAAAACTGAAGCTTGCCCTTGAAGCCCTGCTGGACGAGAAGAATTGCTGTTGCTCTCCTTCACAATCTGAAAGCTGCTGTGTCTCCAAGGACTGACCCAGAGAGGACCTGGTAAGGTGCCCTCTTCCCAAGCTATGAGGGACCATCATGCACCAGCTGATATTTGCCAAAGTTCCCTGGTAGACAGACCTTCGACAGGCTGCCGACCCGAGATGGGGACTGCTGCGGAATCCCAAGGAGAAGCGCCCGGACTGTTGTCCGCCACTGTCGACAACCGCCGTCGCCGACCAGAGCCGCCGTGCTCCCGTTTGCCTAAGAACTTTCATCTCCAAGGACACTCTCGTCCACATCGCGCCGTCTTATCCCGCTGGAGAAGGCCTGACCGTCGACGCGCCGAGGAGCATCCACCAGTGGGTTTCCCGCCACCCAAAGACCACAGAGATGCCGACGACTCAACGCCCTTGCCAGGCCGCAGTTCTTCAAACTCTTTGCGGTCCAGAAATGTCGACACTGAGGTGCCCCGCACACCTCTTCCTTGCAGGATGTTTACGCTTCCCTGTCAACGAGCACTGCTAGGAACGAAGCTGCCACTTCACCGCCGTAGTTCGCCCTGTTCTCCGTCGGACGTTCGACGACCCTTGACTCCTGCCTCAAAGAGAGGACACTCAAGAAGGGCCGTCGATTCCCTGACGAGGAATGCTACAACGCCAGGTACTTTGGGGTTGCAGAACTATTGGGAAGTCTCTTGTGAATAATATATAGACTGGGCTTGTATCTTTATTCTACAGGTTGCCCAGGTGGGGGGATCTCCACACAGAGCTGTGTTTAACGGTAGTGACCAGTATTTCTGCCAATTGTTCTTACCAACTGCTTTCCTCTTTTCCCTACTACTTGATTTGTGTGCCATTTTAACCATCACGTTGATGCACTTTAAAGAGATCTAATAGTAATTGTGGTACCACATAGAATTGTATATATTTGCCATTATAGATAACCGAGTACAAAGTGCGTTATTGTGATATTGTATATGACCTTGAATATTAATTATATAAAGACTGTGTTTTAACCGATACAGTGTGCGGACATTCCTTTGTGGGTGCTTGGGGGCTACACTGTACTTAAGAACCAGCCCGCATCACCTTCCCGAGAAGCTAGGCCTTGATGGCTCGACCACGTACCAATATTGAGAATCTTGGCAGGGGTCCTCTTCGCCTCTCCTCTACCAAATAGAGAGCGGAAGTACAGACACCCCCCTCCGGTCCCTCACACTGGTGGCAGCGGTGAGACGCTTATGGTTTTAAGAATCAGTGTATAACCATGCCACTTACGAAGGATATCTGCACTTTGTTAAATTAAGGTTTGGTTGTGTACAAGATAACTGCATTACAAGCAATGGAATCTATTGCGAATGGTAAATTGACTCGGATGAGCTTAGAGGCTCTCCAGAGTGCTTGTGAAGCCAGGGAGTTAGACTTTGTGGATAAGTCTAGGGCTGAGCTGATAGCTGCCCTGGTGGACTACCAGACTGATTGTGAAGCTCTTGAAGGGGGTGATGCAACCAATGAGGACTCTACCCCGAGTGTTGTCGCCCAATCTGATTCTGGGAATGCCACCATTCCTGATGCCTCTGTTCCAAACCCCAGCAATTCCTTGGAACTTGAGTTATTAAGGATGAAACTGGCCTTTGAATATAACAAGTTGGAAATAGATGCTGAGCTTAAGAAAGAGGAGTTGGCACAGCAAGTGGAACTCAAGAATAGGGATCTTGAACTCAAAGACAAGGACACTGAATGTCAGCGAATCCAGTTAGAGAAAGCTCGAGTGGAGACTTCAGCTAAACCCGCTGAGAGTGTCAGGTCCCCAGCAACCAAGTTTATGAAAGATTTGGTTGGTGTATATGCGGAGGGTTCTGATATCCTCCAATGGATTGAAGCGTTTGAAATGGCTTGTGCAATTCATGATGTTGATAAGAGAGATTGGGCTAAGTGTTTGCTAAGCAGAGTGCCTCAAACAGGATATGACTGTATTCTGAAATTGAGTGTGGAAGAAAGGGGTCAGTATGAGTGCATGAAGTCTGCTCTAATTGCCAAGTTTGGTAAAACACCGACCCAATACCTTAACAGTTCAGGAAATTTAAGAAACGAGAGAATGTGTCTTGGATTGACTGGGTGAGTGCTGCACACATAAACATGATGGGGTGGATTGATGGTTACAAAGTGAAAACGTTTGTTGAATTGTCCCATCTTTTGTTTTTTGAGCATTTTCCGGAAGCCTGTTCACCAGAGCTGCGTCAGTATGTTGCTGACTAGAACATTTTGGACACCTTTAAGCTGGCTAGGTTGGCTGACAAGTGGGTCTCCCACCGGGTGTCCGCTAAGGACTCCAGTGGGGAGGACAAGGACAAAGAAAAGGGGACCTCTCAGAAAGCTAAGGAGTCCCAACAGCAGTCACAGTCGGGTAAACCAAAACCTTCCTCTCCGAAGACCCAAAAACCTAGTGGGGATAAGTCTGTTGTGGGTGGGAGTAAGAGTAGTGGTCTGCCTGTTGCAAAGCAGGGTCCCAGTGGCTCCAGTACCGTACCCCGCACTCCTGCCACTTGTTGGGATTGTGGGGCTCTGGATCACCGAAGGGGTGACCCCAAGTGTAAGGGTAAGGCACTTGGAGTCCAGGCTGTCAGCCTGACCTATCCCTACTCCGTACCTGAGGTGGAGGCCACTGTCCTCCCCTCCTCTGCTGGGATCACCTTTGGTGCTCCCGTAGAGATTTCCTTAGTGTCCCTTGGGGCCTGGGACCAGTATGCAGAAGTACTGGCGACTATCCCACAGAAAAGTCGCAGGTTTTTGAGAAGTGTCCTCTTGAATGGCCAGCCTTGTACTGGTTTGAGAGTCACTGGGGCAAGCATGACAGTGGTGGACAGGACCCTGCTCAAGCCAGAGGACTATGTAGGTGCTCCTCTGAGAAGCACCAGGTTAGCTGGTGGGCCTCCCAAATTATCGCCTGTAGCCTTAGTTAACATTACGATTGGAGACAAGACAGTGAAGCTTCCAGTTCAGGACAATGTGCCTGCAAACATTTTGTTAGGAAACGATTTGGTCGAGTTGGGGATGATCACGGATGGTCTGCCCATGGCTGCTGTGGCGGTCACCTGATCACAGGTCACACAGGGTCCGGCTGTGAGCCCGGAATCCTTGCTGATGGGGAAACCCAAGGCACGAAGGAAACGGAAGAGTAAGAAGGCCACCTCTGTGGAGGGAGCCCCTGCTCTTCCTGCTGTTCCGACAGCACCCATTGGGATCCAGGCTCTGGACGGGCTGGGTCCAGTGGTGAATCCCGTCTCAACTCCTGTGGGAAAAGAGCCAGAAGACTTTCCTGTGGGAGAGGCTCTCAACCCGGAGGATCATCCCAACCTTCAATGCTTGTTAGCTGAAGGGGGGCCCTCCCGGCCGGACTACTGTAAGGGACAGAGAGAGTGCCACTCTCTCGAGAGTCTGAGGAAACAGGCCCTGTCCCAGGCACAAGGAGAAGTGCCTAGGACATTCTGGATTTATTGGGATGGTGAGCTCCTTGTTAGTGAGCCACTAAGCCTGAACCTGGTGCCCTCAAGAGGTTGGTGGTACCCCAGGTTTACAGGCCCTTCCTACTGCAGTTGGCACATGAGGTGCCCTTAGCTGGTCATCTTGGTACCAAGAAAACTAAGCAGAGGCTCTCTGCCCATTTCTACTGGCCCCGGATGGGAGTAGAAGTGGAGTCCCACTGGAGGACCTGCCCAACTTGCCAGTTGTCTGGCAAGACTGGAGGCAGTGTCATTGCCCCACTGCAGCCATTGCAGTGGTTGGCACACCGTTTGAGAAGGTGTGCATTGACATTGTCGGTCCCCTTGACCCTCCCACTTCAGGTGGGCATCGGTTCATCCTGGTCTTGGTCGATCATGCCACCAGATACCCTGAAGCTATACCCCTTCGGACTGTTACTGCCAAGGTGGTTGCCAGGGCTCTCCTGGGCATTTTCACCCATGTTGGATTCCCTAAGGAGGTTGTCTCTGATAGAGGATCCAACTTTATGTCTAGTTACATGAAAACCATGTGGAAAGAGTGCGGGGTAACCTACAAGTTCTCCACCTCTTACCATCCCCAGACCAATGGTCTGGTTGAGAGATTTAACAAAACTCTCAAGGGCATGCTAGGTGCTTTGGAAGAGCCCCTAAGGAGGAAATGGGATCTCCTCCTGCCATGCCTGCTGTTTGCTTACAGAGAGGTACCTCAAGAGGGTGTTGGTTTCAGCCCCTTTGAGTTACTCTTTGGACATCCCATGAGGGGGCCCCTTGCCTTGATCAGAGAAGGTTTGGAGGCACCCCTCCAGGCCCCGCCAAGCAAGTGGGGGACTATGTGTTAGGCCTCAGACGGAGGATGAAACAGATGATGGGTCAGGCAACAGCGAATCTCAAGGCCAGCCAGGAATTTGATAAGTACTGGCATGACCTTAAAGCATCGCAAGTGGATTGGACTCCGGGACAGGAGGTCCTCGTGATGGAGCCTACCAAGCCTCAGGCTTTGGAAGATAAATGTACTGGACCCTTCAGGATAATCTCCAAGATGGGCGAGGTCAATTATCTGGTTGACCTGGGAGCCCCTGGGGTAGCCCCTCAGGTATTCTGTGTTAACAGGCTCAAGCTTTTCCACATGCGAGCAGAAGTCTCATGTCTCTTGCTAGCTTCAGAGCAAGAAGAGGATGAGAGTGAGCCCCTTCCTGATTTGCTGCATAGCAACCATCAGGATGGCTCAGTGGAGGAAGTACATCTCTCTCCCGATCTGACGACAGAGCAGCAGAAGGCCTGCAGGACTTTGCTCCGGCAGTATGCCTCTCTGTTCTCACTGACACCAGGCCTTACACCATGGTGTTGGCACGAGGTGACAGTGTGCCTGTCAAAATCAGGTGCTCCCTATGTCAGATACTGTTAAGAACCACATCCAGGCTGAGGTGGCAAAGATGTTGGATCTGGGTGTTATTAAACCCTCAAGCAGTCCCTGGTCCAGTCCCGTGGTCCTTGTCCCCAAGGCAAGTTCCCAGGCAGGTACCAAGGATTGGAGGTTCTGTGTGGACTACCGAGGAGTCAATCTAGTCACCAAAACCGACGCGCACCCATTGCCCCAGGCTGATGAGCTTGTGGACACCATAGGTGCTGCCAAATTTGTGAGCACCTTTGACCTTACCTCAGGCTATTGGCAAATAGCTCTGACGGACCATGCCAAGGAAAAGACGGCGTTCTCAACACCTGAGGGACTCTACAAGTTTAGAGTCATGCCTTTTGGATTGAAGAATGCCCCTGCTACCTTCCAGAGATTGGTCAACCATGCGCTCAGTGGGATGGAAGCCTTTTGTGTGGCTTACTTAGATGACATTGCCGTCTATAGTTCCACCTGGGAAAAGCATTTGACACATCTGGATAAGGTGTTGCAGGCCTTGAAAAGGGCTAACCTCACTATCAAGGCCACCAAGTGCCAGATAGCTCAGGGGAAAGTCACGTATCTTGGTCATGAGGTAGGAGGGGGTCAAATCCAGCCTCTCCCGAGTAAAGTACAGGATGTACATGACTGGGAGACTCCCACTACTCAAACCCAGGTGAGAACCTTTTTGGGCCTCACTGTTTTTTTAAAAATAATTTCATGGCAGGCTATGGAACCATAGCTGAACCCCTGAGCTGCTCTGACTTCACGCATACAGCCTAGGAAGGTTAATTGGACGGAAGACTGTCAGAGGGCCTTTGATGGCTTGAAAGAAAATCTGTGTAGGGCACCTGTGTTGTGTGAGCCGATTACAGCAAGCCCTTTATCGTTCAAACTGACGCCTGCGACACCGGAATTGGAGCTACCTTGTCCCAGTTAGATGACAAAGGAAGAGAACATCCGATCATATTCCTCCGTAGACAACTTAAGGGTAGGGAATTTAGGTGGGCTACTGTTTAAAAGGAATGTTTTAGTATAGTTTGGAGCCTTAGGCGTTTTAGACCCTACCTTACCGGATCTACCTTCAAGGTCCAAACCGATCATAAGCCCCTGAAGTAGCTTATTCAGATGAATGGTGAGAACCCAAAACTGCTCAGGTGGTCCATTAGCCTGCAAGGGCTAGACTTCACCATTGAGCATAGACAGGGAAGAGTCACGATAATGCAGATGGCCTTTCCAGAAGGTGTGTTGACCGTCTAGGTAAGGGTGTCTATCTCGTGGGAGATTAGGCACCCTAACCTCAGTCTGGGGCAGGGGCGACTGTGATGCTGGAAATGCATCAGAGGGACAAGGCCTCCGTATCCTTTTCCTTTACGGCCTTTTATCGTGTGTTCTGTCGTGTTTTCCGTGCAGGAGTTCATGTGGGACTCCTGGCGGTGCAGCTCTCTCCTTTGGTTTTGGTGAACAGACCCATGGGATACCCTTATGGCACCCATGGGTAGGGGTACAACCCTGTGTCCCTAGTGTATGTTTTTGGGCACCTGTGGGTGGCCCACAGAGCTGGGTACGTGCTGGTGGCAGCTCCGTGCTCAATTGACTAGTGCCCTAAGCGTCCTCCATTTTGGGACGCCCAGTCCCTGTCATTGGAATTGGAAACAAGATGGCCCCTGTGGCCTCTTGCCTTCCATCACCTGTTACCTTGATCTTCCTGAAGTCCCGGGAAGCCCTGACTCTGTCCCTTCCCCCTGACTGGCTGTTGGGTGGAAGTTCCATATATGGCAGTGTGGGGAAGTGCTGACCAGTCTGGCTGGAGCCTTCCCAACGACCGTATGTTGTGGGTACGCCTGTGGGTGGGACCTGGGTGAATGGAGTGTGTGACGAATACGAATTCTGTGTTGTGGGTGTCCAGTATCTGGTGTTTAACACAATGATTGAGACAGCCCTGCCCAAAACTGGTTTGAATTCAGTGTGGAGTGTTGAATGGCTGGGTACTTGTCCCAATACACATAACTTGTTGTGAGTGTCTGGAGAGAAGTGAATGGCCTGAATGCACTGTGTGTCTGATTGGATGCCTGCTTGCATGAATGTCCTTCGCCGTGATAGGATGCTTGAGTATGACCCAGCAGAATGAATGGGAGATCAACGGTTACCAGTCATTTGGTCGGAAAAAAAAAGGTCGACAGGACAAATGGTCCACACCATTTGGTCGAAAGACAAATGGTCGAATTTTTTTTTTAGTATTTTCCCTTTTTTTTTTTTTTTGGGGGGTCCCCCCCAACCCCCTTTTTTTTCTAAAAAAACCCTTTTTTTCCCAAAACGAAAACCTAAAAAATATATATATAATTAAAAAAAAAATCGACCATTTGGCTTTCGACCAGATTCCGTCGACCATTTGTCTTTCGACCAAATGACTGCACAGCGAGATCAACAGTATATCTGGGGACCTCTTACTGCTAGGAATCGTGTTCAGAAGCTGAAGTCCACTACGACGAGTAACTGGAGTTAAACTGAAGCTTGACCTTGAAGCTCTGCTGGACGAGAAGAATTGCTGTTGCTCTCCTTCACAATCTGAAAGCTGCTGTGTCTCCAAGGACTGACCCAGACACGACCTGGTAAGGCGCCCTCTTCCCGAGCTACGGGGGACCATCGTGCATCAGCTGATCTTTGCCAACGCTCCCTGGTAGACAGACTTTCGACAGGCTGCCGACCCGAGATGGGGACTGCTGTGGAATCCCAAGGAGAAGCGCCCGGACTGTTGTCCGCCACTGTCGACGACCGCCGTCGACGACCGGAGCCGCCGTGCTCCTGTTTGCCTCAGAACTTTCTAATCCAAGGACGCTCTCGTCCGCATCGCCGCCGTTTTATCCCGCTGGAGAAGGGCTGACCGTCGACATGCCGAGGAGCATCCACCGGTGGGTTTCCCACCACCCAAAGACCACAGAGATGCCGACGACTCGACGCCCTTGCCGGGCCACAGTTCTTCAAACTCTTTGTGGTCCAGAACTATCGACACCGAGGTGCCCCGCACGCCTCTTCCTTGCAGGACGTTTACACTTCCCCGTCAACGAGCACCGCTAGGAACGAAGCTGCCACTTCACCGCCGTAGTTCGCCCTGATCTCCGTCGGACGTTCGATGACCCGTGACTCCTGCCTTAAAGGGAGGATACTCAATAAGGGCAGTCGATTCCCCCGACGAGGAATGCTACAAAGCCAGGTACTTTGGGGTTGCAGAACTATTGGGAAGTCTCTTGTGAACAATATATGGACTGGGCTTGTATCTTTATTCTCCAGGTTGCCTAGGTGAGGGGATCTCCACACAGAGCTGTGTTTAACGGTAGTGACCAGTATTTCTGCCAATTGTTCTTATCAACTGCTTTCCTCTTTTCTCTACTATTGGTTTCCTTTACGACTTGATTTGTGTGCCATTTTAACCATACAGTTGATGCATTTTAAAGAGATCTAATAGTAATTGTGGTACCACGTAGAACTGTATATATTTGCCATTATAGCTAACCGAGTACAAAGTGCGTTATTGTGATATTGTATATGACCTTGAATATTAATTATGTAAAGACTGTGTTTTAACCGATACAGTGTGCGGACATTCCTTTGTGGGTGCTTGGGGACTCCACTTTACTTAAGAACCAGCCCGCATCACCTTCCCGAGAAGCTAGGCCTTGATTGCTCGACCACGTACCAATATTGAGAATCTTGGCAGGGGTCCTCTGTGCCTCTCCTCTACCAAATAGAGAGCGGAAGTACAGACACCCCCCTCCAGTCCCTCAAACCGGACCCACAATTAGAGGAAAGCACGTTTGCTCTTTTTTCTGTGGAACATGTTCCACTTGCCACCTATAGATTCCGAGCAAAATGTTAACTATGTTGACGTGTTTAAAGGAGCACACAAACATTTGTCTTACACTAGTATGTTATTTTATGTTGAGTGATGTGTGCAAATTGAACATCTCCCATGGGTTGTGCATCACAGCTCTCAACCATTTGTGTCGCAAAGGCGGGTGAAAACACCCAATTTTATTTTTGGCCGGTGAGAGGCCCATTGAAACGAATGGGCGTGCAGGAGGCTTGGCGGGTGAGTCAGCTGTTTACAAGGCGGGTGACACCCGCAAAAAGCGTGTGAGTTGAGAGCTGTGCGTGCATCCATCACCCACAACAGCCGATAATCCTAAGTATGCTGGCACTGTGGCGAGCAGGTGGTGTCAACATCGGGCAGAGAGTTGCCGGCCACAATGCTTCCCAGGTGTGCTGGTAATATTTGGGACCTCGCAGTTATTTTATTTATTTTTTACAAATTAAGCACTGCTTCCAGTTCTGGACAAGCTATAATGGGTCACAGGGATTTTCCTGAAAAGCTGAATGGGGGCTTGTTTTGGCTGTGTCCTGTCGGCAATGTCATGGGATGTGGGGATGCCTCCCAGTGTAAAATGTTTGGCGGGAGATGTGAGTGGGTCACGTGGAGGATCGGTGGTCCTGGCGTCTGCGTCTCCTTGTAGCTGTACATACCCCCTGCCTTCATGGTTTTGACTCAGTGCTTTTTCTGTCCCCTCCCCCCCACGCGACCCTTCGCTTGTAAAAGTTCCATGCCCCTCCCCCGCCGCTCCCCACCCCTCTCAACTCATGCTGCTGCTCGCCAGGATGCTGTTGATGTGTCTTCCTCTGTTCACCTTTCACCAGTGAGGTCACGCAACAGAGACTGGGGGTGAGCAAGCGATCAGATAATGCGTAATGATGTCATCATAGCACATGACAGCCCTGGCCTCCCTTCCCAACCCAGAAACCAGCAGCAGCAGCTGTCCCACATCAGCGCAAACACTTGAATAATGATGACTCACAGTGAAGGCGCACACACACGGGGAAGCATTGCTCCCCACACTTACACCAAACAGCCGGTTAGCCTAATATGATAAACGTGTCTCCAAAGAGTCACCCCGCCGCCCCACTCACACACTTCCCTACCCCGCCCTCTTAAAACCTGAACTTGCAACCGTGGGCCACGCACCACAACACAACCCCCAACTGTAGAACTGCAAACTATCCTATGCGTGGGTACCCTGTCCCCAGAGCTATGGCGCATGCACAGAACAGTGCAGTATGCACATTAGCATTTATAAAAGTACTGTCAACATAGATGGGGAGTACTCGGGTATGGCGTCAGGGCGTTTCAACCTTTTCAACTGAAAGGTGACTCGATCCTCAGGCTGGCCCACAGCAAATGCCCCCATGTTGGCATTCAGCAGTTTTGTAACATGGCAATATATTAATTCTTAATTTCTCTAGTTTCATTCTGGGGCTTAAAATGTGCGGTTTGCAACGCTCACATTACAAGCTGTGATTCCTGGAGCCCTTCCTGCGGTCACTTTCCTCAGGGTATACAGAAGTGTTATCACCTCATTGTCTTCTAACATTGGTTCCTGCACATCAGCCACTCGCTGCCAGCGAAGGGTTTAGAGCTCTTCAGTTGGCGTTTAGTGATTGAGATCCGTGCTGGCTGGCAGTCTCGTGATATTAACCTTATCTTTGTCACCATGGTAATGTATGCACCGCGGGGATGCCACAGAAAATTTTCACTTTAAGCAGAGGGCCCCCACCACCAACCATCATGTCGAAATCGGCCCCACACATCTTCAGCTGGGCCTGGGAGAACTCCTGCAAAAGAAGATGGCAAGTTGTTGGCACTTAGGGGTAATATCTTCCTATTGGTTTACAGGTAATTGCCGAGGTTAATGTGGTAGAGGTGGCTGTAATGGGTGTAGGCTGCCGGATGCGTTGTAAGGATGCTAGCGGATAGAGGGGTGAGCTGGTGAATTGCGGAATCTAGAAGAGGAGTTATTGGGTCTTTCAGGGTAGACTGAACAGTTCGCTCTCCAGTCCAGAGCATATGGTTTGCCATGTTGTTATTCATTGATGTGTGGAGTTTTAAGAGTTCTGGGTTCAGTTTTATGATGATTGTGGATTGGTGTTGGTGGGTCTCATTTTAACCCTGCAGGTCACGGTAACAACGGTGCCAGTGAGCTACCGGCACTGTTGTTACCGGCCCGGCAGAGTACAAGTTTGTGGATGGGATGGGTGGGATGCCCTCCCGGCCGCCAGGTCTGACCTGGGGGGCGGAACGGCACTCGCTCGCAGACTTTGACTGATGCACCGGTACTGTTGCACACAGTGCATCCCTCCTCCCCATTCACATTGAGTCCAATGGGACTTGAATGGGAATGGGGAGTTTCTTTTTCCGGCGCCTGGACGTAGGGACCGCCGGGGCTTTAATGCCCTGGTGATTCCCCATTGTCAGGTGCCAGAAATAAAACATGACTCTGGCGGCAGCCTGCCGTTTTACTGGCATGGCTACCGCCAGAATCATAATGAGGCTCAGTGTCTTGAAACTGATGGGCGAGAGCTACGGACACTGACTCAGGAAGAGGCGTTGCTTGGGGGGGGTTAAGGGGGCTATAGCCCTCTGTCTTTTGGTTGGAGCCCTGGATAGAAGCTCAGGGGCTACAACCAAAAGGCTAGCTAGCCCTGACACCCCTGATCTTTTCCAGACCTAACAACACCCACTCAGCTGAGTCCAGTCTCTTGAATTTTCTTGGTTTAAGATTTGTGCCTGGGTGTATTGTCGGCGAGGCTGACTCGAAGGGATCCTGTTTCGATTTCACCCTGATCTGTGAGACTGTTCTTATAGGTTTTTGCCTTGGTTGAACTTAAGGTCCATTTTTGTTAAGATTATTTGGGTTAATAATGTCCAAGTGATTTGCCCTCTGATGGTTGCAAGCCTATATTTGTTTGTTAGATTGTTTCCAGTGGGTCTAGTACAGACTCATATGTGGCAATGGGGGTGAAAAGTCCTGATGTCTTGGAGGTGCCATGCTAGCTTGTAAATTGTGGTTTTGTGAAAAGTCAGACTTGTAGGTATTTTCTGAAGGCGTACGGGTCGTTCCCTGTGTAGAGACATCTGGGTATTATGTTTCATAGCTTGGCCGATAGGAATGAGAAGTAGGAGAATGTGGCATTTCACGTTGAATCGCAGTAGGGCTTCCAAGTCTACGTTCCAGGAGTGAGGCGTTCTCACTGACTTGAAGTGGATCAATTTCTCCTTAGTGGATTCTGAGCAGAAGGTGCTGTGCATGCGCTTAATACCCAGAGGTTTCTAAGAGCGGACCCGGGGATCGAACCTGTGTTGCTTGTGTCGTCTTGCTTCCAAGGCGAGCATGTTGCCCCTGAGCTATCGAGATACAGAGGGTTTTGAATTGTGTCCCACTTTTGACTGTGAGCCAGTGGTCCGTTAGGAGAGCTGGGGTGCAGTGCCGGATTAAACCCTGTGGAGGCCCCTAGGCAGTCGAAATGTCACCCCCCTCGCAAATTATCTCCTAATACGTTTTTATGTTCTGCACTGCTTTATTTTGATCCGTTGTCGCAGGGCCGCTAAAAAGAGTGGGGCCCATAGGCTGGTGCCTACATGGCCTAATGGATAATCCGGCGCTGCTGGGGTGATGTCTTGCTGTCTGGAGTCTTAGGGGGTGCCTAGCTGCAGCATGATGGCTCTTTGTTGGAGGTCCAATAATGATTGCAGGAGCCCCAGCTGGAGGGTCTTGGCGTCAAGCCTCGAGAGTACTAGTGCTATAGCTGCCACGAGTCTGTGAGTGGAAAAGTCAGGCATGGAATGGTGTGCCGGGTAGTTTGCCATTGAAAGAAACAACTTCTTACGGTAGCTTTAACCTATGGTTCGTGTGTGAGGACGCTGTCCATAAAGAGTTGACGGTTTCGGATCCTAAGCCGTGCACAGTCTCCATTTCTTCAGGCCGAGTAATAAATGTGAGTGGTTGTTCTACCACAGATCATGAATTCAATGTTAGTTGCGTTAAGTTGAATGGATATTGATTTTCTGAAAGGGGTGAGGCAGGTAGATTTTGAAGAGAAGTGTTGAAAGGCTGGGACCCTGGGGTACTCCGCAGGTGATGTTCCAGTGCCGTGACCAGAAGAGGGCATGCACGAGTAGTGTCTGTCCAGGGTAACGCAGTTCCCTCTAATCTGATGTCCAGGAGTCTTTTTTAGCAAGATTTTGAGATCAAGATACAAAAGAGGCTGATGGCTCACCAGTTCGAACATGCATGGCATATGCTTCAAGAATAATTTACTTAGAATGCATAGTGCTTCCTTTGCTCCTTGCATTCTCGACTGTGACCTACAATATTGGTCTGGGGGTGCTCCCGCACATCCCCACAGGGTTGCCCTGGGCACCAAAAAAGCAGGCCACATTAAAAAATCGCATTTTGTGACTTTTCACAACATCCTTTGTGAATGGTACTGGTTAGAAGTGTGGGGCATTTTTAAGAACACCTGTGGAAAATGTTGCATTAAATAAACAGCTGCAGAGTGGCCTATTCCTTTGAAGTGGGCCACATTGGCCTAGAAAAGTGACCCAAACTGGCCACTCAAAACAGTCCTTCGGTTATTCCGCCCTGGGCGAGCTTTGGCCCCACTATACTGTACGGAGTTTCATTTTTCTGCTGCCCCTGTTATCCCCCTCCCTCACCCTCTGTTACTTAGGGGATGGGCAGAAATATTTATTTATCATATTTAGAATGTAATTGTAGGCGAGTGCTGTGACTCAATACATGTTTACATGTTGGCTCTTATTGTACTGAGGTGCGACAACCAATGACTATTCAAGTACTTGAATGTATCTCACAAAATGTTATCAACAGTTTTTTTTAAAAAAAAACAGCTCACTGGCCCTCATTATTTGTGCATATTCTTTGAATACTTTATTTGCACAATACAAATGTACCTGACTGCATTCTGTTACTGTATTACGAATATCATGCCTCACCTGCAACTATGCTTGTAATTGTGTATCCATAAGACCTCTGGTCTCATGCATATCTGCTGAATTAAGAATCCAACACTTACTTGTAACAAATGTGAATAAATAAATAAATAAATACACTATACAAAATCACTTCCTTTTATACTTTGCCTGAAGTGTGAGAGCCCCCCTACCAAGAACAAACGATATACAGTGTTTTATCGAATCCTTTATATTGAATGCCCATATATCGAATCTTTTATATTGAAAACCTTTAAAGTGAATGTATTTAGGGTGGGGTAAAGGGTTAAATATTTTTTGGAAACGGTCGGGATGGATTTTTAGCGATGGGAATCAGGGGATTGGGGGGCGGTCCCCCCCTAAAAAATGTATTTGCTATAAAAGGTTTCGGGATGAAATATTCAATATATGGGCATTCGTTATAAATTACTTCGATATAAAGCCCAGTGCAGGAGGGTATACAGTCATATTTGAGCTCTCTGTGCCACATCAGAGGAGAAATATAGATCTGCACACCCGTCTGGTACAGTCCATCCCTTTCTTCGATAGTTTGAATGCCTTGTGCCCATGACTCAGGCGATGCATTGCCATGCCAGCCGCATTGCTCTGGATTGTGTTTGGTGTGCCTGGTAGCCTTGCTGGTAGCTCATGCAATGAAACAGAGTGCAAAGTCCTATTTTGGGGCCCACGCTGAATGGGGTTGGCAAAAAAAATCAAACTTGAATATTTAAGATGCCAAACCTGACTACGGGCTTCTTTGCGAGTTTGGCTACGCACTGCATTTGTTGGCAGTAATTCTGTTGCAGCCACGATTTTACTTCACCACCGAATTCTGGGATTGCCAGTGAAGCAGAGCATTTATCATGACAGAAGTACTACTCACGGCAAATGCCCTGAAATCCCCATGGAGTCCTATGGTATCCAAAAATCGAGATGAACGCCACTTACCACCACTCATCCAGCGGTAAATCACCACCAAACTTGCAATGAGGCCCTATGACGTGCATGACCAATCGCTGCTGAAAACTACTTATAAGGAATTTCAAGCACAGATTGCCAGCGTCTTTGCCATGTCCGGCCTTTGGTGATCCAACCGGGCACGCATTTTATTTTATTCACAGTCTTTTCATATCGCCTACTTCCTGCTCTTTCCAGCTCTGTCTGGATTTTTACGTGTAGTGGAATAGCTCTGAGAATGACAAAAATAGAATTTCACAAAAACAAAAGTAAAATAAACACCCATGTGCTGACAGAGGGATGAGAGTTTCCATGTAGGGCGAGTGATGGAGTCAGTTTTCTGCTTGTGGAAGGAGACCTGTTTGGAATGTCTGGTTCAGAATTAATCTATAGGGGTTATGGGAAAAATGTAATGGAACGCCCAGACTTCAAAGGCCTTTCCCTATCCTGTGGCTCGAGTGGAGCTCAGAGCAGGCTTGTACCATTTGAGGGGCCACCAAATAAACAGAGACAGGTGCGTAGAGATTGCTGGCAGATTAGCCCCACCGAACCCCTCTAATAGGTTCATGTCAATGCCTGTTGTGACACCTTAGGCTCCACTTAGTCTCCAGCTCAGTCCTCGCTCTCCCATTATGCTCACGCACATATCCTCTCCACTGGAGGGTTTATTTCCGCACCCCATATTCTATGGCAAGTACATGGAAACAGCTCCTCTGCTTGCCTGAGATGTTATGGCACAGAGTTAGGATTGTCACGTGCAACATTGCCATTTGCATGGTCTCCAGGTGATCTGGAAGAAAGTGGGTGGGTTTGGTTATTTTGAAGGAGATCGAAGTAACCTGAGCTCTGCATGCTTGTAAGCTTTCTAGGTGTGACGTGTAGGAGGCAGCGAAGGTTTTCTGTCCAGAGCGGCGACTTCGAGCATATAGTGTGGGTGTCTGTCTCTGTTTTATGTCTGTTAGGGAGAATTCTCAAAATGTGCTAATTTCCCTTACATTTTGAGACCCCCAGCAACTTTGCTGGATTTCTAGGATTTGATTTTTTTACCTGGGAAGAGTGTGAGTCTTTTTTCCCACTCTTCCATGTATTTTGTGTGTGTTTTACTTTTGTGTTCTTTGGTTATGGTATTTAAAACAACTCCAGTGGCATTATCTTTTTCTGTGTGTCACACAGCACCTTCAGTGCAGTGACACAGGGGTGTCTTTCAGACTTCCCAAGGTTTAAATACCTTCTCTGGAACCGACTACCGTCTCCCGGAGCATGTAAAGTTAAATTGGCTTTACTAGTCTCTTCAAAGTTACTGACCCAGCACACGCTATCTTTCTATAGAGTGCTGGAGGGGTTGCTTAGCTTCCCCTAAGTCAAAACACTCATGTAACAGTAAAATGTTACCTTTTCCTACTTTAAATGGCTGGTGGCAGTGGTTTAGATGAACTACCGTGATTTTTCCCGACCGCTAACAACGGTAGCTAAAAATCGGGTCAGCCATGTTTTTCAATGTGGCGACCCAGACCTATCTGTAAAAACAGACTCTGGTCATCTTTTTTCGTCATTTCTTTTAGGAAAAGTCCTTCTTGTGTTTGTCTCTGCGCGCCAAACCGGGTTTGGTCCCTTTGTTTGTTGGCCGTTAGCAGGCTTCAGTGCTGAAGCCCTCCTCTGGCGCCTGAGTGTCTGGGATGGACAGGATGTGAGGGAGGTGCCCGAAACTCTCTGTGCTTAGTCTCCTAGGAGACCTGAATGCGCTCTGGCGTGATTGGCTGGCTGACTGTCTGGCAAGGAAAGCCACCCTGCTGTGTGAGTGACAGCCAGGCTGGAATTAATGGGGGAAAACTGTTTAAAAGCAGGTCTCTGGGACTTGGAAAGCAGAGTCGACCACTGGAACAAAAGAACCGAAGACGAGCTGAAGGAAGAGGACTGCTGCAACTCCTGGATGACCGGTGAAGCCCTGCTGCATGTCCGAATTGCCTGAATCTCCAACCGACAGAGAAGCCCCTTCAAGGTTAACTTCTTCCCTTGAGTTTGGTGGGAACAACCAACTCGTAAGCCACCTAGACACCGTCTACGTCTGGTCGAATTTTCATCAGAGTGCTGATGAAAACCGGATAGCCAGAGGGAAAGAAACCAGCTCATGGACTTTAAGGCACTCACACCTTAAACCGACGTCTTGCTACAGCTTTTGGCCTCATCCCTGGGCAGTGCAGGAACCTCCCGATGGCCTCCTTCTTGTCCCCATGACTGAAGCTCAGGAACAGTGAGATCTGCTCGAACTGCCAGGAACAACTGCCTCAGCTACAGCTTTCTTCATTAACAAGGTACTGTGCAAACGCGGTCCGGAAATATTTTCGGCCATCGAGAAATTGCGTGAAACTTTCCTCAACTTCGACGACTTGTCCTTCCCTAAACATTCGTCAAACATTTTGCCTAGCCATATTCTTCTAAACTCTGTGGCAAAGACTTAACCGTTTTATACCAGAACTGTGCTATCCTATACAAAGACTCTGAACCATTGACTTTGGCCCAGGCCTATGAGAAGAATTGCTGGTTGTAATTAACTGAAACCCTTTGCCCTGCCTATGACTGTATTTGGGATGTCTATTATTATAACCTTGTCTTTTTATCCCTTTAATAAGTATTTGAAGTGCCATTTTGCTCCCACTTCACAGGAGCTAAACTTGTTCATTTACTTACCGGTTTAATTTTTGTGGTTTATTAGTGTGTGATATTGAGCTGCTTATGCTAGTGTAATGTTTTCTAACTGGCTGAGTAAATTAATGTATAGTCTTTTACCAAGAAACCTTGAGTAAGTGTTTACCTAAATCACTGTATTATTTGGTCCTTTGTGAAACGTGTTCTACTGCTCACTTAAACTCTTGAGATAAGTCTGGCTGCTCAGCCATCGCTACCACTTTGCTGTGTAGTACAGGCTTGTACCAAAGGTGAAATTGTGCTTACACTTGTAGTCCAAATTGCCAGTAGTGTTCCCAAAGGGTACTGCAGGTGATTCTGCCTAACAATGCCCTGTCCCATATCCCCTGCATTTGTACTCCTATGATATTTATGAAGATGTATTTGTAATGTTGCTTCCTGCAACTGGGACTTTCTCTCTGTTGTCTCCTATATTTATACCATGACGTATCCAATCGCTACATTTTTCCCCTCCCCATCCCATCCTCATGATTAGACTTATTCAGGGTCTCCCCTCTCCTGGTGAGATTCCTGGTGAAGATCTTGCATTCCCACGGTAGCACTTATCTGGACTGTCTCCCGTCTGCCTTTCTCCATGAGGAGTTGTGAACTCCAGGACTGCATAGAATGGCAAAGATTAAGCCTCCAGAGCATGACCCACTATGGCAAGATGGCCCTCTTAACTGGACATAGCACCTCAGATGAGGCTTCCAGAGATGGGCACAATGCTCTAGATCAGGGTTGCCCAGCTCCAGGCCTCGAGTGCCGGAAACATGTCAGATTTTCAGGATACTCTCATTAATACTCATAAGATGAATTTGCATACAGTGATTCTAAGTGTATGCATATTTGTTCTCATTAATTTTAATGAGGGATATCCTAAAAACCTGTCAGAATTCCGGCCCTCGAGGCCTGGAATTGGACAACCCTGCTCTAGATGAAGCCTCCCGATCTAGGTACAAGGCTCCAGGTAAAGCCACCAGAAAGGGACGCTAAACTCCATGCCAGGCCTCCACAATGATGTGCACAATGGTAACTCAACTTCGTTGTCCATTGTTTGGAAATTATACAGCAATTCATTCTTCATATGTGGCAGAGAAAGGCTATATTCATATTTGAAATGTGTTCCTCGCCGTACACATTTTATATATATAACAAAACCTCACAACCCCAGGGCTGACCGAGCAAAACACGTATCAGAAGCTCTGAACATGTGACCGTTGCGATTAGGGCCTTCTCAAGGGAGCTCCAGCTTGATCTTTCCATTGAAGTGCATTGAAATAGACTTCTGTTGGGAAATTCCTGTCTTACTGCTAATCACAACCTATCGCAGAACACCCTGATTCCATCGCTGCCGACAACAAAAACACCAACAAAGGCACTGCGCCACTGCTAGCTTCACAGGAGACCTTGCCTAACTGATGATCTCACAAAACAACTGTTTTCGCTGCAGATGATCTTACAGAGTACCTCTTTCATTCATGACAATCTCACAGAGCTCCCTATTTCATTTGTGGTGATCTCAGGGAGCAAGCACCCTGTTTCATTGCTGAAAGCCTCACAGAGCTCCATGTTACACTGTTGCTGATCTCGCAGAACATCCACATACACTGCTCAGTGTCTCATAGATCACCATATTTCATTGCTGACACCATTACACACATCCATTTCCACTGCTGGTAATGTGATGGAGCACCCTGTATTAATGCTGATCTCCCAGTGCACCCTGTTTCAATGTTCATGAACTCACAGAGCACGCTATTTTACTGCTGATGATCTCACCGGCTCCCTGGTTCACTGCCGATCATCTCACATAGCACCTTGTTTTTATCTCACAGAGAACACTGTTTCATTGCTGACACCATCACAGAGCACCCTGTTTTAATGTTGATGCTCCAAGAGATGAGATTGAATTGAATTGAATTGATTTTTATTTATATAGCGCACCAAGCCCTTAGGCATCTGGGCGCATTTCTTACAGAGTTTACACGTCATACAGTAGGTAATTTACATAGGATAACAGAACAAAAGAAAAAACATAGAAAGTATATACATGGAGAGAATATATTACAATTGATCAGTATAACCTTCAGTGTAGCAGGTTATTCAGAAAGGATGATCAGTCGACTTGAGCCAAGTTATTGCTTTATTTCTAAATATATGCAAGGAAGGTTCGGCTCTGAGGGTTGCAGGCACTGAGTTCCACATTTAGGCTGCAAGTACCGGGAAAACACTGCCACCTGCCTTTTGGAGCTTAAAACTGGGAATGATCAGGCAATTAGTGTAAGAGGATCTGGTAGGCTGGTCGGAGGATTTCCGTGTGAATTTATCACACAGGTACTTACGTGCAGCATTGTGTAGACATTTGAATGTGAGACAAAGGGTTTTGAGTCTGATTCTTTGGGGGACAGATAACCAGTGTACACTACGACTTAGCTCAGTGATGTGGTGAGATCTGGGGTAGATGGTTGCTGATCCGAGTGCGTTGATTTGGAAGATTTTAAGCTTTTTTAGGTTATGTTGGTTAGTGCCGAGGTAGAGAGCATTGCAATAGTCTATCTTGGATAGGACTAGGGCTCTGGCTAGGGTGATGCAGTTACCTGTGGTTAGATAAGGACTCCAGGCGTTGATGACCTTGCACCTGCATGCAGTAGTAGAGGCAGTCGCGTTGATTTGTCTTGTCATTGAGATGGAGGAGTTGATGTAGACACCTAGAGTTTTTACATCTTTGGAAACTGTGATGAGATTCCCATCAATATTGAAGGCATTGAATTGTTTGTCGAGTCTGTTGAGTGTAGCTTGAGTACCTACCAGGAGAAGCTCTGTCTTGTCATCGTTGAGACATAGACCGTGTTTGGCCATCCAGGCTTGGATGATTTGGTAAACGTCATTTAGGTGCCTGAAGTCTGTGTTGTAGTCACCGGAGACAGGAATAAGGATTTGGGTGTCATCTGCATAGTTTGTGTAAGAGACATCCAAGTAGTCTAAGTCATCGAAGAGAGGCTTTGTGAAGATGTTGTGTAGTGTGGGTGAGGTACATTATCCTTTAGGGACTCTGCAAGTGACAGGGACTGGTGTGGCGGATGCAGAGGGTGAGAAAACCCTAGTAGTTCGGTTGTTTAAGAAGGGCTGAATCCAGGTGGTGAATTCAACAGAAAAGTGTGCAGCAGAGGAGAGGTGTTTACAACCTTTGATCCACCAGATCAAAGGCTGCTGATAGATCTAATAACAAAAGGAGTGCTAGATTGCCTTGGTCCTTAATGCTTTCCATTTGTCTTACTAGGCCTAGCAGGGCTGTCTCCGTGCCATGGCTAGGTCGGAAGCCTGATTGGTGGGGTCCTAGTAGGTTTTTACTTTCCAGATGAAGCTGAATCTGCAGGTAGGCGGCCCTGTGCAGTATTTTCAAGAGAAAGGGTACAGTTGTAATAGGTCTGTAATTTGCTGGGGTATTAGGGTCAAGGGTAGGTTTCTTTAGAAGTGGCATGACCCATGTATCCTTCAGATTTGAAGGTACTAAATTGGTTACAAAGGAGGCATTGATTAAGGTTGTGATGAAGGGCGCACACTCTTTTGCTGATTCCTTGATAATAGAAGCCGGGCAAACATCATCTAGGCATCTAGATGCTTTCAGACTCATGGGAATATGCTCGACATCCGTAATAGCGAGGGGTGTGAATTTGAACAGGTCCTGTTTGTCAGGTAGGGAGGTGTGAGTTATCAAATGGGCAGTATTTGTGGTCAGGCTGGCCTTCTTGTTCGCTATTTTGATTTGTAGAAGCTCAATTTTGTCAGAGAGGGCAGACTGAATATTAGTGCACCACAAGTCTTTAGTGCAAATTACAGGAGGGACGGAGGGTGTTTCAAGTTCTCTGAGGATGCTGAATAATTCTTTAGTGTTAGATTTAGCTTTGGCAATACGATCGTCGTAGGACTTGCTTTTGGCTAGAAAAATGGCTGTTTTGTAGTTGGAAGCAGCTGTTTTCCAGGGAGGGTTTTGCAAGAGGCTTCTGCAGCTGTTTTAGATTTACCATGGGTCACTGCTGGTGATCTCATAGAGCACCTAGAACCCTGTATTAATAATTAATATTTTATAACGAACTTAATTTCTGAGACCAGTGTCTAAGAATGGGACCAGGATTCGAACCGCCATGTTGCTCTGCATTCTATTGGTTCCAAGACAAACACGTTGTCCCAGAGCTATCCTCCTGGTCATTTTACTGCTGACAGCCTCACAGGGCTCCCTGGTTCACTGCTTGAGATCTCACAGAACACATTGTTTCATTGCTGACAACCTCACAGAGCTCCCTGTGCCACTGCTGGAGATCGTACAGAGCACCCACTTTCACTGCCCATGATTTCAGAGAGCACCCTGTTTTACTGCTGACAATCTCACAGAGCACCCACTTTCACTGCCAATGATCTTGGAGAGCACCCTGTTTTACTGGTGCTGATCTCACAGAGCACCGACCTTTACTGCCGATGATCTGACTGAGCACCCAGCTGCACTGCTGATGATTTCACATAGCACCCTGTTTTACTGCTGATGATCGCACAGAGCTTCCAGTTTCATTGCTGACAACCTCATAGAGCTCCCCATTTCACTGCAAATCACAGCAGCGATTTTCACAAGTAATTATCTCTCTTAGTACTTAGTACTGGAACTCAATCACTTCAACAGTGGGAGCTAACTAGTCAGGCTACAAAAATATAATCTACTGGCTAGATCACTAAACTTATTTACCATTAGCACACGGCACGCGCGGCGCAACGGGAATACAGCGTGGTGATTGGCTCATTTGCGGCCATACCACACGATATTCCCTTCTAAGCCGTGCGTGCCGGGTACTCTGTTCCCGGCGAGGGGCGTGGCAGCCCCTCAGCCAATGAGGAGGCTCGAAATGGGGCAATCCCCACTCCGAGTCTCCCCATGGCTGGAGGCTTCCTTCGTCCCCCACCGGGGACTCAGGTAAGACATTTTTTTTCCCTCCCTCCTCCCACCCCACCCCACTTACCTTCTATCCCGCGGTGTCCGGTGGAGGACGATGGAAACCTCCAGCCGTGTGGAGACTCGGAGCGGGGCCATCCCCGCTCCAAGCCTTCACACGGCTGGAGGCTTCCATCGTCCCCCGCCGGAGACCCTGGTACCTTTTTTTTTTGTTTTCTTTTTTTTTTCTTCTTCCTTCCTTTCACTTCCCCTCCCTTCCGCCCTCCCAACCCCACTTACCTTCTTTTTTCTTCTGGTCTTGGGAGGGGACGCGCTGGGAACACTTCTGTTTCCAGCGCGTCTGCTCCCAATGGCCGCCATGGAAAGGGAAAACGGACTATGTTTTCCCTTTCCCGGCTGCCATTTTTTTCATTATTTAATTTTTTTTTCTATTTCGAAATGCGCGAAACAGAAACAAAAATGCCATTAGTACCCTGGTCTAACAGGCCTGGGTGCTAAGGGCAATAAGACCCTCGGCGGCGGGCCAATACCGCCCACAGTAATGCCCCGGGGCTACGTAACTACGGCATTACGGCATTACCCGCTGCCTCGGGTCTTATTGCCACAATATAGCCCAGTGAAAGCAATCTGGGGAGCTGTTATAAATCCACCGAGGCTAATCCTGAAAACAGAGAATAAGGCTAATTGGCCACCCTTAACCTCACAGTTTGGAATGTGTCAGATATCCTGACAAGGAAGATTTACAAAAATAATCGCTAGAGAGGTTGGGCAGGGAAGACAATAGAATACCCGCCAACCTTTATTCTCATGAAGAAGATGAGGGGATTTATACTTTTCTGTGCATTGGTAGGAATTTAAATTATCCTGATGAAGACCGGGAGATGCATATATTCTAAATAAACATATGTTGACATGTGATCTTAACCTTGAATACTGTGTTAGATATATTCGAAAGGTAATCCTTGAGAAATTGAGAAGCTATATCTGTTAAATAATCAGTAAAGCCCTCAACGAAACTACCTTAGAAAAATAATATAAACTGAACATTAATTGTTTAAAAGGAGTGTATTCAATGTTGGTAAACACATCAAGAATATGTTTGTATTAAGACAGTGTGTACCCATTTGGGTTTTTAGTTGTAAGAATTGTTTTGTGGTGTATGTGCAGCATTACGGAACAAACTGACATTATTTTTATATTTAATTAATGATTGTGAATGAGATAAATTAACAAAAGATGTATAATTAACTAATAATGCGTTTTCATGATGGCCAGATGGCACCTTTGATTGCATGTTTGATTTTGCATATGTGGGAGTGGTCTCAAGCTCAACCCCAGTTAAATCAGCTGACGTTCTTAGTTCCACTCGCTACTGATCTTTGATCATGATGATCTAATAAAGCTAGCGGTTGGTGATGACCACACCCAGCTCCCTGTTTTACTGCTGATGATGTCACAGAGCAGCCGCATTCATTGCTGATGATCGCACAATGAACCTGCTTCCAACGCTAAGCATCTCCCAGCGCACGCTCTCTTCTCTCATCATCTCACGGAGGGCACAGTTTCACGATTGATGATATCACAGTGCACTCTGTTTCACTATTAATGACCCCACAGACGACCTAATTCATTTACTGTTAATTCTGCAGTTCACCCTGTTTTACAGCTGATGATCTCATGGTGAACCCAGTTTCAATGCTGATAACCTCATATATCCCCCTATTGCATTGCTGATGATATCAGAGAGTAGCCCCTTCTCTGACAATCTCACAAAGCATGCTGTTTCACTGATGATGATCTCAAAGAGCAGCATGTTTCACTGCTGACCATCCCACACAAAACTCAACTTCACTACTCACATGGCACCCCATTTCTTTGAAGATGATCTCACAGCGTGCCCTGTTTAACTGCTGATGGTTTCATGGAGAACCCAGTTTCAATGCTGATAACCTCACATATCGCCCTATTTAATTGCTGATGATATCAGAGAGTACCCCCCTTCTCTGAAGATCTCACAAAGCATGCCGTTTCACTGATGATGATCTCACAGAGCAGGCTGTTTGAGTAATGATGACCTCATAAAGCAACCAGTTTCACGGCTGTTGATGCCACAGAGGAATACGTTCCATTGTTGATGACTTCAAGGACGCTTTACTGTATGAAAGGGAAATCTCAGCAACCTGGACTCCTACATATCAAAACAAGCATTGGCAAAGCCAATAGTGTTGGCTCTTTTATAGGCAATAGATGGCGTTTGCCTGACATTTTCCAGGCATTTGGTAGCCACTGCAAAAATATTCACCCCATTTGCCAGCTGCAGCCATCGTTATGTACAACCATCGTTGGCCAGGCATTCCCATGTATGTTGTTTGTCTAAGTGGGCGGATTGCAGCACCTCTGAAGTCCAAATGGTGTGAATAACTGGGCAACACATGGCAATTCTTGGAAAATGTATAAGCACCTAGGCATAGGATCAGGACTTTGCTGAAACAAACTGCACCAGAAAATGCAGGGCGAGTTGGAGAGGTCTAGGGTGGGGTGAGCTAAAAGTGGTAGATGGGGGTGGATGAACTTGGTCAGTGAAGGGGGTAAGCAAGGTTGAGCTGGAGCTGGGTTGACTGTGCTGGATAGGTTGTATTTGTGAGCTAGATTGAGGTAGGGTTGATCGGGAAGGCACAGCCTGGTTATCTGCTGTGGCGGGTCGGGGAGAGCTGGGTTGCACAGGGAGAGTGGGTTATGTAGTGAGCTGGGTCGAGCTAGGTTGGGTGTATTGTCTAAACTGGGTTGGGGTAGGGTGAGTGGGCGCCTGGGGGAGAGCTGGGTTTAGCTAAGGTGGACAGAGATGAGCTGTTGTGAGGTAGGGTGGGTGGGCTAGAGTGGGGGTAAATTGGATTGAGCTAGAGTAGGTAAGGTGATTCAGGTGTGAGCTAGAGTGGATGGAGTAGGTGGGGATAATAGGTAGAGGATGAGTTGGTTTGAGCTGGTGGGTGAGTGGGGGGTGTGTGAGGGCTGGGTTTGCTGTGATATTGGTTGTCCTGCGGTGTGCTGGGTCTAGCTCAGTGGAACTCGGATCATTAAATAGGTAAAGGTGGGGTGGGTGGGTTTTGAGCTGGGTTGAGCGAAGGTGGGTGGTGAGAGATGTTATCTTGGCTGGGTGGGGATTAACTGGGTTGATATAGGGTGGTGAGGGGTTAACTGAGCCACGCTAGAGTGGGTGATATGGGTTTGACCTAGGGTGGATCGGCAGGTGGAGGATAATAAGTGGGGTAGGAGTTTGGTTGAGTTGCGGTATGTGGGAGTAGCAGAGAACAGTGGAGTGAGCTTGGGTTGAGCTGGGTTGTGACGGGGTGTGTGGGGGATATTTCAGCTAAGCTGCTATTAAAATCTAGGTTAAGGTGGGGTGAGTGAGGTATGAGCTGGGATTGAGATAACGTTTTTTTTGTTTGTGTTTTATTGGTCTCTTATTAGACGCTTGTACAATTAGAAAAACTGTACAACTGTTTCAAAGTGCCCACAGGGCAAACAGGGTGGGGACAGGGGGTGTAGACAATGCATTACAGCAAGGATAAATAATTACATTAATAGTACAAACAAATATTGAGAATCGAGGGCAGGGGAGACAAACCTACTATGCCCTGTGGGTGTTCAGAACATGCAAGTGCAAAGGGGTACAGGGGAGATGGATAAGGTGCTTTGATGCTCATGAAGAAGTGCTCAGGGTAAGTGCTGAGAGGAGAACATAAGTGTTACCTTCAATGAGTGGGTGAGCCAAGTAAGTGCAGTAGAAGGAAGATGTGGGAGGTCAAGGCCCTGAGGACACATAAGGGCCCTGCACATCAGTCACACTGCTGTGGGATTATAAGGGAAGAGAGGAGGAGAAGGAGGAGGTAAAGAGAGAGGTCTTGATGCTTTTCCAGAACTTAAGGAGGTCTTGCTCAAGACTCAGAGGGAGACTGTTCCAGAGGATAGAGCTAGCCGAGGAACGTGATCACCCCCCAGCTCTCTGTTTTGCAAAATGCTTAGCACGCAGGGAGTTGGTGCTGGAGGTACGGAGAAGCCTATAAAGAGAACATCTGGTCAGGAAGCATTGAAGATAGAGGTCCCCGGCCCCAGAAAGCCTTGTGTATGATACAGAGGGATTTGAATTTAATCTGTGCTGAGGCCGGGAGCCAGTGAAGGCTTTGTAGGGCAGGAGAGATGTGGTCCCTGGGCTTGAGGCCAAGGATCATTCTCATTGACCTATTCTGGGTAAGCTGGAGGGGTTGTAGAGTGGAGGAAGGAAGATTAAGGAGGAGGCTATTGCAGTAGTCTAGCCTGGAGAGAACCATAGCACGGGTAACATTGTGTCTCTGGGGGAAGGTGAGGAAGGGTAGAGTCCCTTTGAGAAGGAAGAGCTGAAAGTGGGACTTCTTGACAACGTCCTGAATATGAGGGATGAAGGAAAGGCAGGAGTTGAAGATGACTCTAAGATTACTAGCTACAGTGGAGGGGAAAGGGGGGGCCCATGGAAGAAGTCCTGAGTGCAGGGAAGAAATATGTTGTAGGAGACCCAATAGGGAGAATCTCAGTTTTGCTGCATTGAGGCTGAGGTCTTTGGCAGTGCACCAAGCCTGGATGGCAGAGAGGCAGTCAGGGATGAAGGAGAGTGCAAGGGCGTCAGTGGGAAGTTTGAAGAAAAGTTGTGTATCATTAGTGTAGCACTGGAAGTTTGAGAAGGAGGAAATTATTCATGCCAGAAGAGAAAGGTATATGTTAAACGCCCAGGGCGAAAGAGTGGAGCCCTGCGGGATGCCACAGGTAGCGGAGGAGGAAGGGGAGGAGAAAGGGCCAATAATGGTTTTGGAGGAACGGTCAGTTAGGAAGGAGGTAAGCCAGTCCAGTGCCCACTCCGAGATGCCAAGGGTGTCATGGAGCTTTTTTATGAGGATGGAATGATTCACTGTGTCAAATGCAGAAGAGAGATCTGGAAGGATAAGGACAGCAGGGGAATTGGAGTCAAGAGATGCAAGCAGTTCTTCATGGGTATTCAGAAGAGCAGTTGTGGGGAATGCTACCATCCGCACAGAGGGAGTGCACTTGCCTGGGATTTTTGATTTTTTGTTTATTTAAAAAGAATGAATGATGGGAGATCAAGCTCTGGAAAATATGTGGGGCCTTTCCTGCACATATTTTCCATGCTCTCTGCCCAGCAGAAAAATAGTCATGTACTCTGGGAAGACACAGCTTACCAGTGCCGCCCTCCCCTGACATGTGTAGCTGACACCTGACAGCTGTGGGTACATCAAAAGCCTCTGGCCGTGGGCAGCCTAGCATTTCAAGGCCGCGTGGATTTGCATCTCCATTGTTACACCTTGCTGGTAGCGGTGAATACTGAAGAATGTTAATTAGCAGGCCTCAGGGAGGCCTGAGTGCAGAAAGTGACAATGGAGACCAGAGACCAACACTGCTTTGTAATTCAATGTGTCAACTTGGTACTAACACCCCTCCTTGTTATGAAAGGGCAGTGAATGTCCTGTCTGAAACCACTCCTTTCATAGCAGGGAAGTATGTGAATTGTAGGAGACAAAGGTCTGCCTGCAACCCCCTACTTTAAGGGAGGCCCATGTTGTGATCACGCGCCGCATAGGGCTCAGTTAATTAGGGGGACACTTTGATGTACAGCAGACAGGAATATGAGTGGGGCTTAGAAGTATAAGATATATGATATGATATGGCATTTATAACGCGCCTATACACAAGTGTTTCAAGGTGCGACGAGGCAAGGGAGGGGGAACAGATGGAAGACAGAGACAATGATCTTACTAGGCCAGGTGAGTTTGAGACTCTCGCAAGTGCAAGGGATGGGGGAGGGGGAACAGTGCCGGGGGAAAGTGGGAGGGGGGCAGTGCACTAAATAGGATAAACAGTAAACAAATAAAACAATAAATAAAAAGTGTGGCCAGCTGGTGGCAAGTGCAATAGTAAGTACAGAAATCAGGTGTCAAGTGCTGATAGGGGGCTGTCGGGATACAGAAACAGCCACCGAGTGCAAGCGTTGCCAGGGGGGCAGTGCAGGTGTGCAACTGGTGAGGAGGGGACCTGGGCCCGAGTTCAGAGGGTAGCCAGGTAACCAGTGCAGTTTCATTTTCAGCCAGGAGATCAGTAGGGGAGAGGAGGAGAGAAAGCAGAAGCAAAGAGGAAGGTCTTGAGGTGCTTCCAGAACCGTAGATGGTTTTCCTCAAGTTTCAGAGAGGCAGGGTGGCTGTTCTAGAGGGAGGCCCCAGCCGAAGAAAGAGATCTACAACCAACTCGTTGCTTGGAGAAGCAACTGACCCTGAGGGAATTTGAGGTGGATGAGCGAAGAGCTTGAGAAGGAAGATATTTAGGAAGAGAGAGTTGAAGGTATTGTGGCCCCAGGCCCCAGAAGACCTTGCGTACAATGCAGAGGGTTTCGAACTTAATCCTCGCCACCACTGGGAGCCATTGCAGAGATTTCAGTCCTGCAGAGATACGATCCCTGGGCTTGAGGCCAAGGACAAGTCTTGCGGTCCTGTTTTGGATGAGTTGCAGAGGGCAGAGAGTAGAGGCAGGCAGATTTAGAAAGAGGCTGTTGCAGTAGTCCAGCCTAGAGAGAACCAGAGCTCTGGAGACAGTGAGCATCTGGGGGGAGGAGAGGAAAGGAAGAATACCTCTGAGGAGGTGCAGCTGGTAGTGAGACGTCAGAGATGTAAGGAGAGAAGGAGAGTGTGGAGTCGAAGATGACCCCAAGGTTTTTTGCCTCACAGATGGGAGCAGGAAGAGTGCCTAGAGAGGCCGGCCAGAGAGTGACAGGAAAGGAGGGAGCAGGTTTGCCGATGAGTAGAATCTCAGTCTTACTGGCATTAAGGCAGAGATCATTGGCGGCACACCACTCCTGGATAGCAGACAGACAGTCAGAGATGAGAGAAGGAGAAGAGGTGGTGGAAGGGAGCCTGAAAATGAGTTGAGTGTCATCTGCATAGCACTGAAAGTTGGGGCAGAGAGCAGCAATGCGGTGGCCAAGAAGTGCCATTTATTGGTTGAACAGCCAGGGAGAGAGGTTAGACCCCTGGGGAACACCACGGGTAGAGATAAAGATAGAGGAGAGGAAGGACCCAGCTTGTTGTCATCCTTCCCCTGTCTGTTGCCAAGTGCTCTGATTCTGACCTGAAGCATCACTGAAGATTGTTGGTGGGGACCCAGGATTGGTTCATTAAGGTGGGCTTAGTCTGCACCAATTACTTGGCCTGTTTGGCTTTAAAATAGTGCTGAGCTCCTAACAAATCAGATCATCTGAAGACTTTGAAAGGAGTAAGAAGAAGGGCTCATTTGGACCTGAGCTGAATATAGGCCTACCTTACATATTCCACCAGTGAAGGAAGGCCAGGAGTTCCAAGAGGGAAGCAAAATCCCTCCCCTAAACATATCACAGGGAACAGAGGGAGATACTAGACGCAAACAGCATGCCCTGCTGGGATCTGACAGCAAGCTTTCTAGGTGGGAAGTGCCGCAGAGTCTCTGGACAAAGGACAAGGCCGTTGCCTGCAATCACTCTCCTGAGTTCTGGGCCGTCCGCCTTCACACGGGCCCTGTGAAGAGGCCAGGAGAAGTGCCACACAAGGATCATCCAGCGTCCATCTTTTTAAGGACAATTTCGAGACAGTTGAGTCCTCAAACTGCAACCGGCTGCACCGCTGACTGTTGTCATGCCGCAGTCACCAGAGCCGCCCGAGACGCCTTGACCAGCATTCCATATCTGCCAACCAGTGCATAGACAACGATTCTTAGCCCCGAGCTGCCACGCTAGACAGCCTGCAGACATCTGTCCAGCCTCGCTTGCCAAACTGCCTGCCGCCTGGTACCCGCAGCTGTCTCCTGCAACTAACTCTGTCTCATGGGCTGGGAAGCACCCTGGAAATGCCTCAATGCTGTCGAGCACCAAAAACCCCTTCAGCACCAGGTACATTGTGGTTCTGCCCCCCTGGTCCTTCTCCTAAGGCCTCTAGAGACAGTTACGACCCTTTGCCCATTGGTGTTGAAACCAAATAATCTTGAACTATAAGACTGATTACTTTACCAACTACCCTCCTGTCAATATCCAGAGTGCATCCCTTTCCTTTGTGAAACTGTCTGTCCTCTGTGTTCCTTTACAGTGTGGGTTGTAATTGTAGTGTGCTAGAACTGTCTGTTGTAGTAATAATAAAGTAGATATTTGTATACAACCTTGACTGGACGGTCCCTTTTATCATTGGGTAATAAATGTATTTTCTCTGTGTTGCAACTAACCTATGATCCACCACCTTGTGGAGATAAGCATTCTGTTCCGTCCACGTTACCAAAATTGTACAAGGAGATCTTATAATTTACTTGTATTCCAATCTGTTCAAGGGGTGATGGAAATGGGGCAGTACTTGGCTGGGCAGGAAGGGTCTGCAGAGGGTTTATTAAGGAGGGGTGCACACGTGAGTGCTTGAGAGAAGATGGAAAAGAACCAGTAGAAAAGGAATGATTGCAGAGATCAGTCAGAGTAGGATTGAGAGAGGTGATATTTTCCTTGATGGTTCTGGAGGAGAAACTGTTTGGACAAGACCTTCATGGAGTTGACAACTCTGGTGATTTCTTCAGAGAAGACAGGAGTGAAGGAGGAAGGTGGAGGGTGAATGTTAGGAGGGGGCATGTGGGGAGGGTTGTGTTGGCAGAGTGTGTGACAAGGCTGATAAGTATGTCCTGGGTTTTGGAAGTGAAGTGAGAGGCATGTGTATTGCAGAGGGCCTGGGAAGGAGTAGGGGTAGAGGATGCTGCGGGTGGGTTGGCAAGTTCCCTGCAGATTTTGAAGAGTTCAGACGTGTTGTTGGATGCATAGGACACTTGTGCCCGAATTTTTGCTCTTTTGTTGGCACGGATGGAGAGTCTGTAGTGTCTCTGGGTCAGGCGGCGGGCCAGTTTGTCAGAGGGTGAGCTTGAAGTGTGCCACTTCCATTCAGCAGCCCTGCAGTTAAATTTCTGGTCTGCAAGATCGGAGTTGTACCAGGTGTCACACTTGGAGGCAGGTTTCAGGCGGATCCTCATGACTGGGACAAGAATGTCAAGGGTGTTGGTGATGGACAGATAGAGGTTGCTGAGGGCAGAATCAGCAGAAACGTCAGTGTTGGGTGGGCAAGTGGGAATGAAGGTGGACGAGAAGGTGGCAGATGACACTCGTTTGCTCAGACGGATGTTCGTGAACGAGGTTGGCAGAGCTTCATGAGGAGTTGTCACAAGGCCATAGGGGCCTGTGACAAGGGGTCCCTATGGCCCTGGTAGTGAGGGGTCTGGGTGATCTGGTATTACCTAGGGAGGACGTTAGCTAAGGTGGGTAGGCTAGGGTGAGCTAAGGTTGGTGGGAGTAAGCTAGGGCAAATGCATGAGAGTGAGCATGCAGGGGGTGGCAAGTGCTGGCGAGCAGTAAGGGAGGGCTAGAGTGCGTGAGCAGGGGTGAGCCAGGGTGGATGGCAGTGGCCAGCTAGGATGGATGAGTGGTGAGCTGTTGTAAGCTAGGGTGGGTGGTAGGGGTCGAGCTAGCGTGTGTATGTGTGTGTGTGTTGGTGTGATACTAGAGAGCGGGTCGGTGCAGTTGTGCTTGGATGGGTAGCTTTTGTGATGGTTGTTCAGGAGCAAAGGTGGGTGTAGGCGAGTGGGACCAGTGTGGGTGGGGTCAGGGGGGTTAAAAGTGGTTGTTTGATCGGAGGCACACTCCAGTGGTAGATGGTTATTTGCTAGGGTGGCAGGAGCTAGGGTGGGTGGGTGTTTTTCCAAGCTGGATAGGTGCTGGCCATGGGCAAGGGTAAGCTGTAATGGGCTGGATGCATTGACGGATAGGTGGCTGTATGACAATGAGCTGGGGTGATTGAACTGGCAGTGGCAAGGGTCAGGGGTGAGGGTGTTGAGATTGTGAGCTTGGTTGCACTCTGTGTGTCAAGCTGGGATTCAGCTTAGGTAAATTATGGTGGGCGGGTGTGAGACCGGTTGAGCTAGGGTGGGTGGTTGGATGGGAGTGGGTGGTTTGAACTAGTATGGAGGTGGTGAGTTGTGTTGCACGAGGATGGTGGGTTTGGGTGAGCTGGGTTTCATTTGGGTGGTAGGGTTCAAGCTTGGGTGCCTGGGCAGGGTCAGCTAGTGTGGGTAGGTTGGGGTGAGCTGGGGTGTGCGTGAGGTATGGGAAGTGAGGGATGAGCCAGGCTGGATTGGTGAGTGAGTGTGAGCTAGCTTCGGTAAGCAGAGCTGAGAGAGGGTTGGTGAGCTTGAGGCTGTTGAGCTACTGTGGATGGGTGGTGTGTGTGCTGTGGTGGGTGTGAGCAGGGGAGGTGGGTGAGCAGCAACGACTGAGCAATGCAAGCAAGGGTGGGTAGGTGTAGACAAGCTGGGAGGGGTGAACAGATGTGAGCTGAGGTGGGTGGCATGGGAGTTTAGGCATTAGCTGAGTTGGGTGTGTGGTTGTGAGCTGTGGTGAATCGGCATGGTGAGTGGGTGTCTTGAAAGTGGAGACGTGTGGGGTGTTAGTGTGAGTTGCAGGTGGATGGGTGTGGGTTAGCAGCAGTTTGCTTTTGAGGGTGAGCCAGGGGAGCTTGGGTGGATGGTAGTGGGTGAGTGGTGTTGTGGGCTTGCTCGTGGGCACATGGGCCAGCCCGATTGTTGCTGGTGGTCCGCAGCAACTACCGAACTTTGCTGTGGTCACACAGACTTTAAAACATGGGCTTGAGCACATGGCTGTACAGTGGTCTTGGGGCACCTAGGCTGCACACATGGATCTGTGTTCACACAGATCCTTCGGGAAGCTGCAGTACCGTGGTCACACCTTGTCAAATGAGATACGAGACAGAAGTGCCATTCATGGAGTCTGGCGCCGTTCTAGCGCATGTGCCGGCTGATGCTCCGTTTTTTGGGAGCCAGTCCTGACAGAGTCATGACATACATTCTTAAAGGGGACCACACCACAAGTGGGTGTGTGAGCTGTGCTCAGTGAGTCAGGGTGTGCTGCGATGGGTGAGTGGGAATGAAGTGGAGTTGGTGGGTAGCGATGAGCGTGGGCTAGCTGGAATGGCTGGGCATGGATGATGATCTGAAGTGCCTGGGTTGGTGGCAGTGGTGGTGACTTGGGGTAGGCTCCTGCCATCTGGTTATTGTGCTTGTCTCGTGCTCGCTGACGCGCTGGGTCCATGAATGACATCAGTTGTTGTTTCTCCCCTTCTCAGTACAACTTCTCCACGAGGTCCCAGCATTCTCCAGCTGTGTATCTTCATCAAGGCTCTACCCCGTCTCTTTTTCTCAGTTTCAGTTCAGCTGCCAGCCACACTTGACCATGGAAAGGGAAAAAACAGGGCCCGGTTTTTCTTCCATCTCAAGGAAGTAATTTCACCACAGCAATGTTATTTGCTTCATCTGTCATTCATTTTTACATAGCACATATCTGTTATTTATTTTGCATCAGGACATTGGTGCTAAGTCAGCAGCGATGCATACCCGATGCACGTTATTTACTCCAGAAGTGTATTTCTGGGGACCATTTTGGTATTGACGTCGCTAATTATTTTGCCTTTGTTTTATTTTCTCTTCCAAGTTCCACCAGCAGCCAGAACATATTACTGCTCAAGAGGGGAACCAGAGGGGGCAGTAAGGGCAGTCACAACCCCCCACCCCGGCTCCTTTCGGGTGCCCGGTGCGCTCCCCATCCTTCCCGCAGGGCTCGCGTTCAGTCTGGGCTGGGCACCACCGCTCATTTTTAAAAATAATTTAAAAACTGTGTATGTGGCATGTGGCACCACCCACGGCGGTGCAACACGTGCAGGGCTGTTTTCTTTTTTTAAATATCATAGCTGGCTCTCAGTCTGATTGAGCGCCAGCTGTGAAATTAAAATGACAGAAAAAAAACTGTGATTGCCGCACCGACGTGGGCAGCGCAGCTCGCTACTCAGACAGTCGCCTGCCAACTAGGTTGGTTTAGCGGGGCCCTAGGTTTCCAAGTCCTTCCTGGGCACACTAGCTCTCAGCATCTGAATTCATCTCGTTTTGGTGGCAAATTTGACCCTGATCAGCTATACACCACGTCCCCTTGCTCTGAGCCCGTATGCTGTCCGTCATGCGAACTGCTTCCTCACCGGAACACACAGCCGAAATCGAATAATTACCACGGGGTGTGAGGCATATCTTGTATGAGTTTGCGCAATCACCTCTGTGGTCTCCTCTCCAATTTGTCTGGATTATGCTGGTTGTTGCAGAGGTCAGACTAGAGCCGCCATTTTGGCCAAGCTCTCAAGTGACCCCACCCCACCCAGCCCAACTTCATATCTACAGGACTCCTGTGGTCTGCAGAAGTCTGCCTCATTGTCTTGAATGTTGCCTCAGTAAGATGTAGAAATGTATTTCTATGCTTGCCAGTGAATTCAAAATATTGAAACTCTTTTTCTTAAAGAGAGGGTGTGAGGGGCAGAAATGCAAGACAGACACAAACGTATAGTTTTCTCAAAGTTTGCCATTTATTAAATGAAAATGGGTGAGATAAACAAGGATGTCCCTACCTAGCAAACTAAAGAAGGATGACCTAGACCCTCATTACAGTTTGCTGGTCTGGAAAAAAGTGCCGGTAACAACGGTTACCGGTACCTTTTCCGGACCGGCAATCTACAGGTTTGCCAGTAGTTCTGACCCCTGCAGACAGATATTTCAATGAAGCACCATTACTAATGGTGCTGGCGCTTCAGGGTTCCCATTCCTGTGGAGTCCTATGGCACTCCACGGGAATGGGGAGTTGCGGTTCCTCTGCCTCCCATAAAATCTTGGTATTACCGGGGTATCAGGCGACGGAAATGGTAAGGTGGAACCAGCGGGTTACCGGCAGACTCGTAATGAGGGCCCTAGTATCCAAAAAGTCTCTGACCCTCACACTAATACATACAAAAAAATACCACAAGGAATATGTGTCTGTCTTCAATTCAACAGCACAGTGTAAAAGTTCAAACTTATAGGTTTTTAGAAAGTACTCCTTGTGAACAGGGTTGGGTTCCCTTCTCCAGGCTCAATGCAGGAACACTCGTGGACATGTTCTGATTCAACAAAGTTCTATTCAGTTTAACACAAAAGCTGTTTTCCTCCCAATTCGACTTTTCCTTGGATAAAGTAACTGTCTCTTTCATAAACACTTGTTCCAAAAAAGCAAAGCACTTGTCTTCCACAATATCCTTCTTGGTAAGGCAAATATCTTTCTCACAACACATCTGTTCAAATTCAAAGCAATTGATGTCTTCCACAATATCCTTCTTGGTAAGACCTATGTCTTTCTCACAAAACAAAAGTTCATAAACATGGAAATGGTTCTCTTCGGGATCTAAAGCAATTATTAGCATATCACACTTTTTCTTCCAACTGAATGCTTTTGTCAGGATAGCATAACACTTTCTTCTTGTAAAGCAACAGTTTGTCAAAATGATAAAAGTGGTAACTCTTTCTTTATACCATACCTTTTGCCACAAACACATATTTTCAAAACATCTTCTTTCCTGGTCCACTCGCCTGTCAGGACTAACTACTATTGATCCCTTTCTTGGTTTACTCGTCTGTCAGGATAAAAACTCCTGCAACTACAATTGTTCTTAGTGGCAATATTTGTTCCCAGATTCTCCACACTAGTATTCCATATGAGGAAGATTGAACAATGGCTGCCTCTTTGTATAGTCTCTTGACTATTGGCAATCTGGGTTACAGGTTTCCCCCAATTGGTGTCCCATGAAAGGGGAATTATGCCCTGGTCGCTTTTGCATTAGTTTCTTTATTTGGTATTTAAAATTGTTATTTGTAATCAAATGGCCTTCTCGGAGAGCCCCGGAGTACCTTTGGGTTTAGGTCACTTCACCGGTCTTGTTTGGCGACTCTGCTTCTTCGTTAGCTGAGTCGCGGACCTCTTGTGCCCTGCTCCCTCTGCTGACAGTGTCTGCAACTTCAGCAGATTGCTTCTTCCTTCTCCGGAGCTCCGGCAACTCTGGTGATCCTCTGCTTCTTCTTCCACACTGCAGGGCTGCTCGCCTGAATGGGAGCACGTCTCCCCTTCAACTGGCCTTCCCTCTCCGATGTCACTTCCCGCTGCGCACACTCTGCACTGTCGCACTGCTTCTGTTCATGTATCGGCATCAGCTTGGCTTCATGCTGCTTTCACAGCAACCTCAGCACTCTGGTCTGCTTCAGCTACTCCGTCCACACCTCTCTTCAACTGCAATTCATTTCTCAATTTAAATGTCCCACTCAGGAGTTTTCCTTCACAGCAACTAGACCGCACATTCTGGCCAATAGCACTTTGTATTCTTACTAACTCTGAGCTCCTTTTCCTCGTCTCAGTACCACTGCATTCTGGATCTTGAAGTCCCTAATGGATTGCATAGCAGGCTCTGTTTTACAATATGCCATCACTGTTTTAGGGGGAATAGGGGAATCTTGAGTTAAAGAGGTCACCAATTCTCCCTGATATGAGTCCCATCCCATGTGATCCTTTCACATAATACCACCCGCCCGGTCATGATCAGATAGCAGCTGACTTCCCCTGGCCACATGAGAGGACTGGGTTTTCAGTGATGATCTCACTAGATTCATCACAAGGGGCATGAATTGTAATGCTGGGTGTTTTGTTCTGGCTAGAGGGCTGTAATAGTTCTCTAAAAGCTCTAAGGAGATGAATAGATATCTCCTCAAAGGGGTTGTGGCTTATCCCCTTACCATGATTGGAGCTGGTGTGTATGTGAGTGTACCTGTGATTGCCCCCTGCCTTAGAGCAGGGACAACAGTGGCGTAGTGTGAGGATCCCATGTATACATCCTCCTGGTCTAGCATTCGCTAGGTCTGCACGTGCCGCAGTCCATTTGACCACCCCACTGTCGGTACCCAAGGCTAGGCAGGGGACTTCATCACGCAGTGTTTATGGAGGTGTAGGATGATTATAACTCTGATCATGTCATGATGATGACCTCCAATGCTGAAATAAAATAAAGACTGTGACTGGCTAAAATCCATCTTTGCGGGAGCTAGGATATTTAGCTAGAGTCGTTGGGTTTACCAGCAAGTGTCTGAAGACGGTGAAGATCAACATGTGAAGGTAACAGGTGAGAGTGGCATGCTATACAGAAGAGTGTGACGTTGAACGATGTCAAGTGGTGGGAAGGATGCACACCTTTGATCAAAATTCAGTTCAGAACAAAGAAAGTGGACAGTTGGGCTAGCCTTTATCTAGCCTGACTAATTGGATCGATCTATGTCACGTATAACATACAACACATTGCGTGCTGCTATGTCTCAGATATGCGGTCTATGCTCTATGGCTTCATGCTTCCATGGTTCATAATAAACAAAAAAAGAACAAAGAAACTGGGCAATTGGACGCTCCAGCGATGGATAAACAGGACATTGTGCAGATGATGCCAAGGGTGTTTTTCTTTCAAAAGTGAGTATAGCAGAAGCTGGGGGCATCATGCCCAAATGTGCAGAAAGAATGATGATGGAAAGGGACGTGCGAGGATGGTAGATCAAGTGTACAACACTGGTGGTGATAGTGTCATACTGCACATAACTGGTAAGAAAAAGAGAATGATGAAGGGTGGTTTGCTTCCTGCTACTTCGCACAAAAACACGGATTGAAATGCAATGTTAAGCTTATTTTTAATTCTTATGAAGACAGCCTGACACGTGTTTCGAGCTACAATGCTCTTCTTCCGAGGCTTCAAATTCTTTAATCTTGTGCAATAACACTATATAGTTATGTCCAAAACTGCTGCATTATATTCAGTTTGGGCTCCACTATATACTCGCGATTGCGAAATTGATCGGTGAAAAAGAGAAGCCCAAGGATTGTAATAGATTTAGTAGGCAACGAATTTGAGATCTACTAGATTCAGGTCCATCTTACACCAAAGTGTGTTGTATGTTGGAAGAGCAAGTCCTATGAAAGTCAATGAGCCATTTTCATCAGCCCCACATCTGCCGCAGTGCATTTGAAGAAGGTATTTTAGAAGTATTTTGTTGTGAGCGGGCCAGGCTGCAATATCAGGTTAGGTTAACAACATGCAAGTTGTACTTTGTCTCGAAAGGCACTTGTATGGTCAGATGGAAGAATCAAGGTGCTTTTAAGAGTCAATAGTGACAGCAGAAAAGGTTCAAGTGCTGTGTATTAGGGAGGTCATGTTTAAAGTGGCATTGGCGGATGCTTATTCAGAAGATGCTTGCATTTGACTTGGCCAGTTGAAAGATGTGCACATACAATTCTTAAAAATGACAGTTCCCAAGGTTTATGACATAAGGAATTTGAAGGTCACACAAAGGAACGTTTTAAGAGGCATATTTATAGACTGTGCAGTCTAGGATTTGTTTTTTTTTGGCTTGCAGAGCAGGTGCTGCACTTTTAACAAGAAATGAATCTTCAGAAATCCACTGATGGATTATTTACCCGATCCCATATCTTACCGCCATCCGATAAAAACACACACGAACGACTGTCATAGTAATGCAAAGCACAATTCATGCAGAGGGTAAAGCGGGCACCGGAGGTGAAGGCATCAGAGGGAACTGGCCAAAGGTGTACTGCTATGGAGGGGGATAGAGTACATATGACAAGGCAGGTAAGATTGGAACGGAGCGGACAGAGGTCACAGAATGCGGGGAAAACCAGGGGACGCCTCATAGAGAGAGAAAGGTTAAGAAGAAAAAGTGATTGGGCAGAGAAGACGAGGTGGGCAAAGACAAGAGGGGGTGAAAGTGGGTTCCCAGGGGCGATGGGCCTTGATATTGTGAGAAAAGAAAAGACGACACGAGAATGAAACAATCACTGCAAAATCAGGTTAGGTAAAAGAAAAAGTACAATGACAGGGCATGTAGAGAAAAGCTGAAGAGGGGCATCCTTTGTTAGAATCAATATTGGGTTTCAGCCTAGCAGGAAAACATGCAAATGAAATGTAGAAGATAAATCAGTCCAGTGCTGTCTGGAATTTGCACGTTCGTAATGCTACCATTGATGTAGCCACCAACATCTGCTAGCATGAGAATGTGTGTTGATCTCAGGAAGCTTGATTCCAACATTTGAGTGGCCCGGTAAGGATTTCCAAATATTATGGCGCTGTTGACTGCATTGAGTCAGGAAAAGTAATTTTTTACATTTGACCTGCCATGGGCCTACCATCAGATTTACTTGTGTGTGGAGTCTTGGCACCGGTGGTCAGTCAAAATCTCGAAAAAATAATCTCGAATAACAATAAGGTCGAAAAAAAAAGACAGAAAAAAAAGTCGCATTTTTTTTTTTAATTATATATTTATTTTGGGGTCCGGGATTTTAAAAAAATGGTAAAAAAACAAAAAAACAAAAAAGGAGGGTTGGGGGGGAACCCCCCCATTTCGAATAAAAAACGTCATAAAAAAAATTCGACCTTTTTTTTCGGCCTTTTTTTTCGAGATTTATTTTTTCGAGATTTGTAAATTCGGTATTATGACCATAAACCCTTTGTGGTATGCAGAGAGTGAGCCACTTCCAGTATGATGTTTTAATTGACATGGCATCAAAGGTGGAGCAAAATGAGTGTGTGCATGGTATATTGCAAGAATTGTCTCAGTTTCACAATTAGCAAAACCCACTTTAATAGGTCACCCTAGGTCTACTTACTCTTTTAATAATCAATACGGCATGAAGATAATTTCTACAGATGCTACGACCAAAGGCCTTCTAAGTGTCCATGTAGAGTTGTCAGTGGGAAACTATGTTGGATTCTATTTCTTTTTGTGTGAATCGCTGGCGTGACTTGAACCCAGGGAAACAAGTTTGACGATCAAATTAGAGAAGTGCCAGGTGAAGGTTTGCAGTGTGACATTAAATGTATAGCATGGATGCAAAAGATGTCAGAGAGATGAGGACTTATTTTATGTTAAAGCCAAAGGCTTCTAACACTGATCCACTGCCATTGTTCTTTGATATGATTGAATATTATGCCAAGGACATTTCCAATTATGTAGATACGATCATTGCCATGTGTTGGTTAATGAGACAAGCGGACAAATATTTTTGGTCGGATGAGTTTCCAGAAGTCGAAGTGAGCAGGAACTATAAGCATCAGAATTCGCTACTTTTATTTATTACTATTAATGGTTCTACTACTTTTTACAACCATTTTCACCATTCTGGAACTGTTCTTTTTTAGGTACACCTCTTCATTTTATCACCCAATATCTATTACAGCTAAACTGAAATCTGTTTGATCGTACATGCACAAAGCCTGGATGATGTCTCAGCCTGGACGGACTGTAGCTGGCTACATCTTAGCCAGGGTAAGTCCTGCTATCAGTTAGCTGGTCAGATAGCTCAGTGGGTTGAGTGCTCGCTGCTGCGATCTATGTATTATCTGCATGTCGTAGGCTTGAATCCCGGCAAGGCCAACTCAGCCTTTCATCGTGGGAGGTCGATAAATGAGCACCAACTTCGGTTGGGATGACAATGTACGCAAATATGTTCTATGTACAGCACCTAGGCGTAAGCGTTATATAAATAACAAATCATGCCATGAATCGCACTGATTACCAATCAAAGCATGCATAGACTTTAAGACCCTCTCTATTGCCCGCTTCTGCATCTACTTGGAAGTCCCCTCCTACCTGAATGACACAACAGAAACGGCTACTTCGGTCCTTGAGGAACATTTAGTTTAACACGCCCTGCTTCAAACATGTCAAAGTGGGTGGCACGAGTTTTAGAGTCACCGCACCCACCCTTTGGAATACCCTACCACCAGCTATCAGGAATGAACTATCCCAAACCACATTCAAGAAACTACTAAAAACTTGGCTTTTCGACAAATGTGACTAATCTCACTTATCAAGCCGCACCACATCGGCTCTGCACCTTCAGACCTTTACCACCCATGTTTGTTAAATGTTTTATATTTACCTGTCTCCACATGTTCTGGTACTGTGATACCTTTGTGTCTAGGCATTACAAAAGTGTTATAAATAAATAAATAAAATGTATTAGAGTCATCTCTTCTCAAAGCCCATTGGCCCCTGATGTTTGGAAAACGTGGCAAATTAGTTTAAATGCTTAGACATTACAGTTGATGAAGGTCCAGACTATTTACAAGGGTCACTATGTAAATATCAGATGGCATATATACCTTTATGTCACTGGACAAGGGTGCAATTGCTTTAGGAGCCGTAGTGACTTGTCACTTGGACTGCTTTAATTCACTCCTGAGGTACTTCCATAAAAGCCATTAGCAGACTCCAGGTGCCTTAAAACTGATTGGTTTCTGGAATTAAGAAAATGTCACAAGTCTCTCCCCTTCTCACCTGTCTTTCCTGTTTGCTTGCGACCTTCTTTTGTGACTTCCTCTGCACGGTCCGGGATTTATATAAGCCCGCACGCTGGTTTTCGGATTCCAGCGTGCTTCGTTCAGATTGTCCAGGACGGAAACAGGAAGGAACAATGTCCGCGCGCGGAGGCACGGAACCCGTGGCTCGAGTGCGGGTGAAAATCCAGGAAGTTTGGTAAGTTTGAGGGATGAAAGGAAAAGGAGGAGGAATCAAAGAACCGGGAATAGGGAGATCAGGAAAATAGCCCCAAGCAAACTCCGGCAGCACACGTCCAGCTACGGCGAGCAGTAGCGTTGAGACGCGCAGAGCCGCGGGGGCGTTTCTGTTTTGTAGAACGTAGAGCGTGTGACGCAGAGACTGGCAAGCAGCATCCGCATCAAGTGGCCATGTTGGAAGGATTACTGAGTTCAATCCCCTATGTGTCGGGGACCACGAAGTCCAGTAGGGACGCAGGCGGCGGTTCATGACAGTATGCCTCCTCTGAAGTCCAGCTCCTCCGGGTTTGCCCGGATGTATAAGATGGTATCTTCAAATCAGCCTGGGAGCATTCATGTTTGACACGGGTTCCCAGGTGCGCTCACTGGGAGGGTACCCTTTCCATTCGACCAAATATTGTAGTTGACCACGTCGGTATCTAGAGTCACAGATTCTGGAAACCTCATATTCGAGTTGGTCAATGATAATCACTGGGGTAGATTTTGGAGCAGTTCGAGAGGGCTGAACATATGGTTTCAATAGAGAAGTGTGGAAGACAGGATGGATCCTTTTCCATGATTCTGGTAGCCGAAGTCGAAAGGCCACTGGATTGACGATTTATTTTATAGAAAAGGGCCTGTAATACCTGGGAGCCAGTTTATTTGGTTGCAGATGTCGAGGAAGGAGTTTTGAGGATAACCAGACTTTATTGCCTACTGAGTAAGAAGGCCCAGGTCTTCTTTTGGAGTCGGCATGATGTTTAACGTCTTTTCGGGCCTTTTCTAAGTGTTCCTTTGCTTGTTTGTGTACATTAATAAGGGTTTCAATCCAGGAATCAACCATAGGAACTGGGGTAGGGTGTGGGAGAATGGAAGGAAGAACTGAAGGATGAAATCCTTGACTACAGAAGAAAGGACTGGTGTTGGTGTTGATAGCTGAATGATCCGAATTGTTGTAAGCAAATTCGGCCACAGGTATTAAGAGTGACCAATCATCTTGGACCTTGGTGGCGAAGCAACGAAGATATTGTTCCAGAGTTTGATTTACACGTTCAGTGGCTCCATTGGTCTGTGGGTGACAAGGCACGTTGGATTCCCAGTATTCGACATAACTGTTTCCAGAACTGGGATATGTATTGGGGTCCTCGGTCAGAAATGATCTTGAAGGGTAGCCCATGAAGCCGGAATATGTGTTCCAGGAAGATTCCGGCGAGTTCAGATGAGGATGGCAGTTTGTATAAAGGTGTAAAATGAGCCATATGAGTGAACATAGCAATGGTAACCATGATTGTTGTGTATCCCCTGGAAGATGGTAGTTCCACGATATAATCTGTGGTGATGAATTCCCAGGGTCTTGTTGGTATTGCTGGTTGAAGCAGTAGACCTGCCGGTTTCTTATTATCATGTTTGTTCTGATTGCAGACTGCACATGCCTGGATATGGACCGGACATCCTCTTTCATCCTCGGCCACCAAAATTGTCTTTGTATTGAACAGAGGGTGTTGGTGATGCCACTGTGTCCTGAATGTAAAGTATCATGACATAGGCTTGTGATCTTTTGCCGCAGTCCAGGAGTGGGGATGACCAAGCGATTGCCCTTGAACAGATATCCGTCCCTTGTCTTGAGTTTCCATCGATTGTTTCTCTTAAACTCCTTCCAGGTTTCAGAGGACTGAGTTTGAAGTCGAATATCCTCCAGGAGGGTGATTGCTTGGGCAACAAATATTGTGTGGGGAAACATCTTAGGAAAAGTCCGATCTTCAAGGATTTCGTAATCAGGACGTCTGGGTAAGGCATTGGCTATTATGTTGTGTGTTCCAGGGACATGATGGATTTGAAACTGATATTGAGCAAAAAAGAAGGCCCAACGGGCTTGACGACTGTTTCTACATTCTAGTGATTGCAGGACTTGAAGATTCCGATGGTCTGTGCAGACCTGTACCGGGTGTTTGGCTCCCAGGAGAAGATGACGCCAATCAGTGAAGGCTTGGCGGATGGCTAGCAGTTCCTTTTCCAGGGCGGAATAATGAGTTTCACTGGGAGTCAAGGTGCGAGAAAGATAGGCGATGGGGTGTTCTAACTTATCATCAAGTTCCTGTTTTAGGACTGCCCCGATGGCGTAGTTGAAGGCATCAGTTTCCACAAGAAAAGGGCGATCAATGTCGGGTTGAGCTAGGATGGGAGCTTGTGTAAACTCCGACTTCAAGCGTTGGAAAGCCGTATCTTGGGCTGAGGTCCACTGAAAGGGGGTATCCTTCTTTAGCAATGTAACAAAAGGATGTACAATCTCCGAAAAGGCTGGTATTAATTTCCAATAGAAGTTAGCAAGCCCCAGAAAGGATTGAATTTGTTTTACAGTAGTTGGAACGGGCCAGGATAGAATGGAATCTACTTTTGAGGGTTCCATTCCAATCCCCTTAGGGCTAAGAACGAATCCGAGATTGTGAACAGTTGATACATGGAAAAGACACTTCTCAGGTTTGGCCAGGAGCTTATGTTCACGTAGACGTTGTAAAACTGCCTTTACGTGTTCTCCGTGTTTCAGATGGTCCTCTGAGTATATTAGTATGTCGTCCAGATATACAATGACGAAGAGGAACAGCATGTCTGAAAACACCCGGTCCATAAAACGTTGAAAGACCGCTGGGGCATTAACAAGTCCGAAGGGCATACCCAGGTATTCAAAATGGCCAAAGGGTGTTCTAAAGGCTGTTTTCTATTCGTCACCTTCCCTTATACGAAATTAGATGGTAGGCACCCTTGAGATCTAATTTTGTGAATACTACTGCACCTCTTACTGCTTCCAGGATATCCGAGATGAGAGGCAATGGGTAGCGGTCCTTGAGAGTACACTGGTTAAGGCCACCGTAATCTAGACATGGTCTAAGCTCCTTGGTATCTTTCTTGGGAACGAAAAATAACAAAGCGCCCGCCGGGGACTTGGATGGTCGTATGGTGCCATTTTCCAAGTTAGTATCTAGGTATTCCCGGAGGGCCCTTTTTTTCAATTTCAGATGAAATAAACATTCTCCCGCAAGGGATCATTGCTGAAGACTCAGTATCAATGGCACAATCCTCGGGTCTGTGAGGAGGAAGAGTCGAAAATACATCTGTGTAAGCATCTGTGTAAGCCTGATAGGATCTGGGAATTCGGATGATGTTAGAGACAGTGACTGGACTCTGCTGGATTTCTTGCGAGTTTTCAAAGGAAAGAAATCTAGGAATAAGCAGTGGGACAATAAGTGTTCAGAACCAAGAAACAAGGAGCCTGCTGCCCAATTGATGTAGGGGTTATGCTTCTGTAACCAGGGCATGCCTAGAACCATCGGATAGTGGGCAGATCTTATGATGTCAAATTTGATCCTCTCTTGATGGTGATTTATAGAGAGTAGGACTTCTTTAGTTTGAAGGGTTATGGGTCCTGAAGATAGGGGTCTTCCATCAATTGCCTCTACTGGTTGCATCGTCTCTCGAGTTTCATGTGGAATGTTGTGAGTAGTGACCCAATCATGATCTATGAATATAGCCATGGCTCTGCAATCCACTAATGCCAGAATGGGGTAAGATTCTTTCTTGGAAGGCGATAAAAAGGCCTGAAGAATCACAAGCTTGTTTGGTCCAGGAGAGTTCAAGGAAGGAATTGATGTGGAGCAGACATCATTCTCCCGAAACTGTGCCCAATCTAGGATCGGGAGCTGGCGTTTCCCGAACGCCTTGGAGGAGCAATAGGGCACTCACTGACAAGATATTTATCGGAGGCACAATACATGCAGAGACCAGTGTGAATACGGCGCATCCTTTCTTGTGGGGTAATGGGTCCACGGAATTCCCCCAGTTGCATGGGTTCTGGATCTGAGGTCGGAGAAACTGTGGGTTCTGGGCTAGAAGGGTGGTCTACGATAGCTTTTTGGAATGATGATTTCAACTTCTTTTTCTCTGCCTTTCTTTCCTTGATTCGGAAATCAATTTGCAAGGAAAGGTCCAAGAGGGCCTGGAAGGAATTAGGGCGAGCTACCCTGGCTAGCTCGTCCTTTATTTCTTCATTCAAGCCTCTGCGAAAGAGAGTGAAGCTAGCCTCTTGGGACCAATCAGCTTCCTTCATAAATTGTTTGAAACGGGTGACATAGGTAAGCATATCCTGGGATTCTTGTCGAAAATCAAGTAGATGTTCCTGAGCGCTGTAAACCTGCTCAGGACGATCAAACATGGCCTTTAGGGCTTCCACGAATCCATTGTAATCATCCAGGAGGGCGTCACCCGAATTGACTAGGGGAGTTGCCCAGGTTAATGCGTTGCCAGTGAGGTGTGATATCATAGACCCCACCTTTGCTCTAGGGGTGGAAAAGTAGTAGGGCCTGAAGGTGAAATGCACCATGCATGAATTAAGGAAGGCACGAAGGGTCTTTGGAGAGCCATCATATTTGTCCATCACTCCTCCCAATAACACACTTTCCTTGGTAGCAGAATCACGAGACAATACCAGCTGCTTTAAGGCAGCGTTCTCAGCCTTAAGGTTTTGAACTTCTGTGGTGAGTTCCTGCATGCCTCGCATGAGGTCTTGAACCGCAGCTTCCATACCTGTATCCGTATCGATTTTTAGGTGTCTCAATCTGTCACAAGTCTCTCCCCTTCTCACTTGTCTTTCCTGTTTGCTTGCGACCTTCTTTTGTGACTTCCTCCGCACGGTCTGGGATTTATATAAGCCCGCGCATGGGTCTTCGGATTCCAGCGTGCTTTGTTCAGATTGTCCAGGACGGAACCAGGAAGGAACAATGTCCACGTGTGGAGGCACGGAACCCGTGGCTCGAGCATGGGCGAAAATCCAGGAAGTTTGGTAAGTTTGAGGGATGAAAGGAAACGGAGGAGGAATCAAGGAACCGGGAATAGGGAGATCAGGAAAATAGCCCTGAGCGAACTCCGGCAGCACACGTCCAGGTACGACGAGCAGTAGCATTGAGACGCGCAGAGCCACGGGGGCGTGTCTGTTTTATAGAACGTAGAGCATGTGACGCAGAGACTGGCAAGCAGCGTTCCGCATCAGGCGGCCATGTTGGAAGGATTACTGAGTTAAATCCACTATGTGTCAGGGACCACGAAGTCCAGAAGGGACGCAGACGACGGTTCATGACAGAAACACGAACATGTCCAAGGTGCTCACACGAACCAGCTGTGGCTTCCAGTAAAGCAGACAATTCATCTTAGAATTCTCTGCATCATCTTAAAATGCATCCATGGGCTTCTCCTGAGGTCTTCATGGGGCTCCTCCTGCGTACCATAAGGATAGCAGCAAACAGTATATTACAAGATGGCGCCTCAGGGCAATGCACAATCGAAGACTAGGCATCCCTAGGACTCAGACGAGAGGGATAAAAGGGTGGGAGCCAGTCTTTGGAATAAATTGCCACATCCTGTTCATGATAGCAAAGGTTTTTCTAGATTCAAGCTCCTTGTTGAAGAAGCATCTGTTCATGTTGGTGTTACGTTTGGGTCCCAGCGGAGTTAAGATCAGTGTTTAGAGGCAATTAATGTCACAAAGGCAATATATATATGTTCCAACGTATTGACCAACTGAGAGAAAACAAAAAAAACAGCATAGGGGGCTGGTTCCTTTTCCCACTCCACTCGATTGGTTGTCAGCCTGCCCTGGCTGCGTCCCCTTGAAATATGTGTTGCACCTTGCTCCCCTCCCAGCTACCCAGTCCCCAGCCAGGATCATAGTTGCCTATTTTTGTTTTGTACATTTCTACCACTGTGAATTTGATTAGGTATTTTATGTTTTGAAGAAGATTAGCAATGGACCATTGTTAGGTATATATTCAATGTCAGATATAAGGCATCATTATTGTGGAAGCCAGCAATAGTGGTCCTGGTGAAGGGCTGATGCAGGCACACTATGGCCAGATGATAATCAATGCTTTTTCCTGAAGGACATTTAGAGATACTCGGAGGAGGCATGCTGTGATAGAGACGGGGGATTTGATGGTTAAATGGGTGTCAAAGCATTTCAAGACATTTCTATGGGGTTTGGCGTATGTACTGCGCATCAATAACAAACCCCTTGTTCATGTACTAACGTGCAAAGCTGTATTTCTGTGTTCTATTCTTTTCCTTCCTTCTAGATTTGTTCATTCCACCTTTCACACTTTCCCTGCACACCTGCTTTCATTCTGTCTTTCCCTTTTCCATCCGTTCTTCCTCCCTTTATTCTACCTATCCCTTTAGTCATTTGTTATTCCAACTGTTTTCTTTCTTTCCTTGTCCCCCTTCCTTTCTTCCTTATTTCTTCTTTCATTCCTTTTCTTCTATCTTCCTTTTTCTATTTCCTCATATTTCTTTGCAGGTGCCAGGGCACAACATTCTAACCCGGATATACTCAATTTCTTTAGGAAATGCGAGGTGAAACTCCTGCAAGAAACGTGGGACCTGGAGGTTCCCCTTCTGGATGGTTATGTGTCCTATGCCATTCCGGTATGTAAAAATAGTAGGGGGTGATGTTTTCATATTGATCAAAGCTTTGGTTGACTGCAGGGTGGGGTAGTTGATACTAAAATGGACTATTTACGAATGCTTATGCAATGGGTGCCATGGCGTCTCTGTGGTAGTTTAATAGCCCGCATGAGGCTAATCTGAACAGGCTGTACACATTTCGTGCTTTTATGGAGGAACAATTTTCACAAAAGGCGAGATTCAATTTTGTATACTTGCTCGGGGGTGATTTTAATATGAAAATGGGTGATGGTGTCCCGGTGGATTTATATGATGTCCAAGAGGACATGGGCCTTAAAATGTCACAACCTCAGATGTATGACCTTAGGCATGTGCTAAAGTCCTTTCATTTTCATCCCGGCTTAAAGAGCCGGGCATGCACACTGGTAATGGATGCATTTATCCAGACGGTCTTCCAGCTTTCAGGAATCACCAAGGATCCTCCACCATTGATTATTTTTGCCTCTCAGTTCAACTCTGGCATAGGATCCTGTAGTGGGGTAACCTTGTAGTGATCACTATTCAATCAGTTTAAGGCTCCTTGGGTTTCTGAGTTTGCAAGGGGAAGTTGCAAAGGATTTTTTCGATTTAGTTGAGGTTAATAGGGCAGCCAATAGAAGAATCAAAGGGGCGGGAATTGAACAGCCCAAACTGCATCATTTTGTATTGGTGGAGAGACGCCGATGGATTTTGGCCAGACTCGATAGCACTCACAATGCTCCTTCCATTGCTTCCAACTTTGCTGAACTGACAGGGCTTTTTCCGACTGCTTTCAGAGGACTTTTCAGAATAAAAGAAAATGTATTAAAAAAGGTTGTTTCAATGAGCCATGTGTCATGGCAAAGAGATCACTTATGGAGGCTTTAAAATCTCCAGCTAAATCCCCAAAAGATATAGTTCAGGCTAGAGCCATGTATTGTATAGCCCTGGACAAGCGGAAAGCCGAGTTGGATGAGCAAGCGTGGGTTGAACTGCTTGCAGCTGTTTCTGCAAAAGACTGCAAGAAATTTTGGAGGTTTGTGGTCAGTGGGCCTGATTACAAGAGAACCAAGAGAGTAATGGGATCCCAAATGGATGCTAAGGCTTGGGTTGAGCATTTTTCCACCTTATATTGTGGGTCTAATTATTCAACCGATTGCACAGCGCCTACTTCATCTTTCCTTTTTCCGTTCCAGGACATCTAAATGGCAATTGAAAATCAGGTGCGCAATCGTGCCCCAGGACAAAGACGCAATTACGGCTGACTCTTTTCAAGACGCTATTTACCTGAGGGCCCCATTGTTGATGATATTTCTAGCACCACTTTGGAGTCTGGTCAATTTCCACTTTGTGGAAGTTGGCTATCATCTTCCCTATATTTAAGAAGGGGGATCTTTTAAGCCCGATTTCTTGCAGGCCAATGTCATTGCTCGCCACCTCTTTTAAAATCCTTGGGAGAGTACGATTGGGTCGCCATGAATCTTGGATATCCCAAAAAAATATCCGTTCAGATATACAGTTTGGGTTCAGACCGGGGGTGGGTACTGCAGACCAGTTGCTAAATGTGTATCTTCTTGTGGCACACTCTGTCTTCTGCAAGGGCAAAGCTATTTATCTCGCTTTTATGGACCTGAGTGTGGCCTTTGATAAAGTGACTAGGGCCAAGATCTATGCCGTACTCGGGTCTATGAACCGCACAAATGAGGTTTTGTTTGTGTTACAGGCGATACCCAGAGGGAACCAGGCCTTGGGCACTAGGGGCAGTGCACTGAATTTTCCAAAGCCAATCTGGTGGGCCGCCAATATTGTGTTTTGACACTGGTCCTTTTTATTTTGTACATCAATGGACTGTACAATGCTCTGGTGGACTCACAGGTTGACAATCCAAGAATGGAAGGCAGTGGGCCTCATTACGAGGTAAGTGGTAAAGGATTACCGGCACCGGTAATCCCTTAACACCTTATTCCGAGGTCCCTTAGCGGGTCCCGCCCTTAACGCCTGGTAATTGCGGTACCATTATTAGCTCCATCCCCATTCCCATTAAGCCCTATGGGGGCTCGAATGGGAATGGGGAATGGGGACTTACCGGGTCCCTATTTTGGGAACCCAGACCCGGAATGCGGTAAGGGGGTAGCCATGGTGCTAATAGCACCATCGCTACCTCCTACCTCGTAATGAAGCCCAGTGTCTTTCCTATCCTGGCCTACACCAATGACACTGTTCTTATTGCCTAACCCCCAATGCACTGCAAAAGTTGATTCATGTTTATACAGCCTTCGTGAACAATCTGGATCTCAGGATTAATACCACAAAGTCTGCCAAGATGGCCAATTTGTGGAGCAAAAGTATAGTGAAAATGATCCCAATGATCAAGGAATTTGATTACCTGGGCATTCGCTTTTCACCTGCGGTAACAGGTCAGGCTCATCAATGTAAAGGCAAAATTAAGATGAGCCGGAACTTAGGAGGCCTGTCCCATTTCATGTGTATGTGTCAAGGTCGTCCTCCGGATATCTAAAAGGTCTATGAGACCAAGACAAAGGTTGCATCTATGTATGGATCCTCACTAGGGAGCTTTATGAATGTGGCTGATTCACAGACCCCGGAAAACTAATTCCTGAAACGACAATTGGTACTCCCTGGGTCAGCCCCTCATTTTGTTGTCCACACGGAAGTGGGAGTGGGCTTTCTAGAGGATCATTAGAGGCCTGGCTCGATTCTTCAGTGGTTGAGCCTATGGTCTAACGCTAATGCAGGTTTAAACCACTTCATTATTAAGGCCTTATTAGACAGGGAAGATTGGTACAACATTCCTGGGCTTGCCTTCATAAGAGAGCATTTGTCACAGCTAAATGCACTTGCACTTTTTCCTCCAGGTATGTTATTGACAACTGAACAACAAATGTTTTGCAAGAGCTCCGTTGTTTCAGTTGTCAATGAAACGCATGAGTTTATAGAATTGCGTTTTTAATGCTAATAGATCAGACACAGCCATTAGCCGGGTAGATTCCATGAAGCTTCATCTTGAACAGGGTCATAATAATACTGATCGCTAGCTGATCACTCAAGCCTGATTTAATTGTTTATGCTAAGGAACAATACTGTTCGCTGGGAAAACTTCCCTGACACTTCAATGTGCCCTTTGTGCAGGGATGCTGTAGAAGACCTTTTGCATTTTGTGATGCTCTGTACAGCCTATACACATATTAGAAAATCAACCCCTGTTCCTGTGCTCATGCATTTTAACTTTATGCAAAGTCGCCCAGCCTTAATCCTTCTTCTTTTAGCTGATTCTTCTTATGTGGCCTGGGCTCTGCTGAATTTCCTGAACAAATCCATGTATTTGAGGCAGACTTTAATCAAAATGTATTTTTAACCAACAGATTTAGAGTAGGTTTCTACACAAGTCCATAGATGTTTTTAATTGATTTTATAAAGTAAGAGTGTACTTTAATCTGCGGAAATTATTTTAGTTTTTTTTCTTGTACAATTTTTTGATGATTTTTACTGTGTGTATAATGTGCTTATTTGATGAATTTTTGTATTCAAATAAACATATTTTGATTGATAGATTGATATTTCATTGCCATTTCATGTCTATTGTGAAGGGTCAGAAATGTGAGGCGGAAAACTGAGTAAAGGTTTTTCATAAGATGCCATTTTATTAACTTTAAAAGGGTTGGATACATGCCTCACTATACCTAACCTAACAAGCCTATCAAAATAAACTAAAGGAAACACTCTAATAAAAGGAATCTGTCCCTCACACTTATACATATATTCAACACATAAAAGAATTGCATTGGCAATGCAAATATAACAGAAATAACAGTTAGGTTCAACACAAACCAAACAACTGTATAGCAATATAAACTGGGTCTGATCCCCTTTACCCAGATTCAAAGCAGGATTTTAAATCAAAATAGAATAGTTCCGATATGTAACCAAGTTCCAATTATAAAGTTCTTCTTACTCCAAAAAATGTCCACTTGGTTTCAACCAAGAGTTCAACTAGGTGATAGGGACCTGATTCACAGAGCGTTTTTCAATAGGATTGCATCATCATAAACCGCTTCTGTGAATCAGACCCTAAGTCTATATCTCCCCACCTATAGCAAAGAGTCCAATACAACCTCCTCTGCTTGGGAATCAAAAAATGTCCACAATTCATCTGCATCAACAGCAATGTTTTGTCAGGATGATTCCACACTATGTCAACAATAATTTTGTCAGGATGATTTCACAACAGTTCATAAAACACTTTGAGTGATCTTGCTCCTTCTTCTTCTTCTTCTTCTTCTTCTTCTTCTTCTTCTTCTTCTTCTTCTTCTTCTTCTTCTTCTTCTTCTTCTTCTTCTTCTTCTTCTTCTTCTTCTTCTTCTTCTTCTTCTCAACCACAACACCATACATCAATTACTTCTTCCTGGTCCACTCACCTGCCAGGACTACCACTAAAAAGCCCCTATAATGGTATACTTGCGTGCCAGGACAAAACGCTCCTAACACTACTATTAGTACTTCTGTGGTAAAAGTTATCTTCAAACCATTTGATAAAGTATTTGACTTTCAACAACATCACAATTACTACTTCTTCTGGGAAGACATGATACACATTGGTGCTATTTGTTCCACCCTTGTGATTGCCACATGCAATGCAGGTCATGCTCCTCTTCACTTTAGCCCTATCAAGAGGGCTGGTCTCTTGTCACTCTTGTTTTCCCACTTTTACATCAAGTAACTGTTGACAATGGCTCTCTAGCACCCTTGCTCTTCTTTGGCTTAGACAATGCTTGTTGAGGTATTTTCCAACTATTGCCTTTTCCTCACTTATTGTTAACTTGTGTTAATATTGCTCTCTTTTGGCCTTGGCAATGGTGATTATAGTTAACTTGTTTTAATATTGCCTTTTCTCGGCTTTGGCAATACTATTTGATTTCAGGATCACAACTATAACATTTCCTTTCCTGTCTGTCCACAACATTCTTATTGCGCCACTTCAACTTCTTTTTATCAGTTTGATATTCAAAATAAACACTAGTGGCCAGTGGATGGTTAAGGAGCATACCCAGGGTTCCCCAATATTGGTAAACTCACTGGTTGCTGCATAGGCCGCTGCTCGCCACGCTGGCACTGTGTCTTCTGCGCCCGTCACTTGCTCGGCAAACCGCTTCGGTTTTCTTCCCTCAGGCCTCGCCAGCTGGAAAAGGAGCGTTCTTTGCTCCAGGAGCACTCCGGTGGTCGCCTGCCACCGTAGCACGCCTCAAAAGGGCGAAAGCTTTGCACAGTGACGCGTCCCTCCGCGCAACCTCTGCATACAAGGCTATCAAAGGTAGAGACCCTCTCGGAACTAGCATCTGCTCTGTAGCTAGTGGAGGCCCAAGCGTCTCTGCTTTACTTCTTCTTCTCTTGCCACTGCAACATGGAGTCATGACAACCACTCCACCTCCTGCTTATTCTCATGGCTGGCACCTAAGGGGGTCTAATATACTCAAAAGTCCCACTCAGCTGTGGGTCATTAGAATAACTAGACTGCGCCTTGCAGTCTAGTGCCTCTGAGTCCCTCTTCCTTGTGTCAGTGCTTTGGGCATTGTGGGACATCAAGTTCCCAATGTTCAAATTACCTCTTCTGTTCTGAATCTTATCTTAAACATGACTCGCTTTACTCTTCTGATTTATTACACTTTCGGAAAGAGTTTTGAAAGGTTGTAATGAATAATTACAATTTATAGGAGAGGTAGCTTCATCAGAATTTAAGATGTTAGTGTTCTGTTGTTAACATCTACCATTTTGCTGTTGATTGCAAGAGGTTTTATTCCTATAGTTGTGGTCAACCTTTTGAAGGGAAGTCTTTCTATTTATAAGTAATGGATTCAGATTTAAGGGAGAATTAGATTCGTGAGAGTCTGGTGTATTGAGGTTCTTTTTCATATGTGGATTATGACTGTTTTTCAAGCCACCAAGATGGATAGCTTTGGGAAAGGAAACTTCACTCTTACAACAAGCCATTACATATTCTGGTATTACAGAAATCTCTCCCTCCGAGGAAGACATATACTGTGTCTCTCCCAACGAAGTCCTCTCATTCCCCTGGGGTCCTTCTCCTCCCAGGTGATCCTCCCGGGTAAAACCAACCCCAGGGTTAGGATCAGGTACTGGCTGCCTTCCCATGGCCACCTGGGAGGAGACTCTAGGTAGGGTCTTTGTGAGGACTCTGCAGGATTCATCACACCATCTAGCCACCCCCATTCTTCTTGCGCATTCCTTTTTGCCTTCATCCCTTCCTTCTTTTGTTCCGTCTGTCATTCCTTGTTTCTTTTCACTTTTTAACTTCTAAAAAAGGAATAATCTCCTCCAGGTTCAAATCTTTTCCAGATGGTGTCCTCTTGGTGATTATCTAGTGGATGGTGCACTAGAAGATCTAATGTAAACTAAAATCCTTGCCATTTATTTTTTAAAAAACGAAGGCCATCCTTTCTTCCTGTCTCTAAGTATCATCTTTAGAGTGATCACATATTGGCCCTTCCTATGACTGGTTGCAAAGTCTTCGAACTCCCCCAAACTAGAATAAGATAACAGCTGGAAGTATTATCTCTGGAAGTGAGCCTATTACTTAGTGCAACTGTTCACATTGTTTCAAAATCCTTTCCTATTAGGTATTGTTCCCCTCTATTGGGTGTTTCTCCCTCTCTTAATTTCCCTTAACCTTCAAATGATATTTAGCTTGTGGCATGGGCTATACAAGGGATCACTATTACACCCTCTTGTGAGCCTTTAGGTAATTAGTTTCCTTGTTGTTTTGAGGAGCATTCAATGGTGAGTGGGATGGGCTTTGGATGAAGGGATTTGGGGTTACCTTATTGTATTAGCAGTGTGTACAGGTAAACCAATCAACACACAGAGGTGAATTTGGAAGTTTCCTATTTTTCCATATTTATCACAATGACGTTTCCGACCTTGCCATCTGCAGAGAATGGATGAGGGTATATTCTGGTTTAGTGGGGAATCTATTTACCACTGAAATACAGAGAACATATTTCTATCCACAGAGGCTGGATGATATACAGTGTAATAACTAGTAGGGAGAGATGGCATTGCAGTGTGCACTTTAGCAATATGTACTAAACATTCTATAATTAGAGCTCTGTTGAAAAGGCCTAGCCTGGCACCCTTTCACACTGCCATATTTCCCATGAGGGGCGGAGGGTGGAGAGGGTTCGACACAATATGGGTGTGGAAACTGGGCTGGTCTCTGTCTTGGAAGATCTTTGCCACAAGGCTGGTGGTGCGGGGACATCCGCAATGATGCTCCTCAATCTTTCAGCAGGGTTGACACCATCAATGTCAACCCTGCTGAAAGATTTTAATACTCTTGCATTGACTCCAGAGACAGGTGGGGGCGGGGTTGTGCTTTGGAAACTGGGCACACTTCTTGTGCGGTGGATCACCTGCAATTTGTTATCATTGTGTTTTGCTCCTCTGAGACTTTTCCCGTTTCTTCATGAGTCCCCCAGGGCTCCTCTCTGTTCCCTCTCCTATGTAAATTTTATGCTCAGCCTTTGGAGAAACTCCTTCATAGCTTTTAGAGTTTCTTTCTTATGCCGATGTCAGCTAGATCCTGCTCCATGTGTATGGGGATAACGTGTTGTGCTTTGAGAGCTGAATGGACAAATAATGACTGAGTTGAACTCAGACAAAATGGAGGTTCTTGTTGTTCGTGGTCAGGAGGAGATCTGGGATTAATTACTTTGATCCCAGTCAATGGGTAGTGACTCCTCTAACCCCCAGACCACCAGGGAAAATACCTAGGTTTTAAAGTAGATGCATTTCTACCCTAGACATCTCTGATCGAACCAGCCTTTCAGCATCTGCACACTTTGCATTTTGTGATACTTTTGCTCCCACCTCAGGGTCAATTTGCAGTAGTAACAGCGACCATTTCTCCAGACGCTTAGAGATTATCCAGAATGTGGCTGCAAGACTTCTGGCTGGAATTGTTTGCAGGGAAAACATCTCTGCTATTAGCAATTATCAGACCCTTGCATTGGTTGCTGGTACATTAGCGAATTGTGTTTAAGGTATTGTGCACAACCCCGGAAGTGTTTAATGGTGGCTGTCAATTTTAGTTTGCAAAAAGTTGATACGCTACCTTCTGAGTCGGCTGCTGCGCTCATCCTCTGGATCTTCTTCTTCAGATCCCCAGGGTTCACAAAAAGGGTAGGGGTGGTATTTTTCTCTTGGCCAAAGCCCTTCCTTCCCGCCCCCACCTCTGGAACACGTTTCTCTTTGAGTTAAGCGCTGCTAAAAACACGCCCACTTTCGGGAGGGACTTGAGTCATGTTTCTTCCCAGGGTACTTTATCTCCCCTGCGATTTCTGTTCTTTAGACAGCGCTAAAAGGCCTGCAGGCATTTATGCGTTCTATAAAACTAAATTAAAATCAAATCAGATCAGATCATTAGGCTTCCTTCAGGAATCATACCTGCAGACTTCATCTCATTCCAGGTTGGAGGGGCAGAGGCGTGATGGCTCTGATCATGATATTTAGGGACAGGAAGTAGGGCGATCTTCCCTTTTTGAAACAAGATTGGCAACGATTTCAGTTTGTTTGTGAGATATTCTAATGCATCATGCACTAGACTAGATCATTGTACACAACACAACAACCGAAAGAAAGTTGAACATTGTAGAGCTTCTGTTAGTAATTGAAGGGATAGAGGGAAAGAAGGAAGGAGGGAGACAGCTGGAAAGATGAAATAAAGCAACAAACAAACAAAACAATGGGAGGGGAGGAAGCAATAGAAGAAATCAAAGTAAAGAAAAAATAACGAAGAAACAAAACGAGAAATAAAAAAGGACAGAAAAGAGAAAGGAAACATGAGGTAAGGGAGAAAGGAGTTTAGTAAAGAGAGACAAAAAGGGCTAATGTATCATTTTAAAAAAAATATACTGCTTGCGAATTTGTCAATTTCAGAATATCACTGTACTAGTTAACAAATGTTCCCTGCAGTCAATTCCACACTTTCTTAGACAAGCCATTCTTTTATCAACATCCCAACGTCAGCTGCATTTCATCTTTTGTCAAGATCAAGCTTTGAAGCTGGTTTTGTTCCACCTACTTTGAAAGAGGGGATTATTCCTCCCCTCCTGAAGAAACCTGGCTTAGATCCTGGTGTACTGGCCAACTTTCAGCATATAAGTAATCTGCAGTAACATCCCCTGCCTCATTATGTAGACTTTTAGTGGGGTGACAAAGGGGGACTGGTACCTTCCCAAGCTAAAGGATTATGGGCCCGGGTTGGTATGGAGAGGATTCCCTAGTGACCCCCATTTAACCCCCCCATAGTGCAGGGGAGAGTCTGGAAATGCCCTTCTGACACTGGTCCTTTAAACCACCTACAAGAGACACCCTGCCTCTGGAAAGTTCAACAACCCAAACCTTTCGATCAGATCTGTGACCACAGCACTAAATACCCCCAAACCCTGTTTATAAAGAGGCCTTTTTGCAAATATATCCGTCTAAAGGGATGGGGAATCAGATTAGCACCCAGGTGACATAGAGCACCCGGCGCGTTGAGTCATTGGGCCTCATTACACGGTAGGTGGCAAGATACCGCCTTTACCGACATGGCGCTAAAAACGTGTCCGCGTAGGCAAGAGGGCGCTAATTGCGTGCCATTACGAGTATGCGGGCACGAGCTTAGTACCATGCCGGTAATGACCCTACCACCATGCCGGTAAAGACCCCGTAAAGACCCTTAGCGGCACCAATGAAAGTGCTGATAGCACTTCCGACCTCCTGCAACACGGCATTAGCGGTGACCGCTATTAGCGGTCATCGTAAATAAGCGGAACCGGAAGTAGCGTCATCGCACAGGAACGGGAAATAGCACGGCAGCCATCTTTAAAAACACAATCCATTGCCATCCTCTGCCCCCATGACCTGCATCCACAACAGTGCCATACAAAATCATCCAAGACCCCCTGACAATGCCCAAGGCAATCAAAAAAGGTGCGGAGCAGCAGCAGAAGGAGCGCTTGCCGCCAACGCGGATGTGGTGTTCGCAAATGACATGTGGCGTGTCACCCTAATAAAAAAAAAAAGCAATCTGGGCAGAGGTGGCCCAGAAAGTTAGTGCGGTGGGCACCACCCCCGCACTGTAAAAGATTGCAGGAAGCGGTGGCACGATCTCCGACTCTGTGTACACAGCATACTGGCTGCCAACCGGAACCTGGCTATGGCCACAGGAGGCGGTGGAGGATCCCCTATCAAACTGATGGAGTGGGAGGAGACCAGCGCGAGCACCATTGGTGTGGAATCCATAGAGGGAGTCGGCGAAATGGAGCGTGGTGCGCCCACAATGTCAGATGGAGGTGAGTGTCCCCATAAAACACTGCACTGTGAAAGATGAGGTACCCCCCCCCCCAAATGTGATCCCTAAATCAGCTCATGGATGTGGCCACAAACATACATGCACACAACCCTGCCCATGTGAGGGTCACATCCCAACACACACACATGCACTCATCATCACAGACACGTGCCACCCAGACCCATGCATGAATGACCCACCCAACAGTCCTACGACCTGTATGCCCACAAATGAAGTCCAAATGCATAGAACAGCATGATGAACAACATCTGCATGAGGCACATTGACCTATCACCAATGCCATCCCCCTCTTTGTACCCCAAAGGCTCACAGACTGACAGCGATGAGCAGGACACTGCGACACAGGCTCCCCCGGCAAGAAACAACCCAGGGGAAAGGAGTCAGGCAACATCGCCAGCATATCGAGGGGCACAGGGAAGAGTGCCCTCCCGCAGAGGGCCAAACACAGCAAGCCACCCACGTCACCAAGACGTGAACCTACGGCAGAAACAATTGCTGCACCCATTCCAGAGATCCCCCCAATGCACGAACCACCCACGGAAGGGCAACTGTCTGCTGCTAACAGTTCCATTGGCGAGGCAACAGCCACAGCACCGCTGTCCGATGTGGAGGACACTTGTGGCTTGGCCATGCAAGAGCACACCCTCAGCCCCCAGCAATCAAAAGAACCAAGCCCACGCCCCACTTCACAATCCAGCAGCCATGCCCAGTCTGGCGATGAAATCGTGGCAGGGTGCTGGAGTCCACCGGTGTCTTCACGTGATGCTGGACCCATAGAACAAGGTGCGGCATCCACCCCACGAGCAAGACACAGTGGCCATGACATGGCCATCATAAGACAGCGGCAGGAGGACATAACAGCGCTGGTTGGCCAGCATCTTGATGAGGCAGCACGTTTGAGGGAGGAGTGCAGGGAGAATGCAAAGGAGATCAGACAGGGCATGGAAGCCTGCACCAACAGGCTCTGTTAGGAAATGGCACTAGTGAGGCAGGTCCTCACACGCATAGCTGACGCTATGGACAGACAGAACCCCCCACCGCCACAAGAACAACCATGCACCTCCCCCTCTGCCAGCTCAAGGCAGACGAGTCCCCGGCGCCGGTCCTTGCGATCTATGCTTCGCACACCCTTCCAACCCCCTAATGGTGGGAGTGGGGATGGGAACTAGGGCCAGCCCGATGTAGCTGACACATGTACAGCAAGACAGCAACGTTGTACCAGCCATACATGGGGTTGTTGTGGGGGGAGGGAGTAAAGGGTGTTTTGGGAGTGTTGGGGGGAGGGAGGAAAGGGTGTTTTGGGAGTATTTGGAGAGGAGGGGGGAAAGGGTGTTTTGGGAGTGTTGTGGGGGGAGGGGGGAAAGGGTGTTTTGGGAGTGTTGAGGGGGAGGGGGGAAAGGGTGTTTTGGGAGTGTTGGGGGGGAAGGGTGTTTTGGGAGTGTTTGGAGGGGAGTGGGGAAAGGGTGTTTGCGTAGTTGGGTCCATGAACTTCTTTACCTCATAATATATTAAACACACTGGTGACAAGTCAAAACACATGCTTGGACCTTATCATTGTGTATGTGAGCTTTATTGGGGGACAGGGCCCAGTGTGCGCTTCACCACAAAACCCAGTGGACAAATACCCACATCCATTCAACAGAGTAAGACCATGTGAATCAGAATGTTTGGTTGATCAGATGCTGACGCACAGCGCGTCCCTCCTGGGCATCGCCTCCTGCATGACCTGCAGCCCCGTCTCCTCCCTCCTCATCCCCATCATCATCCTCATCCTCATCAGGTGGTTGCATTTCAATGTCAGGGGGCATTGGCATATTCCGTCTGATACACATATTGTGCAGCATGACACATGCCATGGTCATCTTGGCTACCTTCTCATGGCCATACAGGAGTGCCCCACCCGACCTGCTGAGGCACCAGAACAGTGTCTTCAAAAGGCCAAATGTCTGCCCAATTACGACGCGGGTACGGGTATGTGCACGATTGTATCCCTCTTTGTGCCTGTTCTGTGGGTTCCGTACAGGGGTAAGGAGCCACCTCTTCAGGGGATAGCCAGCATCACCTGCATGGGTGCAAGAATGGGGATGTGTTACTGTTTACATCAAGTGGAACCTGTACATATCACACAAATCAACTTTGCATTGTGATAGGCATCCACAAATCCCAGCCTGCATGGAGACGATCAGTGTAACTGCAATCTGAGAAGGTGAGCTAGTCCTTGCAAGTGGACATGCACCATGCACGCCTCCGGCAGTTATTGCCATGTTCTGGGTGAGGACAGGTCATTAGTGTTCCTGGGCCCGGGCAACGTTTGCACCACACTGTTAGTGTACTGCCATTCTGAAATTGATGTCCCCATGCTGTGAAGCGGCACTTCAGTAGTGGTGTACGGGTGTGGTTCAGTACAATGGCTACAGGTGATCCCTTTGTATACACTCAAGGGCGCATATCTGTTGTGATGTTGTTCAGCACACATTTCCATTTTGCATATTGGCTGCATGTTGCTGCTTTGTGTCTTATAGGGTATGGTATGATGTGCAATGTGCATGTGGATAGATATGTCATGTTTGGCTTATTGGATTAATTTTTTTGTTGTGCAGCTTCCATCTGGTTTTGTGTACGGTCCATTGTGGGCTGCCTTGGTGGACATTGGCGTACATCTGTATGTCCATGTATTCTACAGACGACAGTCCACACCCAGTTGGAGAATGCATCTCCCCCCCCAATCACACCCAGTTGGAGTATGCATCTCTCCCCCCCCAATCACACCCAGTTGGAGTATGCATCTCTCCCCCTCCCCAATCACACCCAGTTGGAGTATGCATCTCCCCCCCAATCACTATCCACATCACACTGCCATGTGCTAGCCCTGCTACTCACCAAGTAGCCACAGGACCATTGAATCATGGGTTGATCCGGGATATCGGGCACAACAATATGTGATTATCTTGTTTGAGTCACATACCATTTGGACATTGATGGAGTGGTATTGCTTTCTGTTTCGGTAGACTGCTTCATTGTCATGTGGGACCACCAATTCCACATGGGTACAGTCGATGGCCCCGATCAACTTGGGATACCTGCCAGTGAATAGAAGCCAACTTTGGTGTTGGAGATCTCCTGGGCAGTCCGTGGCAGGGATATGTGTTCACTTGTGTGCTTCAGGGGGGCATCGAGCACCTGGGTCAGCGTGCGTGAGAATAATGTTTGTGATATGCTATGCATCTGCCCTACCGTATGCTGGTAGGTGCCTGTGGCTAGGAAGTGGAGCACAGTTACCACCTTCAGTAGAGTGGGGGACGGCAGGACGGATGTCTATGAGGCTCACAATGTCGTTGTGCATCATGTACACAATGGTGGTGATGGTATCCCGGTCCAGATGGTACAGGGTGTGTATCTGCTCAGGAGTTAGGTTGAATGGACTTGCTCAAATCCTGGGGATTGGTGGCTACCTCTGTGGTATGACTAGGTGCACTGGTGGGGCTTGCTAGGCCTGTCTCGCTCTCCTCCTCCTCCTGCGTCTCCTCTGTGCTGCCTGTTGTTGTTGGTGCTGCAATGCAATCATGTCCTCCAGCCCATGTAATGCTGCTAGTATTGGAACCATCTTGGTGTGGGAAGGGGTGTGGGAAGGTGTGTGGTGTGCTCCTTTTCTGCTGCCCCAGTCTCCATTGCCTCCACCTGTGCTGATTGTGGCCACCTGTGGTAGGTGGGAACACTGCTCATGTCTCTTAACGGGTGGTTCTCGATGCCGGTATTTCCTCCATGTCGGTATGGGCTTTTTTGGCCAAATCCAGGCCGCTATTAGCATGTCCGGATGGCTTGTGATGGTCTGCTATTAGCGCCATGCCGCTATTGCCGACATGAGGGGTCGCGCGCCCGTGTACTAGCTGCTATTAGTGACACCGTTCTTAGCGGTGCCGCTAATAGCAGTTATCCGGGTCGTGATTCGCAAGGGAATTTATTGTTATTCCCTTACCGCCATCCGTGTAATAAGGCCCATTGTCTGGTGCTGACATCGGAGGCCGTCCGTGGATTCCTGCACAACCTTGCTCGCAGCACTCAGGAATCTGTGAAAAATGCCCCCACAATCCTTAGAGACAATTTGCAGAAGACTGCGGACAGTGCCGGCAGCTCTCACTCTGCAAATGGAGCAAATACCAGAAAAGTGGGACAGGTTAAAACAAGTAGCATACACTTATAAAGATTGTCAAATGTACTGAAGCAGCAAACCATACCTCCTTCTGCTCCTTGCAGACTCCAGAAATTACATGTATTCATGTCATTTCCCTGTCCCGCTTTCCCTCTCTCACTCTGGCTGCCTGCCTTGGGCCCTCTTCCTTTGCCTTCCTGTGAAGCAAAAAACCTTGGTGTCATCTTCGACTCCACTCCCTCCTTCTTTCCTCACATCACAGACCTTGCCAAGAAGGCTCACTACCAGCTGCACCTCCTCAGAGGTATTCTTCCTTTTCTCACTTTCCCCCAGAAGCTCACTGTCTCCAGAGCCATGGTTCTCTCTAGACTGGACTACTGCAAATGCATTTTTCTCTATTTGCCTTCCTCTACTCTCCACCCTCTGCAACTAATCCAGAACAGAACTGCAAGGCTTATTCTTGGCCTCAAGCCCAGGGACCGTATCTCTCCAGCCCTGAAATCTCTCCGCTGGCTCTCAGTGGCTGCAACAATCAAGTTCAAGACCCTCTGCCTCATCCACAAGGCTTTCTGGGGCTGTGGCCCACACTACATCCAACTCTCTCTTACAAAATACCTTCCTTCTCGAGCCCTTCGCTCAGCTACCTCCAACTCTCTGAGGGTCAGATGCTTATCCAGGCAGATAGTGTCGGGGAGTGGTAGCTCTCTCTCTGGAATGGCCTCATTGCCCCTTTCAAATTTCATCCAGATCACCTGAAGTTCCGGAAGCAGCTCAAGCGCTTCCTTTTCTCCTCTGCCTTCTCTCTCTCCCTCCCCTACTGACCAACCTGTCTGCTGAGTCGACTGGTTGCTTGGCTAACCTCAGAGTCCTACTGGGTATCAGGATCCTCCATGATCAGTCTCCCCGGCTCTGCCTCTAGGCCTACCGTGCACTTAGGGGCTGTAACTGTAACCCTGCAGTCCTCTGCTTCCTTGCACTTATCCAGAGCTGAGTTGCCCTAGCTGCACTTACTCAGAGCAATGCTGCCCTGATTGCACTTCCCCTTTCGCTCACCCTGGCACTTCCCCCTCTCCCTTCACCTTGCACTTTGCTTTGTCACACTTGCACAATCTAAATTACACATGGCCTAGGAAGATCGTTTATCTTATCCTCCCTCTGTCTTCCCTCCCTTGTCTTGTCGCGCCTAGGAACACTTGTGTACAGGCGAGTTATAAATGACATATCCTATCATGTATGAAATCCAGGAGGGCAGGCCAGCCATTTAAATACTTGGCTTGCATTCCCAGTCAATTAGTGAGCTGAGGTGAACTCATGCATCACAGCCAATCCCAGTTCCTCACCAAATTGCCATCGCAGCTGTAGACCCTCAGTGAGAGACATGCTAAGGAGAGGGATTACAGGGCTAGCTAAACCAAGACTCTCAGTCTGAAAGTGTGGGCATTTGGAGAAGGAGATACTAGAGAGATCCTTGAGACTGCTGGAGTGAATAAAGTGCCTGGAAGGAAGGAGGACCATGGAGAGGAAGAGGAAGAGTTTTGAGAGTGGAAGGAGGTTGGGATGGAGCAAACGTAGGAAAAGAAGGGACAAGGCTAGGGACGGGGGAGAAGGTTGAACAAGCGATTAAGGAGGTGAGATTTCAACCTCAGAAGGAGGTACGAGGTAGAAGTAATGGGAGAAATCAATATCAGAAGTAGGTTAAAGGCGGAGAGGTATCAACAGCAGAAGGAAGCGAAAGAGGAATTAAGGATGAGGAATATGAACCGCTGGTGGCAGTGGTCGAGAAGATGAATGAGGGGGAGATTGGTGTAAGCAGGGAGGAGGAGATGAGTGAAAGGAGGCAGGAGATGGAGAACAACAGAAAGAGGTAGCTGTAGCACGCAAGGAGGAGGTGGGCGAAGATCAGGTGGAAGTGACAGAGAAAGACGTGACAAATGTAGAGAAAAATCAGAAGAAGGTGGCAAGAGGAGATAAGAAGTAGATCAGTGGAGATCAGGTGGAGGTGGGAGAAGATCAGCAGGAACAAGTAGAGAAAGAGATAGAGTTTGGTAAGGCATGAGGAGGCTGGGCAGGCCAAAGGCTGGGAGTAGGGAAAAGACCCATAGTAGGAGAGTGGCGTAGTGTCAAGGAAGGCCAGGTCTGGCAGAAAGTGAGAGCTAGGATGAGAGACTCATGATGTAGAACTCAGGGAGCCTTCCTTGGGTCTCTGAAAAAGCTACGGATAGTCCAGGCTCTGTGGCTCTAGCTAATGGTATTGATAAAGCTATCCCAGATTTCATGGAACTGGGAGAAAGCACCCCATCCCTTTTGAGAGTTCTGGCTTCCCCAAGACCGAACCTGTGTATTAAGCCAGGCAGAGTAGGAGAGAGTAAAGGTGCACTGGAATCCCTTAAGCCTGAGTGACTGGAAGAGAGAAGAAATGGGCTGAAATAACCCCCTAAAGCAGGAGAGACCAGGAAGAAAGAGAAGGAAGTAGGAAGCCACCCCCATGCCCAAGACTAAGGAAGAGAATGAAAAGGGGGCCAGAATCTGGGAGCTGGAACCTATGGAAAAGAATAAGAGTGTGTGAACCCTGAAACCTGGCCTAATTTGACCAAGAGGCCTTGTAATAAGAATGGAAGAAAAGGCAAGAATCTCCTCTCATTCCGAATTTGGGGACTCTTCAAAATGGGATGGTACCCGAAGATTTTAAGTTGGCTATCCTCAATCAATCTGTCATTTTTGTTAACTTGCCGCCCCCTTTGCTGAATCCCAAAACTGCGTAATCTGAAATGTACTCTAATTTCTGATCTCTGTTACTCTTGTGACACTATCCATTATTTTGAGAATTGTGGAGAAAGAAGTTTTACAGCTTGATTCTAAACACTTGCGGTTTTCCCATAATTCCTGCACTTCAATGTTATTTGGGCAAGGTTGATCCGGTAATATTATATGGGCTAGGTATGGCGGCCGTAAATCTGGGCCCAATCCTTTATTATCTGCAGGGCCTAGTTTGGAAGAATGTGTTGTGTCTGTCCTTAGCCATTCCAGATTCCATTTTATGCCATGAATTGAACCTAATCTCGTTGCAGACCCGATTTCACTGGCGACAGTTGATATATTCCAGGATATTGTCTTCCGAGCCAAATTCTTTGTATGCTGATTTGCATCAGATTTGAGTAGAACGTTCAGTAAGAATCGGTTGTTTTGTAGACGGACACCATGCATGATTTGTTGGAGTGAATTGACTCCTCGGAGTTAGAACTCACAGGTAATGTAGATGCTACTAAGAACAAACTCTTTAGGGAAGACTAGAGGGCGACACTTGATGCCATGTCTGCATACTCATCCTATAAGGGGTATGCAAGATTTCCACAGAAGAGGGGCCAATTGTCTGTGTATCTGACGTGCTTTCCTTGTAAAAAGTCAAGAAACATCTATCTGAGCTACGAAACATTGGACCATATCTGCATTGGAGGGGAGAGAATTAAACTGTTTCTGTAAGTGCCTCATTACACGGTAGGCGGTAAACCATGGTGCTATTAGCACCATGGTTGCCGCCGGTACCATACCGGTACCACCATGGAGGAAAGGGGAATCACAACCCCATTCCAAGGTTGGCAGGGCGGTAATTCCCCCTTTCTCCATGGCCCTTCCCCATTCCCATTTTTGCCCCATAGGTACGGTACCAAATTGTGGTACCGTAATTAGCACCAAGGTCCCTTTGCGGGCCCCAACTTTAACGGCTGGTCTACACCGCAAAGGGACCTCGTAGTAAGGCGGTAAGGGTTAACGGTCACCGGTACCCTTACCGGTGACCGTTAACCCTTACCGCCTTCCGTCTAGTGAGGCCCATCAACTATTGAGACCCTAAGACACTGGATGTTAGCGTGTCCTGCCATAAGTAAAAATTCGGGCAGTTTCCTTTCCAAAACAACTGGAAAGCTTCAAAACGGATTATAGCCAGGAATGTTTATGTTCGAGACTGATGTGGGGGTGAAAACATTTCCCTAATCATTGCATTGGTACGCTTCTTGAACTAAATTGATCTTGTCTGTATATAGTATGAAGCAAAGACAATGAAGTTTAGTACGCATGAATGCTTTATTTCAATGAAACTGATTTCTTTCTTCTGTTTTGTTTTCGTTAGGTATGTTGTAAATTGTAAAGGGCATGAGTTGTTGTCATGATGCTGAATCCTGATATGTATATAGATGATTTTGTTTGTTTTATCTCTATGTTCATAAAAAAGTTTTGTGTGTAAGGTTTCATGTAAACTAAAACATAAATACTTTTTTTTTAAAACACTGTTTCTCACCTTTTAAATCTGGATTTCATCTCAGACACAAGTTGAAAACAGCTTTCATTGGATTTTGGGATGATGAGTTGCCTTCAGTGGATAGAGGAAATAGGACGCTGGTGGTCCTGCTGAATCTTTCAGTGACAGATGATACTGTCAATCATGGTATCCTGAATGACACCCTCGCATCAGAGGTCCACCATTCCAGCACTGACCAGAGCTGGTTTGGTTCTTTTATAGAGTGG